>NC_083719.1:48614407-48917437 GCF_028564815.1 Eubalaena glacialis
TTGGCTCCCACATAAATGCCTTGTGGGTGAGTCTTTGTCTTTCTGGGGAAAATAAATGAAGACTCCCAAATCAAACTGTCTTAAGGTAAAAAAGAAGTGTATTTGCTTGTGTAACTGAACATCTGGCTTCAGGACTGGCTTGAGTCAGGTTTGCAGTGATGTCCGCGGCCTCCCCCGAACTCTGCTCTTGGCTCTGTCTCCTCTGATTCGACTCTCTCCTCCAGTTTTTCTAGCTGCCCTCAGGCTCACATCATCACCATATCCAAGCCAGAGGAGGAGAAAGACCGATTCCCTGATAACTTAAAGTCTTGGAGAGTGGAGTCTTACTACTCCCAGTTGCCCAGACCTGAGCCATGTACCATCCTTGTAGCAATCACAGTGGCTGGGTAGGTGGTGTGTGCAGGTTGCTCATCCTGGGCCGGGTGTTCCGCCCCGGGAAGGTCCCAGGCTGAGAGCAGGGGCAGGGTGGTTTTCCCACAGAGAACTTGGAGCTCTGTCACCGCACAGAACGCAAAGGGATGCTGGCTGCAGACACAAAAGGTAGCACCAATATTTGTGCATTCCTTTCTTCCTCACGCAAGGTTTTCTTCTCAACAGGGAGGATCCCGAGTCTGAGAACAGTTATTCCTCCAGGGTCACCCAGCTGGAAAGGGGCAGAGTGACCTGGGCATGCTGATTCAACTGTTTCTAACACTTTCTCTGCTATCCATATTGACTTAAATGTATTAAAATGAGTGAACGTACATTCATTCCCCATGCTTTTGATTTAGGGCCAAAGCCTTGTTTTCGGGTGTAGGCTCCGCTGATTCCCAATGCCTCTCATCTCTCTTGTGTAGAGCATTCCCACAATGGCTCGCCTATGGTTCTCACTTCAGTGTCTTTAGACGGAAATGCTTGGTAAGCCGTCTGAGTACAGCATTCTCTTAGATTTGCACATGCCCCTCCTCAATCTTTTACATTTGTCTCCTCCACTGCTATCTAATTTGACAGTAATCTTTTTTGGAAACTTGCCTTCATTGAGCTTTTCCAAAGCAATCAACTTAATTTTCATGGAAACAAAAGTTCTCTTTCGTTTTGTATTTCACCAGTTTACAAGATAGTTAATTAAATTACTTGAGCACAGTGACACATGCAGCTGGCATCAGTAGGTTTGGGAACACACATAGCTGACTCTTGGTTGGCACACAGCTCAGCTGGCAGAAGATGGTACAGGTATCCTAGAGGGACGACCTGCCAGCCGAGAGGGTCACCCTGCTGTGGGCGGCAGAGAAGATTTTACAGCAAGGAGGGGAGCACTGGCCAGCTGGGGCAGTTGGTTGAGGGAAGCTGCTTGAGAGCGTCTCTGCAAGCATTTAGAACCCTGCCTGGGACGTAGAAGGTGTTCATATGGGGTGGCCGCTGTCAGGCAAGACAGGGATTAGCTGTAGAACATTCCTTCTGTGGCCACAGTTCCCCTGCTTAGTCATCTGAGGTTGTGCAGGAAGTGACAGAACCGCATGCCCTGATTGTCCTTAAGGTCATGGAAATGACTTGTCCCTCATGTGATCAGAGAGCCTCAGCGTGAGGGAGAAGTGAGGGTGGGAGGTACCAAAGCACACCTCTTTCCCCCACCACACGCTGGATCCTTGTGACCCTCCCATGGGTCCCCAAGTGAGTATGCATTTGATGTCCTGCTCTGTGTACTGGTGGCTAAAGGGCATTTTTTTAGGGCCACCACTGCCTAGGCATGCTTTTGCGCAAATTATAAAAAGGTACCCCCTTTGGGTGGATGAATGATGAAAAGGTGCTCTCTCTGGACACATGAGTCCCAGTCTCCAGGTCAACACAGCCCCTTGGCAGAGCACACGGCTTGGCTAGTGGAGCATGCGCTCATTACCAGGCCCCTCATCCCCTACACCCAGGTGCTTTTGGACAGTGCACAAACTGTGCAACCACACAAGGGAGACCTTTGGCAAGTTCCCATAGTTCTAAGCCAAGGGACAGAGTATAGCAGTCAGGCAGTGCTCTTCACACGCCACCAGCAGCAGTATCCCCGGGAACTTGCTAGAAATGCACATTCATGGGCCCTGCTCCAGCCCTGCTGAATCACAATCTCTGGAGGTGGAGTCCAGGCATCTGTGTTTTAACAAGCCCTCCAGGTACTTCTGATGCTTGCTGAGAACCACAGCAGCCAGAACTGCTGCAGCCTGGGTCAGCCTGCCTATTTACAGCTGTTGAGCACAGCAGAGCCTGCCGTTCCCTCTCCAGCCGACAGATTTGAGTCCACCCAGGCTGGGTCCGCGAGGCTGTTGGGAGGTCCTGCTTGTTAAGAACAGGACTTGTCAATATCACCACCGAACCCACCTCAACAAGTGCAACCCCTGCATTTCTCATAACATTTTTTGCTTTGTGGGAATGAGGAAAACTATTCATTTCCTGGAGCAGAGGAGTTCTGCCAAGTCCCAGGCAGAGCTGGGCCTCATGTTCCAGGGGATTGAATGCCCCTCAGAATTGGGTTGAGAGGATGTGAGAGCTTGAGTGGGACTGTTTGGGTATGTGGGGAAGCAAATTCCCACACCCCAGACAAGTTCATCCTGCATTTGCGACTGTGAACCAAGGCAGAATGTTGGGGAATGCTCAGCTCCTTCCCCCTCCCCCAAGAAAATGCAATTTCTTTACTTTCTATGATCAGCCTGATGTCCTTGTGAGCCCACGATCATTTCTTGCACCCCATCCCTCCCCTCTGGGTAGCAGGGATAAAGCATATTTTGTCAGTTAGTGTTTCCTCTGCCCTGCATACTTTAAATTGTCTCTATCTGGTAAACACTGGATCTCTTTCAAGTCTGAGCTCCGATGGAGGCTGCTTCATCCTTCTGCTTGCTTCTTTCTAAGGTGAGGTCTGGGTGTGGGGAAACTGGTCACTTCGTCATCCCAGTGTTTTGAGGGTAATGATTAGGGCATGTTGCAGGCAAAACAATGCCTCCCAGAGGCAAAGAAACCATGGCTTGAGTTTCAAACACCAGAAGTCTATGTTAAAAACTCAGTGAGGTCTAGTACAAATTTTAGTATTTAAAGCAGTAAGAATTAGAGGCACAAAAAGTAAAGCAAAGCAAAACAAAACCCTTTATATGTGGAAAGGGGAAGAATTAGGCTAGCTTTATCCTCCTTTCTCAACTGTGAAAGGAAGTTTGAAAGAAGTTGATTATATTGCAGAAATTGAGAGAAACTTCCACTGTTCTAAAGTTCTGGGCCCAGCCCACATATCCTCAGAAGGTGTGGAGACCCCAGTGCCTGCCAGAGAGCACCGGATACTGTGCTGAAAGGAGGGGGAGCATATTGTGATCAGAGAGCCCATTTGGATTCAATGGATACCACATTTACTTGCTGTGTGATCTTGGGTGAATTTCTTAACTTCTCTGAGCCATCAGTCAAATCAGTCAAATTACTGCAATATACTGTAATATCAAATAGGTATGTGGTACAGAAGGGGATGTAGGAATTAAAGTATGTATTTGAAGTACTGGCACACAGTAGACATTTGAGTGTTAGTTTCTTTCCCTCACTATTCACTTATCGATAAAACATACTTTATGTTATGGTTATATGTGGGAAGGTCCTAGTGAGTGATTGCTAAGAGCTGGTGCTCATAGAGACTGAGGTGAGAGAATGCAGGCTCTACATGCTTTTAGCGGTGTGAAACGAGGTGGTTGCTTAGTTTCTTGAAACCTCTGTTTCTTCCTCCGTAAGAATGGAGATCACCTTAGTACTTACCTTGAATGATTGTTGAGAAGATTAACTAAGATGTTTATAGAACTGTGCTTAGACTATGCTGGGCACATAGTGTATATGAAAACTATTGATATAACTATAATATTTAAGAATATAGGGCTTCGACTGACATGCATGGAATAGCGACTGTGGGCCAGGCTCTCTGTTGAATGCCATGGATACAGAGACCAGCGGGCCGCAGTTTGGGGCCATAGCAGTCTTCTAGTCTGGTTAGGGAGACAGAAAATTAATCTGGTGTTTCTCGTAGCGAGTGGGTGATGATAGCTGTAGGACAGGTCAGAGCGTATGGGAGGGTCCCAGATCTGAATAGTCTGGGTGGAAGGCAGGAGGGCAATGGAGGGATGGGGTAGGAAAGACATTCAGGCAAGGAAAGTGCAGAGGCAAAGGCTGGGAGGCTGCAAGCAAGATGGAGGAATGGAAGTTGTGAAGTTCAGGTGGAGCCTGGAGCCTGCTCAGGGCTGAGGAGGAAGAGGCATGGGGCAAGGGGGGCTAGACTGTTGGCCCATGCAGCCATGCATGGTTGTCTGCTCTGTTCACTGCTGTCTCCCACTTCTCTCCCTCCTGTGCTGGGCAAGGAGGAAACAATATGTAATTGGTTAGACTAAAGGAAAGTGAAAGAAGAGGTTGAGAAGGAGGCAAGAGGGGATCATACCCCAGTAACACCTCTGGCAGAAATAAGGTCCAGGGTGATGGCTGCAGGAGGTGCCCAGCCTTCCCTTTGCTAGGAGCGTCAGGTGGGGACACCTGGGACACAGGCTTACTGGGTGGCAGTGAGGGCAGGAGAGGAAAAGCTGATGAGGCTGCTTGCGAGGGCAGTGGAGGTGAGTGCCAGGGAGGCTGCAGTTTTGACTTAGCAGTTCTGTGAGTGTGCAGAGTGCTCCTAGGAAATGGGGGGCACTGTTCAGGGTCCAGAACAGGGTGCCCTGAAGTTGGGGCACCATCAACACAGCTGTGGGACGTTTCTCTCACAAGCCTCAAGTGACCAGTGTAGGTGCAAAGAAGGGGACGGGGCCACCATCAAAGCTTCAGGTGTTGTTGGGTGTGTGCGATGGAATGCGAGTGCTGGGCCATGGTGCCTGGGCTGGGAAGGAAAAGGCGGGAGACCAAGGATCCAGCCGATTCCACGATAATGGAGACCAGGAAGCTAAGGCCAGAACAAGGATAATGGAGGCCCATCTCATTGCACGGGGGCAGTTTCCTTGCCTTTGCCTGAAATTCCACCACCATCTCTGTATACCTAATTTTCTCATCCTTCAAGGTTCCCCTCGAACACGCTTTCAGCATCTCAGAGCTGGAATTTCTCCCTTTCTTGAACTCCTATCCTCTTTAGCGTTGTAATTATTTGCCCAGACAGCTTGTCTTTCTCATGAGAATGTAAGCTCCTGGAGACCACCCTCATAGTCTCTGCAGACTCTGGTGAAGTTCATCTTGTGAATAGATAAATTTGCATTTGTGGAACCAATGGACAAATCAATTCAATTTCTGGTCAACATTCCCTTAGAGTTAAGAAAATAACAATAATTCAGTCTGTAGATTCTCTTTCTGTAGAAAGGAAATGTTGCATGAGAAAAAACATAGGTTTTTTTTTTATTTTGAATTTTTTTTTTTATACAGCAGGGTCTTATTAGTTATCTATTTTATACATATTAGTGCATATATGTCAATCCCAATCTCCCAATTCATCCCACCACCACAACCCGCCCCCCTTGCTTCCCCCCTTTGTTGTCCATACGTTTGTTCTCTACATCTGTGTCTCTATTTCTGCCTTGCAAACTGGTTAATCTGTACCATTTTTCTAGATTCCACATATATGTGTTAATATACAATATTTGTTTTTCTGACTTGCTTCACCGTGTATGACAGTCTCTAGGTCCACCCAACTCTCTACAAATGACCCAATTTGTTCCATTTTATGGCTGAGTAATATTCCATTGTATATATGTACCACATCTTCTTTATCCATTTGTCTGTTGATGGGCATTTAGGTTGCTTCTATGACCTGGCTATTGTAAATAGTGCTGCAGTGAACATTGGGGTGCATGTGTCTTTTTGAATTATGGTTTTCTCTGGGTATATGCCCAGTAGCGGGATTGCTGGGTCGTATGGTAGTTCTATGTTTAGTTTTTTAAGGAACCTCCATACTGTTCTCCATAGTGGCTGTATCAATTTACATTCCCACCAGAAGTGCAAGAGGGTTCCCTTTTCTCCACACCCTCTACAGCATTTATTGTTTGTAGATTTTGTGATGATGCCCATTCTAACCAGTGTGAGGTGATACCTCATTGTAGTTTTGATTTGTATTTCTCTAATAATTAGTGATGTTGAGCAGCTTTTCGTGTGCCTCTTGGCCATCTGTACGTCTTCTTTGGAGAAATGTCTATTTAAGTCTTCTGCCTATTTTTTGGTTGGGTTGTTTTTTTTTTTAATATTGAGCTGCATGAGCTGTTTATATATTTTGGAGATTAATCCTTTGTTGATTCATTTGCAAATATTTTCTCCCATTCTGAGGGTTGTCTTTTCATCTTATTTATAGTTTCCTTTGCTGTGCAAAAGGTTTTAAATTTCATTAGGTCCTATTTGTTTATTTTTGTTTTTATTTCCATTACTCTAGGAGGTGGGTCAAAAAAGATCTTGCTGTGATTTATGTCAAAGACTGTTCTGCCTATGTTTTCCTCTCAGAGTTTTATAGTGTCCAGTCTTACATTTGGGTCTCGAATCCATTTTGAGTTTATTTTTGTGTATGGTGTTAGGGAGTGTTCTAATTTCATCGTTTTACATGTAGCTGTCCAGTTTTCCCAGCACCACTTATTGAAGAGACTGTCTTTTCTCCATTGTATATCCTTGCCTCCTTTGTCATAGATTAGTTGACCATAGGTGCGTGGGTTTATCTCTGAGCTTTCTATCCTGTTCCATTGATCTGTATTTCTGTTTTTGTGCCAGTACCATATTGTCTTGATTACTGTAGATTTGTAGTATAGTCTGAGGTCAGGGAGTCTGATTCCTCCAGCTCTGTTTTTTTCCCTCAAGTTTGCTTTGGCTATTTGGGGTCTTTTGTGTCTCTATACAAATTTTAACACTTCTTGTTCTAGTTCTGTAAAAAATGTCATTGGTAATTTGATAGGGATTGTATTGAACCTGTAGATTGCTTTGAGTAGTATAATCATTTTCACAATATTGATTCTTCCAACCCAAGAACATGGTATATCTCTCCAACTGTTTGTGTCATCTTTGATTTCTTTCATCAGTGTTGTATAGTTTTCTGAGTACAGGTCTTTTACCTCCTTAGGTAGGTTTATTCCTGGTATTTCTTTTTTTTTTTTTTATTCCTGGTATTTTATTCTTTTTGTTGCAATGGTGAATGGGATTGTTTCCTTAATTTCTCTTTCTGATCTTTTGTTGTTAATGGATAGGAATGCAAGAAATTTTTGTGCATTAATTTTGTATCCTGCTACTTTACCAAATTCATTGATTAGCTCTAGTAGTTTTCTGGTCGTATCTTTAGGATTATCTATATATAGTATCATGTCATCTGCAGACAGTGACAGTTTTACTTCTTCTTTTCCAATTTGGATTCCTTTTATTTCTTTTTCTTCTCTGATTACTGTGGAATAAGTAGGACTTCCAAAACTCTTTTGAATAATAGTGGCGAGAGTGGACATCCTTGTCTTGTTCCTGATCTTAGAGGAAATACTTTCAGTTTTTCACCATTGAGAATGATGTTTGCTGTAGGTTTGTTGTATATGGCCTTTATTTTATTGAGGTAGTTTCCCGCTATGCCCACTTTCTGGAGAGTTTTTATCATAAATGGGTGCTGAATTTTATCAAATTATTTTTCTGCAGCTATTGAGATGATCATATGGTTTTCTTCAATTTGAAGAATCCTTGCATCCCTGGGATAAATCCCACTTGATCATGGTGTATAATCCTTTTAATGTGTTCTTGGATTCTGTTTGCTAGTATTTTGTTGAGGATTTTTGCATCTATATTCATCAGTGATATTGGTCTGTAATTTTCTTTTTTTTCTGCAGTATCTTTGTCTGGTTTTGGTATCAGGGTGATGGTGGCCTCATAGAATGAGTTTGGGAGTGTTCCTTCCCTGCAGTTTTTTGGAAGAGTTTGAGAAGGATGGGTGTTAGCTCTTCTCTAAATGTTTGATAGAATTCACCTGTGAAGCCATCTGGTCCTGGACTTTTGTTTGTTGGAAGATTTTTAATCACAGTTTCAATTTCATTACTTGTGATTGGTCTGTTCATATTTTCTATTTCTTCCTGGTTCAGTCTTGGAAGGTTTTACCTTTCTAAGAATTTGTTCATTTCTTCTAGGTTGTCCATTTTATTGGCATGGAATTGCTTGTAGTAGTCTCTTATGATGCCTTGTATTTCTGCGGTGTCCGTTGTAACTTCTCCTTTTCATTTCTAAATTTATTGATTTGAGTCCTCTCCCTCTTTTTCATGATGAGTCTGGCTAAAAGTTTATCAATTTTGTTTATCTTCTCAAGCTCCAGACGCACAGGCTCAGTAGTTGTGGCTCACGGGCCTAGTTGCTCCGCGGCATGTGGGATCTTCCCAGACCAGGGCTCGAACCCGTGTCCCCTGCATTGGTAGGCGGATTCTCAATCGCTGAGCCACCAGGGAAGCCCTGCTCTGTTTTTAAAGAGCAAGTCAGGAGGAAAAGCTCTCAGGAGGCAGGAACTCTGGATTCCTTCCTGTAAATTTAAATGGCTGTAAATAAAGGCTTCCCCTTCTTGGGGCTTCAGTTTCCCCAGTTCTGTCAGACCTCCCAAGCCTCTCTATGTAGTCACATTCAGTGAATTCTCAAAGGGTCCTCTCTTCGGGCGTTAGCTTTTAGTTTTATTGATCTTTGCTATTGTTTTCTTTGTTTCTATTTCATTTATTTCTGCTCTGATCTTTATGATTTCTTTCCTTGTACTAACTTTGGGTTTTGTTTGTTCTTCTTTCTCTAGTTCCTTTAAGTGTAAGGTTAGATTGTTTACTTGAGATTTTTCTTGTTTCTTGAGGTAGGATTGTATTGCTATAAACTTCCCGCTTAGAACTGCTTTTGCTGCATCCCATAGGTTTTGGATCGTCATGTTTTTGTTGTCATTTTTCTCTAGGTATTTTTTGATTTCCTCTTTGACTTCTTCAGTGATATTTTGGTTATTTAGTAATGTATTGTTTAGCCTGCATGTGTTTGTGTTTTTTACATTTATTTCTAATCTCATAGCATTGTGGTCGGAAAAGATACTTGATATGATTTCAATT
This sequence comes from Eubalaena glacialis, assembly GCF_028564815.1. NCBI lineage: Eukaryota > Metazoa > Chordata > Mammalia > Artiodactyla > Balaenidae > Eubalaena > Eubalaena glacialis. The sequence goes on from NC_083719.1 coordinate 48,623,437, forward strand.
TTCTTAAATTTACCGAGGCTTGATTTGTGACCCAAGATGTGATCTATCCTGGAGAAGGTGCTGTGGGCCCTTGAGAAGAAAGTGTAATCTGCTGTTTTTGGATGGAATGTCCTATAAGTTTCAATGAAATCTGTCTGGTCTGTTATGTCATTTAAAGCTTGTGTTTCCTTCTTAATTTTCTGTCTGGATGATCTGTCCATTGGTGTAAGTGAGATGTTAAAGTCCCCCACTATTATTGTGTTACTGTTGATATCCTCATTTATAGCTGTTGGCATTTGCCTTATGTATTGAGGTGCTCCTATGTTGGGTGCATATCTATTTATAATTGTTATATCTTCTTCTTGGATTGATTCCTTGATCATTATGTAGTGTCCTTCCTTGTCTCTTGTAACATTCTTTATTTTAAAGTCTATTTTGTCTGATATGAGTATTGCTACTCCAGCTTTCTTTTGATTTCCATTTGCATGGAATATCTTTTTCCATCCCCTCACTTTCAGTCTGGATGTATCCCGAGGTCTGAAGTGGGTCTCTTGTAGACAGCATATATATGGGTCTTGTTTTTGTATCCATTCAGCGAGCCTGTGTCTTTTGGTTGGAGCATTTAATCCATTCACATTTAAGGTAATTATGGATATGTATGTTCCTATGACCATTTTCTTAATTGTTTTGGGTTTGTTTTTGTAGGTCCTTTTCTTCTCTTGTGTTTCCCACTTACAGAAGTTCCTTTAGCATTTGTTGTAGAGCTGGTTTGGTGGTGCTGAATTCTTTTAGCTTTTGCTTATCTGTAAGGATTTTAATTTCTCTGTTGAATCTGAATGAGATCCTTGCTGTATAGAGTAATCTTGGTTGTAGGTACTTCCCTTTCATCACTTTAAATATGTCATGCCACTCCCTTCTGGCTTGCAGGGTTTCTGCTGAGAAATCAGCTGTTAACCTTATGGGAGTTCCCATGTATGTTATTTGTTGTTTTTCCCTTGTTGCTTTTAGTAATTTTTCTTTGTCTTTAATTTTTGTCAGTTTGATTACTATGTGTTTCAGCATGTTTCTCCTTGGGTTTATCCTGCCTGGGACTCTCTGCACTTCCTGGACTTGGGTGGCTATTTCCTTTCCCATGTTAGGGAAGTTTTAGACTATAATCTCTTCAACTATTTTCTGGGGTCCTTTCTCTCTGTCTTCTCCTTCTGGGACCCCTATAATGCGAATGTTGGTGCGTTTAATGTTGTCCCAGAGGTCTCTTAGGCTGTCTTCATTTCTTTTCATTCTTTTTTCTTTATTCTGTTCCGCAGCAGTGAATTCCACCATTCTGTCTTCCAGGTCACTTATCCGTTCTTCTGCCCCAGTTATTCTGCTATTGATTCCTTCTAGTATATTTTTCATTTCAGTTATTGTATTGTCCATTTCTGTTTGTTTGTTCTTTAATTCTTCTAGGTCTTTGTTAAACATTTCTTGCATCTTCTCAGTCTTTGCCTCCATTCTTTTTCTGAGGTCCTGGATCATCTTCACTATCATTATTCTGAATTCTTTTTCTGGAAGGTTGCCTATCTCCACTTCATTGAGTTGTTTTTCTTGGGTTTTATCTTGTTCCTTCATCTGGTACATAGTCCTCTGCCTTTTCATTTTGTCTGTCTTTCTGTGAATGTGGTTTTCATTCCACAGGTTGCAAGATTGTAGTTCTTCTTGCTTCTTCTGTCTGCCCTCTGGTGGATGAGTCTATCTAAGGGTTGTGCAAGCTTCCTGATAGGAGGGACTGGTGCTGGGTAGAGCTGGGTGTTGCTCTGGTGGGCAGAGCTCAGTAAAACTTTAATCCACTTGTCTGCTTATGTGTGGGGCTGAGTTCCCTCCCTGTTGGTTGTTTGACCTGAGGCGACCCAGCACTTCAGGCTATAGGCTCTTTGGTGGGGCTAATGGTGGACTCTGGGAGGGCTCATGCCAAGGAGTACTTCCCGGAACTTCTGCTGCCAGTGTCCTTGTCCCTGCAGTGAGCCACAGCCACCCCCTGCCTCTGCAGGAGACCCTCCAACACTAGCAGGTAGGTTTGGTTCAGTTTCCTATGGGGTCACTGCTCCTTCCGCCAGGTCCTGACGCACACACTACTTTGTGTGTGCCTTCCAAGAGTGGAGTCTCTAAAAACATAGGTTTTTGAGACTTGGATTTCCTTGTCGTGAAATGCATCAGTGTCCTAGGAATCAGAAATAGCATATAAGCAGGACATCTCCTGGCCCACGTGATAGCACATTATGAAAAGGCACCCCTCACTTCAGGAGATGCAGCCTGCACAAGGACAAAGGGTTTGGCAAGTGGATTTCAGTTTCCGCTTGCCACTCAGCCAGACAACTTTGTGGAAAGCACAACTGGAAATTGTGGCTTTGCTTAAATGCCTGGTACACAGTAGTCATTAAATCAAGGTAGCTATTATATTTATAGTTATTATTAATACAATATTATTGTTGTTATGCATGGTGCCCACCTGGCACTGCATGCAGACAGATCCTTTGATTAATATTTCTCTACAGTTGAAAGTTTTCTATTTTAAAGATTCAAGTCATAGGCACACAGGAGCACAGTCTGCCTTGAAGACGAAAAATGAAAGGCTGTAGTAAATGATGCTATTAGAATTATACTTTCCTCATTACAGAAGTAATATGATCCTGCTTTAGGGCTCCAAGCTCCCTCAGATGCTGAAATTTAAAAGACAGGGCCTAGAACAGAGCCCCAGAGTAAAAGGGAAGATTGTAGAAAGCCATATAAATGGATTTGATATCTTGTTAGTGGTCTCTATTCTCTTGCTAGGGCTAGGGAAGCCAACTTATTATCAATAAAAAAGAATAAACACTTCATAGGAAGCTGTTTTCACTGTCACCAAACGTTTTGTATACCTGTCAATAATTGTAACAGTTAAATATGACATATTGATGAATACAGTGGGACAAAAGGATACTTATTTTCTGGTTCAGGTGAAAAGACTTTATACTCTTTCTTTTATGGATGGAAGTAATCCAACTCACAAACTTCAGCTATCTATAATCCTCTATGGGATGGCAAAAGAAAAAGAAAATTCTGAAAGGAGGCTTTTTAGCCAAGAGCCCAACCCTATGAACCCTATCCTTCTTAGCAAACTGAATGGGCTCTCCAGGCTGCCTGGAGGGTCTCAGAACCATTCCATGCTTGGTTCTTGGTCAGACTCGCGGTGGCATCTGCGCGGTGACTTTGTGGTTGGGAGACCCCATACTCCTGGGCATTTGTCTGTCACTGTCTCGTGTCTGGGTTGGCCAGATGTGGCAGTCAGGATGTCTCTGGGTGAGTAGGCAGAACTACTTGAGAGGCAGAGGGAATCACCTCTGGAGTTGAGTTCATATGAATATGTGGTTCATCATAATGAATCCATCCCCACATCTCCATCTCCTTCCTCCACATGCATCATGAAGTTCTATCCGTCTTCCCTGTATAGATATCTGTATCTCTCCATTTCTCTCCATGCCTGCCACCACCCTAGTCCAGGAGGCCTCCACCTCCCACCTGTTAGTGCTGCAGTAGCCAGACAGTGCCCTCAGGCGGAGGACCTGGAAAACACTGTGTCCCTGGCTGGTCTGCAGGTGTCCTCTGGGGTGGGCCAGGGGATTTAGGTGAGGCCCCCATAGAGCCCCCTCCCCTTCACAAGGCCCTTCTTCTCTCAACTGCTTCTCATCTACTGGATTCTAGCTCACCCTTTGCCTTCAGTCTAAACCCTCCTTTCCTTGGGGGATTTTTCCTGATCTCCCTGAAACTTTCATGGCAAATGGCTTTGTTGACATCCTCTCTTGCTCCCCTTTACTAGGATCCTGAGGGAAAATAGGTGTTTGTTGATGCATAGGGCAAGTGGGAATGAGAGTTCTGGCTTAAAGAGTTATTGCTTGAGAAATGGTGCTGAGTATTATTCTTCAGACTGATGATCCGTTTAATAAAAAATGTAAGAACTTAAAGAACATCTGTGAATTAATGTGTGTGGAGCTAGCAACTTAACCAAAAAGTGGCATGAGAGCAATTCAGGCTGTGCTTGGACATTGCTTAGATGTGGGTCTAAAAGGCACTGGGACCTTGGTCCACATCAGAGTCTGGAGGCAGAGGGGACAGAAGGCTTGAGGGCCAAAGTCCTTGGCCCTTTTTGAGGGTCTGGTGCAGAGGCAGGATTATGAATTGTGTGGAAACAAGGATCATTGGGATAGGTAGTATAAAGAGTAGTTTGTTATCTGATATTGTGATGGTTAGTTTTATGTGTCAACGTGGCTAGGCCACAGTACCCAGATATTTGGTCAAACACTACTCTAGATGTTTCTGTGAAGGTATTTTTTGTATGGGTTTAACATTTAAATCAGGATACCATACAACTGACTCTTGAACAACATAAGTTTAAATTGCATAGGTCCACTTACACACAGGTTTTTTTCAATAAATACATACTACCATATTGCACAACCCAAAGTTGATTGAATTTATGGATGTGGAACTACAGATATGGAGGAACTGTGGGTACAGAAAGCTGACTGTATAGTCATATGTGGATTTTTTAAAAAAATTTATTTATTTAATTTATTTATTTTTGGCTGCTTTGGGTCTTTGTTGCTGCACGTGGGCTTTCTCTAGTTGAGGTGAGTGGGAGATACTCTTTGTTGCGGTGCGCGGGCTTCTCATTGCGGTGGCTTCTCGTTGTGGAGCATGGGCTCTAGGCATGCGGGCTTCAGTAGTTGTGGCACGCAGGCTCTAGAGCACAGGCTCAGTAGTTGTGGTGCATGGGCTTACTTGCTCTGTGGCATGTGGGATCTTCCCGGACCAGGGCTCGAACCTGTGTCCCCCTGCATTGGCAGGTGGATTCTTAACCACTGCGCCACTAGGGAAGCCCCCGTACGTGGATTTTTGACTGCTTGCAGGTCGGTGCCCTAACCCCACATTGTTCAAGGGTCAACTGTATATATATAGACTTTTATTGGTTTCTGTTGGTTCTGTTTCTCTGAAGAACCCTGACTAATACAGGTAGCATGGCACAACCTTAGTTTTATGGATTATACTTAATTATATCTAATTTATAGTGAGATGAATAACTGGTCACAGGAATAATTGGTGACAGAATCTCTCTTTAAGGAGTATATCCGAGGCTTCACAAAACAAGGGATGGGAGGACTCTAAGAAATCTTATCATTGGTGTCTTTCCATTCAGGCCAATCAAAACTAAAAACAATTCCTTTCAATTAGTGTTGTAATTCTCCAACCTCTATTTGTAAGAATTAGTCCTCCCAAGATGACTGACCCTATATTATGCACGAGGCACTGTTCTAGATGCTTTCCATGTATTATCTCAATTAATCTTCATGACATTCCGAAGGGCTGTATATTATTGTTACCTTCTTTGTGCAGATGGGGAAACTGAGGAACCAAGAGGTTAAGCCTGTTTCCCAAAGTGACCCAGCTGGGGAGTGGCAGAGCTCAGACTTGAACCTTGGCAGTCCAACCCTGGAGTCCAGCTTGCTTTGATGCTTGATGGCTTTTGCATTAGATAAGAGACTGAAAATGGGAAGATGAGTAGGAGGAATGAGGAAACAGGGACACCCCATGAAGAATTCAAATATGTCTTCTTTGCCATGTAAAACTCGAGAGCTTTGTATTTAAGGTTGGTGATAATAAAAGTAGATGGCATTTATTTATTGTCTAGTGCATGCCAGACAACATGGTAAGCAATTTATGCCCAGTATGTTCATCTAATTCTCAAGAGAATTTTGTGAGGTGGGCACTGTTATTACCCCCCCTGGACAGAAGAGGAAAATGAGTGGCAGAGAGGGCAAGTGATTTGCCCAAGGTCACAGGCAGAGAGGGAACAGCAGCTCCAGGAGGAAACTTATGCTTCCTACTCCATCTCAGAGGAGAGTGCGTGAGATGTAAGAGGACTCGTTTATTATTATTGGGAAGTTTTGGGGAATCTCACAACTTTGTCCAGTCTTTCTAACCCCAGGGCCATCTTTTGAAGGAGCAGAGCTGGCCCCTGCCTCTAAAGTGTGTGAACCAGGAAAAGTTGCAAAGGAACTCTGGTAAGGAATAGCTCCGTTGTGGGCCGGCCCTGCTGCTCAGAATCCCTGCTGTTTGCAACGTTCTCTTGAGTAAAGGGCTTGTTTTCAGAATCCTCTAGTCGAAATACTTTCTGAGAGTAATAAGCATCAAGCCCTTGGCCCCTATGAACACACCAGAGCAGTTTGGAGTATCAGACCAAGAAGCCCGAGGGGAGGGCACACACCACCATGTGTTTTAAGGATGTCGAGGACCTGGTTTGAAAGATTAGAGCTCTCTACTTATCCTTGTAGCTCCAATGCTTAGTCTCATTTCCTCAAGAAAAATCAAGCAAGCAAAACAATAGCAAAAATAAAAATTAGGTTAGAATATTACTGCATAAGCTGACTAATCATACGCAGTGACCTGTCCCTGGCTCTGCCCCGGGACTCTAGTCCCTGGCTGTGTGCACACATGGACCTCACTCTTGCCTGCCCACCATCTGCCAAGGCGGGGTGCCTGTGCCTGTGGCAATGTGTCCATATCAATTCCCATTCCCTCCCCTTCCCCCCTCCATTTGACATTTAGAATTGGCAGGGGGAGGGGCAGATCTTCAAGATGGGTTAGCACGTGAGAGAAATAACACAGGGAATGAGTGGAGGGTGTGTGCCAGGGAAGTGTGCCTGGTCACTTCCCTGAGTGTGGTTTGAAGGATGAGGGGGCGAGGTGTTGGGAGATGTTAGGGTGACGTGTGCCGGCTGCTCCAGGGCCCTCCCTGCCCTAAAGCCACATCTCTGTGCCACGCACACACTCTCATATAAATGAATATATGGCTGCCATGGCACCATCTTGGATGAAGTTCCCTTGTGCTGTGCATGACCTGAATACCCATAGGTGACTCCCCTTCCTGCGAAGAAGTGGAGCCTGGAATTTGATAAGAGCAGGGGAATATGTGAGGACAAAGGTTAATTAATCCACTTACTTAAAAAAAATATATATGTAACATTGATGTGCATTTTAAAGAGTGATGGAATGGAGTTCATAAACCCACCACCCATTTCAGGAACTAGAAAATTACTACTAATTTGCACCTTTTGTGTGTCTCCCCATCCCATCCTTGGCCTGCCCCCTCCCCTACTCCCATATCTGTACAGGCAGCACAGCTGGTTCCAGCTGTGATCATTTTGATTGGTTGGTGCCAACAATTTCATTTTGAATATCAGCTACATCTAGAGGTAACCACACTCCTGAATTTTGTGTGTATCTTTCCCCTATCTTAAAAAAAGTGTTTTAATACAAATAATGAATGCTTAGACAATAATTGTTTAGTTTTGCTTGTTTTTAAACTTTTTATCCAGTATGACAGCTTTGATATAGTCTTCTGGGGCTTATCTTTTCCCCTCAAGTTTATATTTTTATAGTTCGTCCATATTGTTGTGTGTAGCTGAACTTTGTTTTTTTTTTAATTTTTTTAAATTTATTTTTGGCTGCATTGGGTCTTCATTGCTGCACGCGGGCTTTCTCTAGTTGCGACGAGAGGGGGCTACCCTTCGTTGCAGTGCACAGTCTTCTCATTGCAGTGGCTTCTCTTGTTGCGGAGCACAGGCTCTAGGTGCGCGGGCTTCAGTAGTTGTGGCACGTGGGCTCAGTAGTTGTGGCTTGCGGGCTCTAGAGCACAGGCTCAGTAGTTGTGGCACACGGGCTTAGTTGCTCCGCGGCATGTGGGATCTTCCCAGACCAGGGCTCTAACCCATGTCCCCTGCATTGGCAGGTGGATTCTTAACCAATGTGCCACCAGGGAGGCCCTGAACTTTGGTTATTTTAACTGCTGTATAATATTCCATTGCATGATATTTTTTAAACCTTGAATTACTTATCCATTCTACTTCAATGGGACTTTTTCCCAGTTTATTTCTATATCAACCTGTGCTGCTAAGGACATTCTTATATATGTCTCTTTGTGTATATGTGCAAGAATTTCTCTAGGGCATTTACTTAGAACTGAATTCCTGCGTTGTAACATATGCAAATGTTCAACTTAAAGCATTTATTGAAAGAGTACCACTAGCTGCTGTCACAGAAAACATAAAATATCAGGGGCTTCACACAATAGAAGGAATCTTACTCATGTAAAGTCTATCTGCAGATGGGATGGGAGCTGGGTGTGGAGGTGTGCTCCATTCCACCCAGTCATTCAGGAAATCCAGGATGATGAAATCTCCCCATCTTGAAAATGAGGTGTCCAAAATCATCCTGGGAGTGTGCAAATAGCTAACAGATGGTGAAGCGAGACACTGGAGGATCACAAAGGAAGTTTTACTGGCAAGTCAGGGAAGTGGCCTACAATCATTTCTGCCTACATTCCATTGGCCAGAACTCAGTCACATAGCCACACCTAAGTGCAATGGAGGCTGGGAAATGTAGCCTTTCTGTGTATCAAGGAGGCATATGAAGTGGATTTGGTGAGTAGCTAGTGAAAAACAATGCCAAATTGTTTTCCAAAGTGACCATACTAATTTACACTCCTATTTAGTAGAATATAATGGTTTTGTTGATCTAAATGTTTTCCACCATGCACTATTAACCTCTAAAGTTTTGCCATTCTTGGTGTAAATTGTTACCTTATTCTGGGCTTCATTTTCGTCTCCCTGATCACTATTGAGGTTGAACAGTTTTTCTTATATTTATGAGCCATGTGTTTCCTCTAATCTGAAATACTTGTTTATGTCTTTTGCCCAGTTTTCTCTTGACTTAGTATAAAAAGTATTCTTTATATATTCTGGATACCATAACATTGTAGGGTTTGTATGTTGCAAATATCTTTCCTGGATTTTTGCTTGACTTTTCACCTTTTAAAGTTTCATTTGATGAAAAAATTCCTAATTACAGTGTAATATAATTTACTAACATTTCTTTAAGGGTTAGTGTGTTTAGTGATCTGGTTAAGAAATGCTTTCCTACCTTTAATATTAGAAAGATATTCTTCTGTATTTTCTTTGATATTCCATCTTCACTTGGTCAACAAACTCTCATCATGCCCCCACCCCCAGCCTGTTATTTTGAAAATTTCAAAGTTAAAGAAAAGTTGCAAGAATAGTGCAGCAAACACTCATTTATCCTTCAGGTGGGCCCATTAACTGTTAATATTTTGCCACATTCGTTTTCTCTCTCTCTCTGTATCTGTTCTTATATATACATATACACATTTTTATTACTATTTGCTAAACCATTTGAGAGTAAGTTGCAGACTTTACTCCCCAAATACTTCAGCATGTATCTCCTAAGAACAAAAACAGTCAAAAAAAAAAAAAAAACAAAAACCATAATACAATCATCAAATTTTTGAAATTTAACATTGATCCAATACTGCAATCTATCATACAGTCCTCTTTAGTCTCCTTCAATCTAGAACAGTTCCTCAGTCTGGCTACTTTTTTTCATGGCATAGACATTTCTGAAGAGTAGAGCCTAGTTGTCTTATAGATTTCCCTCATTTTGGGTTTGTCTGATATTTCCTCATGATTCAACTCAGGTAATGACTGTTTTGGCAGGAATATCACATAAGTGGTGTTCTGTCTTTCTGAGTACATCATATTAGGAAGTACATGATATCAGTTTGTCCCATTATTGGTGATGTTAAGTTTGATCTCATGGTTAAGGTGGTCTTTACCTTTATAATTAATAAGTAATTCGTAGGGAGAGAACAAGCCAGTTTTAAACTAAAAACACTTTTATTGTTGGATAGTATTGACCAAACCTTTAGAAACTTAATCCCATTGCTGCTGTTGGTAAGAAGCTATAAAAAGAAAAGTCTTCTCTCTCTTCAAAACTTGAAAAATAAAAGCACTTTTCCCTGTTCAAAATTGGAGAAATAAAAACCTTGTCCCTTTTGATAATTTGGAGAGGAAGAAATACAGAGAGGGCAATGAGTAAACACAGGTGAAAATGTGGTAACTGAATTTAAATATTCCTGACATCTGGTGCTCACCCAGAGTAACAAAACTTTGTGAATGTACTTTGCAAAGACAGAAAATGCTGTACACACACACACACACACACACACACACACATATATACATATATATATATACATGTTTACATTTGATGTGATACAGAGAGTGGTAGATGCTCTTCGCCAGGTCATTTCAATAACAACAATTGGAGACTGCAATTCCAGCTGAATGGCGTCTTTGAGACCGAAGAGCTTCCGCAGTCTCTCCACTTTCCTACTGATTAGAAGTGCTTGAGATACATCATAACAGTGTCAGTGGAGTGTTTATGGGGAAATTGTCACTGTCTCTCGCTTGTGGAAGGTGACATAATGGAATTTCCTTCCTTTGTCCTGGTGACAGGATGATGAGCGCTGTCTGGGCTGCAGTTCGGCATGCTTTGCCATTCATGTATCTGGGCTCAACTGACAAGCCTGGCGAGATGAGGGAGAAGGTGTGTCCTGTCACTGGGAGGGTAGGGAGCCAGTGGGGTGGGCCCCAACTGCTGTATGAAAGAGCGTTTAGAAATGACGGTCGACTGAATGAAAGTGGGGGGGCGAGCACCAAAGTTGGGGGCGGGGAGCAGCTGCAGTCTTACTGTGTCCTGTGAGGCTTCTGAGACTTGGGACCCAGAAGGGTTATGGGATTGGTACCCGGGGTGCCTGTATCAGCATAGGTGTCTAGGTATAGATTCAAAATATCTTTGCCCCTTGTCACTCCCTCCCCTATTCCTCCAACCCCAAGTCCTGCACATGATTTATCTGTGTATTAATAACATGTCTTGTTCCAGAAAGGTTTTAGGAAGTCTTGGTGTGATATATTGATTATTAATAGAGTTGGGTGGCATATTTAAGTTGAGACAAATTAAACAATTTATGTTTATGTGGCAGCTATGTGTGTGTGGGGGGGGGGAGAGAGAGAGAGATGAGATTTATTCACTTACTTCATCCCTGTTTTTCAAGTAAACTAGACCTTGTCCATCAGTACCCCGCAGGGAAAGGGATGGCACAGCAAAAACAAACAGAAATAAAGTTAACAGCAGTGTGTAGGTCCTAGTTAGGGAATTTCGAAGGATGACTTTGCAATTACCGTCCTCTGCCTTGATCATTGCAGAAGGCTTAAGTGGTCTTCCTCCCAGCACTTACCCTCGCTAGTCCACTTGCTAATTTGCCACCAGAGTGAGATTTCAAGCACACAGGTTTGGACAGATAATTCCATAAATGAACGTTTCATGACATCCCATTGCCTATTAGCTAAAAGCTAAACTCCTTATGGTGGTTTGTGGTGGTGATGATGATGATAGCAGCATAATACTAGCATTATTACTACCCAACATTTATTGAGTGTGTACTATGTGCCAGGCACTCTTTTCAGTGCATGTATTATGTAATCAATCCCTCACAACAACACTGTGAACTAGTTACTAGTAGGTATTCTTATTTACATATGAGGATGCTGAGGCTCAGGATGTTAAGCAACTTTTCCAAGGTGACCCAGCTAGTAGGTAGTTGAGTGGTGCCCAGATCAGTCTGATTCAGAGCCTATGCCAATCCTATTAAATCATGCTGTGTCACGTGGAGGTCAAGTGTCTCCTGGCATTTGCACAGAGGTATACTGATAATAACTAATATTTATCAGACATTGAATATGTATGAGGCACTGTTTTAAGTGCTTTAACTGATTTACACAATTAAACCTTACAGCAAACTTTTGTATGAGGTAAATACTATTTTTACCATCTTTCCATTTTATAGATGGGGAAATTGAGGCACACAACTCTCCCGGAGCTGGTAAGGGGCAGACCAGGCTTCAAACCCAGGCAGTCTGGATCCAGAAACTACACCTATCACCTAATCATCTACCACGTTGCTTCTGGTACCTAGCTTCAGGTTTCCAGGACCAGGTGTCTACACACATGTGGCCATATTACAAGGGATATGCATGTTAACAAAAATAAAGTGATATTTGAAAATCCCCAAACTGGCAGGGCCTTCCAGCTGTCATCTGACTCTGTCCCCTGAGTTGAGCCAAATTTTCCTCTGACTCCTTGAAAACAAATAGCAGGCTCATGGGTGTTAAGCATCCACTGGGGATGGGGATTCTGCACCTCCTCTGGCCTTCCACCCACCGTGTTTCATCACCTCAGGATGCCACCAGCCAGATGCTTTTAAGTCTCTCGGCTGGAAAAATGACTATGAATAAAATAAATGAAGCTCTCAATGATCGAAGCTCCTGATGGCGCCTGCAATGGGGAATTTCCCAGCATCTGTCTACTGCCACACTGAGATCATCTTTTTATTGCCCAAAGATGCTATTCCTGTTTTGTCGCCGGCCACTAACCGGCCGCTCAGGTACCGGGAGTCCAGAGCTGCCTCATTGTTCTACACTGTCCATGTTACACCCCAGACTGCAATACATTATCATTCAAATGAGCCAGCCACAATGGAAGACAAAATATGCACACTGATTTCTCTCCAATGCCCTTTCCCCAGCACTCCCTAATTACAGCCAGCAGTTGATTGGGACAGTTGAACCTGGAGGCTGACGGGGCAGTCGTGGTGTTGTCATCTAAGCAAAACACAAACAATGCATAAACTCACCAGCTCTGTTTAGGTAAGCAGGATTTTATTCACAGCTCAGTGGTATAACAATACTCTGAAGGTATCAGTCAGTGGTTTATTATAGCATCTCTCTTCTTGGTTCCATATTTTTGGTTGTTTCTCCATTTAAAAAAAACTGATTGGTTTGTGACCTTGGCTCATCCCCGCTCTTCATTTTTCTTGTCTTTCATCAGAGTGATTTCATGATGACTTTCTCCTATCTCATGCTCAGTATTTTTCCAAGGATGAGTGAAATCCCATGCTGTATTCTCTGTGTGTTCACTCATTCTTGCATTCAGTCATGCATTCATTCATTCAGACAACAAATATTTACTGAACACCTAACAAGTGCTAGGATACTGTGCTAGGTTCTGGAGTTATAAAACAGTCATTATTCTTACCCTTACCATAGCTTAAAGGCAAGTGGCAGAGTCAAATATTCAACAAATAAATGCTCAACTAAATATACTTTTGCAAATTGTGATGAGTGCACTAAAGAAAAAGATGAATCATCACAAAAAAAGTTGTAACCATGTGAGGTGACGGATGTTAACTACATTTACTGTGGTGATCATTTTGTAATGTATACTTGTATCAAGTCATCATGTTTTACACCTTAAACTAATACAAGGTTATATGTCAATTGTATCTCAATAAAACTGGAAAAAAAGAAGAAAAAAGTAAAAAAAGGAGGATGCTTATATTCTTGCATGGAATCTAAATATGTTTAGAAGAACACTGATCTTCAACACTAATAAATGATACATAGGTTACTTAGTGTTCTTCTCCAAATAATATTTTCCTTAGAGTATGTTCTTCATAGCTTGAAAAAAATGGATCCACTTTCAAAGTGGTCTGTGTATTTCTGAAGGAGAATTTGATTATTAAGGAAGTTCTTTGACGTCTATGATATGTTTCCTCTACCCCATTTCACTGATTTTGAGTTACTACTGTGTGATGTTCTGTGTCTCTCCAGTACTGGTTAGAACTTGGGATGGTCAAATGTACAACAGGAGGAAAAGATCCTTCCTGTACTTACTTGGCATTAAAAAAATTTCCCTATGTCTCAGACACTGTCTAATTCATCTTTCTATCCTTAGCACCTGCCACACAAGAGTTTACCATTGATTAGCTCAGATAATTTTTAATATATTGTGGTGAGTACTATTATTTATTCATCAGACAAATACTTATTAACCATCTGCATCATGTTGGTGCTGGGCCCTGAAGACCTAGGAGTGAAACAGACTCAGTTTCTCCTCACCCAGGACTTAAGTTGCCCTGAAATGTATGGAGAAGGAATCATGCAATGACAGTGTGGCAAGAAACATGCTATGATGGGCGAGGCAAGGGGATATCATGGGAGCGCCTGGACTTGGCATGGCGGGGGCGGGGGTCAAGGAAAAGTTGTGAAGGAGGCAACACCTTAGCTAAATAAGGAGTGTGTGTAGGGGAGCAGGGAGGAAGGGTGCATCAGATACGGAGGTAAGAGGGAAGATGTGATGCATTTTAAGACTTAAAAATGTATGGTGGAAGAATAGGAAGTTGCAACAGATGGGGCTGGAGAAGGAAGCAGGGGTCAGGAATGAATTTCTGGGCCCTGCTGAGGAGTTGGCAATGGTGAACACTGAAGGGATTTAAGGGTGGAGGGAGTGGAGTGGTCAGATCTGCATGTAAGGATGTATCACAGAGGCTGGGTTGGGCAGATGTTGCAGGAATCCACAGGGAGATGGTGCAGCACGGATGGAAGTACGTGGATTTAGAGGCATTTGTAAAATGGAATCCACCAGACTAAGGTCCTTCTGTTGGATGTGAGGGTTGAGGGAGAAGGAAGAGGCTACTGAGGGGGCAGGAGAGGACAGAGGTAAAGATATTAGCCTTGGATCACACCTTGCTTTTTTCACTTCTTATAGTAGCACATACAGAGCTGCTGTTTCGCTATTTTCCTTTTAGAATCTTCATACTGTTCCATAGCATGGTTGTGCCGTAATTCATACAACTAGTCTCTTCTTGATGGAAAATTACATTGGTTCCAGTCTTTTACTATTATAAATCATGCTGACAGGACCCTGTGGCCTCTTGAGAATTTCTAATAGTGGAATTTCTGGGTCAGAGGGTTTAGGAGACTTGCCAGTGTCTCCCAGCCAGTGGGTTGCAGAGCTAATATTCAACTCCACTGGAAGGATTTGTGTCTGTGGTCCATCACCTCTCCCATGCTGTGCTCTCCCAAGCTGAGTGACCTGGACCTCTGGACCACAGGTTCTTCTTGTGGAGGGAGGACTGACTCACTACAGTGGTTGGGAAATCACCTGATAACTTCTGAAACATGCAGATTTCTGGGCCTTCTGAATAAGAATCCCTGGAGGCTGGGCTTGAAAACCTGAATTTTTAATTTTGTCCCTAACACTTAGGTATCCTGCCCTTGAGTCCTGCACTGGGACTACCAGCGTCTTCTTTGAGATCCTCTCCAGTTCTAAAATCTCAGGATTCAGAATAGTCTACAAACCATGCTGCCCTCTGTGTTAGCTCCTCAGGAGGCTGGGGAGAAGGTGAGAATGGGGGGCTGCACCGAGGGGTGAACTCTCCATTTAGTGGGACTTTCTTCCCCCTTCTCCCATGGTGTCCTGTGACACCATGCTGGATGACAAAAATTCAAATGCCCAAATTTCACCCACTCTTAGGGGTCAGGAGGTAGGAGGTTACACTGGGGGCTGTGCTCCTCTAGGGGGCAAGGTGGGCTATAGCTTTCTTGACTTTGAGGAGCTAGCCCAGCCCCCCATGGATGTGAACATGGCTGTGACCCAAGGGTCCCCTCAGGGCAGCCAGACAACAGAATGGGGTCAACTCTGGGACTCTGCCTGTGCCCAGAGCCTGTTCTTAGGGGAGGTGTGGCTGCTGCAGACCGGGATGCCCTTCACTAGCTCTGTGCCCACATCATCTGCTGACACAGCACTCATGCAGCTTGGATTCCATGCGCATGGCAGACAGCCCCTTTCCTCTTTCTCAGATCAGGAGGTGTGACCAGCACTTGCCTCCGGGATGCCCTTCACTAGCTCTGTGCCCACATCATCTGCTGACACAGCACTCATGCAGCTTGGATCCCATGTGCATGGCAGACAGCCCCTTTCCTCTTTCTCAGATCAGGAGGTGTGACCAGCACTTGCCTCCGGGATGCCCTTCACTAGCTCTGTGCCCACATCATCTGCTGACACAGCACTCATGCAGCTTGGATCCCGTGTCCATGGCAGACAGCCCCTTTCCTCTTTCTCAGATCAGGAGGTGCGACCAGCACTTGCCTCCGGGATGCCCTTCACTAGCTCTGTGCCCACATCATCTGCTGACACAGCACTCATGCAGCTTGGATTCCATGCGCATGGCAGACAGCCCCTTTCCTCTTTCTCAGATCAGGAGGTGTGACCAGCACTTGCCTCGGTTCTTTGTGGCCACTGAGCAGCGTGCTGCTCCAACACTGCTGCTCCTGATTTATGATAAAAAAAATTGTTAGGTGTAAAAGCAGCTTTATCCCCAGAGGGCCCTGTGAAGTAGCACTATTAATTTGGAAGCATTAGCCACCTGTTCCGGATACCCCCACCTAGACCTTTGTCACAGCTGAGGAAAGAAAAAACAGGGACCATGAGTGAAAAGACCTGGATTCTTGCCCTGCCTCAATTGCTGATTGTGTGGTACCATGGGCGCCTCTCAACTTTCTAGACCTCTGTTTTCCTCATCATAAGACTGAGATATGTACTTTCTGATGTACTTTTCTACTCTGGGCATCCTATGCATCTCTGAAGGGTAATTAAATCAACACTGATGTTCGCTGGCCTGCCTGTCCCATTGGAAGAGAACTAGTCACAAACAGCATTCAAACTCAGAAGGCATTTACACCAAGAGTCAGAAATACTGATTTCCATCTGAAACATGTGCAACTCAACCTTCTTGCCACCCCAGTACGCCACGCAAAGGGTCTGAGAGATAATACCTTTCAATGTGTGTTTCCATTGCTCTGGAATGAGGAGTTTCACAGGGGACAAGTGCCCCCAAAGCCCCAGCTGTTCAGGGGATATACCGTTTTGAGAGGGGCTTCATGGAGCACTGTTCCCCACTTAAGAGTCAGCATCTTTGCTTGGCAGCTGTGGGACCTGGCTGACCAGGAGGCTGAGGGGAGGCCCCTAGAGGGAAGGGGAAGTGCCCAACTGGCCTGGACATTTGTGTTCCAGAAGCCCTGGGTGGGTTTTTATAATGGGCTGCCTGGCTCTGTGCCCTCTCAGCTCTTTGACTGGCAGCTGAAGCTGGGAATTCCACACCTGTAGACTCAGCTGACTCCAGGCTATGCTGGGACTGATCCTAGGTTTACAGGGAGGGGTTAGAAAGAGCCCTTGTCAGTTCAGTGTTGAGTGTGACTGTGGGTCCAGTCTGGCCTTAGTGTCCCGGTTTACCCTGGCTTGGGTACTTATATCAATTAAGGTGCTAGTCTAAGAGGCAATTAAAAGAAAACCCCACTGAGACTGGCTCAAATAAAGGACATGTATTATCTTATATAACTTGAAGATCCAGGTTGGATAGATGCCAGGCTTGGCTGTTTCTTAGATTAATGATGTCATCAAGGACCCATATTCTTTGTGCTTCTCCCTTCTGCCATTTTTAATATTAACTTCATCATCTTGCTGGTAGCAAGGTGGTTACAGCTGTTCCAGACATCACATTGTGAATGTGATAGTATCTGAAGGAAGAAGAAGGACTTTCCCTTTCTAGGGCTTTCTCTTAAGAGGGAGGAAATTTCCCCCCGTGTCTCATAGGCTCAAGTTCAGTTGCATGTCCAGTGGGATTAGTAGATTGGCTTGTATTAATCATATAGTTGAATGGATTTGGAAGAGGCAACCCAATGTCCACCATGGTTTCTAGTGTTATCTATTTTCTTTCTTGGTAGTATAATCTATCTGCTTTCTTGCTGGCTCAATCTCTTTCTATTTAGTTATTTATCAATTACCTCTCTTTTCACCCTCCAGTTCCATTGTAAGCCCCCTCTGAATTTATTGCAGGTAGGCACTCCAAATCTAGACTCGAGGCCAGGGACAATAGGAATCACATCTCACCCATTGTCTCTCTTGGCCTGATCCATCTACCTGCTGGACTCTGGTTCCCATGTTCCCATTCCATTGGAGTAGACATACTATCATCCCATGTCCCTGGGTGAGATACGCAGCAGTGAGGCAGGTCAGAGGAGGGGCAGAACCAGGCTCAGGCTGAATCTCAGGGTTAGGTGAGGGCTCACAGGTCATGATCCCTTTCTGCCTTCCTTTATATTCTGACCACATGGATTGCTTATAACCAGAACTGGAAGGTACCATCATTTCCAGTCCCACCACTATGTACTAATTGGTCAACTGCCTGCTCCTACTACCTCCTTGCTCTGGGAGTTACCTGGTGCAGGTTCTAGAAAGAAAAGTATAGATTCTGTGCTCATGGAGCTTTGCTCTGTTGGGAATGGCTTGCAGTCATGGGGGACATGGCAAGTTGTCCTTTCTGTCAAGGGAAGAAGGCAGGAATTGGAAAGATAAGACCCCACCATGTGCGTTGGAAAGTCACTACTCTCCACCTGTAATATCATGGCTATGGGTTGAGACAACTGAGTCCTGTTACCTTTCTCCCTTCGCCTCCCCTTCCTTCCTTCCTTCCTTCCTTCCTTCCTTCCTTCCTTCCTTCCTTCCTTCCTTCCCTCCTTCCTTCCTTCCTCCCTCCCTCCCTCCCTCCCTCCCTCCCTTCCTTCCTTCCTCCCTCCCTTCCTCCCTTCCTTCCTCCCATTCTGGAGTTCTCCTGGTAGTTGGTGCTATACAGTATGGGCAATACACAGCGGGAGAGCCACTCTGCAGGCACCTGCCACCATGGAATGCAGGTTCCAATGCACCACTAACCAGGGGGTTGCTCATAAGAGCAAGGATAAGGGGGAAGGGCTGAGGCAGAATGGGCTGTTAATTCCCCCAGCAGGCCAGTACTCAGTGCTGCCTAGCTTCTGTGAGTCCTAGTTTATTTTCAAAACACTTACACAGGCAAGAGATCAGTTGGTTCACAGAACATCCTGTGTGAGATAGGGAAGGTACTATATCATCCCTGTTTCATAGCTGAGGAAACTGAGATTCAATAAAACCAAGCCATTAACTTGTCGTGCAGAAAATTCTTGGCTAAGCTGACTGCTCAACATTACACTGGTCATTAGTGATGGATTTGAACTCATGAGTGCCCAGCAGTTCCCGCCTGCTGTGCTATGTAGTCCTGAGGAGTGGCATAAAATTGAAGTGTCCCAGTGGACTGTGACCCAAGTTTGACCTGGGCCTCTAATCAGACGGCATTCTCTCCTAACAATGCCCGCTAACATCAAGGCACATGGAACTGAGTTGTGCCCACAAGCAGAATTGTGCACAGCATGCAGGAGAGACCCTCAATGCCTATTCTGTCAGTAAGCCACCCTGGGGTGGAAGGAACTGTATCCTCCTGTGTGTGCGTGTATGTGAGTGGGTGTATACCCACTCACATGGGCATGGGCTGTGGGTATGCACCCAACTGGGCCTGTGTTGGTCTTCCAGATTCCCAGGCAACACTTGGTACATTCTGCAAAGCCTTTGGGGCCAGCTTCTGTTGCTCTTTTAAGAAATGAAATTGCCTTCCAGATGCGTCTTTCACTTGTTTTTCCTCCACTTGACAGAGCTGCCTAAACTTCTCATTCAGGGGCCCTCAGAGAAGTGTATCATTTCACGCTCCCTTGTTCAGCTTCTCCACAGCTAAAGCCAAAGCTGGCACAGCTACTGATTAGCCAGAAATCAAAAGCAAAGGCTGGGCTTTTGATGGGACAACTGCTACATTAGAGAGGGATGGTTGTTTTACAATTGCCGGGTAAGGTCCATAATATTACCCACCACTGAATGGCCATTAGATTGCAAATTACCGGTCACTTTGCTGGACGGCTCAGCCATCCTGTAATCATGATGATAATATCCCCCATAATGGTCAGGCCCAGGCACCTACCAGGAGTCTGGCTGCTGAGGCGCCAAATTGCTGGGCTGCATACAGTAATGATTATCACGGCAGGAAGGAAGGAAGGCTGCCCCAAAGTCCTGGCTGTGTGGCAGTCTGTCCTCATTCCCCATTAGGAAGCATAAGGGACTATTGGACTTACTCCAGTGTTCCCTGGGGTTCTACCTATTGAGGATCTAACTTTGTGTGGCTGTCCCACTCCATGACATTTCCAGTACATGGTCTCTTGGCTCAATTGTGCCAGCTGGGATGTGAACCCTGAGCTGACAAGTGGAAAAATAACATAATTGGTTTTCCCCAGTCTTTTCCTATGGTGAACTGTGTGCGTGTGTGTGCGTGCATGTGTGCATGTCTGGTGATGGAACTGTGGCTGTGAAACACACAAAGTTTTAAAAGCATTGATACTCATATTTTTAAGTTGGGTTGTGGCTTCATATCTTGCATACATGTCATAGGTATTCTTTTATGGTACAAATATGCAAAAAGAAAAAGAAGACAAAGCTGATGGGGTGATGAGCCCTTGGGCCAACATTTGGCCTATATCAGGGTCCTGCAGGACACAGAGGGCATGCTTAAGTGGGGTAGTTATGGCTTTAGGTAAAGGAATCCAGGATGGGGTGGGAGTGGGGACCAGAGAACTGAATGCCATGAACTCACTTGAGTTTTGCCCTCAGTTCTCATGGTACTGCCTCCTATAGCCAAACCCAACCAGAAGCCAGAGGTACTTTCTACAAAGGGCAGAGCAGGCTAGGGAAGGAAGTGGGATCTTGAGAAGTGAAGTGGACATACCCAGTGCCTCATCTGACGACTATTTGTTAATGGGCTGTGTAGGCACTGGCTGGCTAATGGGGCCTCCTGGGCCCTGCATGGGCTGGAATTCCAAGGTCTTAGTCCATTCCTACCCTGTGTTGCCTGGGAGTTAACCATGGTGGAACTCCAGACTTGCCCTTCTTTCTGTGGTTGTTTTCCTGGTCCAAGGGGCCAGGGATTCCTCAGCTTCCTTCCAACTGCAGTCATTGCCCAGCATTTTGGCTCCTACAGCAGGCTTCTGGGCCTCTGGAAATGGTACAAGATGACTCACTGGCATGGCCCAGCTGATCAGCTGTGTAGGGAGTGCCCTGAGCACAGACCTGGGACTTGGCGGGAATCCCTCTAAGTAGGAGCTGCGGGGTGGGTGGTGGGCGAAGGAGGCTGCTGCAGGCTCAGGATCAGACAGAAGACTTAGAGCTTCTCCGTGACTTGCATGGAGGCTCTGGACGGGGCCCCTCTCTGTGCTTCACTTTTGTCTCCAATCTGGAAGAAATGGCATCCTGCCAAAGTTTGTAAGGCACTGCAGCCCCCTCACCAAGCCTCCTTCCCAGCTCGAGAGTGCTAGCTGTGGAGGGAATAAAGTTGGCATTATTTTCAATTCCCGCAGAGAAATACCATTCTCTGCCCTCTGAGAGCCCATTTGCCAAATTGCTTTTAGCAAGACTGAACTAGTGACAGGAAGAGACTCAGATGGCATTCTGTGAAAGTAAAGAGAGCAATGAAAATAGCAAATGCTTACAGTGTGCCTACTCTGTACTAGGTGTGTTCTATGCATTGCACATGTTATTATATTTAAGCCTCATGACAACCCCATGAAGCAGGTGCTAAAGTTATCCCCACTTTTCAGATAAGGAAGCTGAGGGAGAGAGATGAAATAACTTTCCTAGTGTTATACAGATGGCAGTAGTGGAGCTGGGATTTGAACCTAGGCGGTCTGGCTCCGGAGTTGTGCCGCCTCCTTTTCCTTCTTGGCTAACTTCTCCTTAGTAGGTGCCAAGAGACAGGATGTTCCCAAGTATGAATGGAGTGTAGAGCTGGAAATAGCTTAGAGGTTCATTTAGTCCAGCCACTGTGTTCTTACAGAGGGGGAAACTGAGGGTCCACAAGGTTCCGTGATTAGCTCTCTGGAGCCTTGACCTATTGTGAGTGGTTTACTTGGCAGTTCTGGAAACACTGGGCAGCTCAAAAGTGGCTGGCTATGCCTAGTGATAGTCTGGCAATTCTCCTAGCATTGTTTAGCAAGTAAATTTCTTTGAAGCAAAATTCCTTTTATCCAAGAAGCAATGTGACCTCAAATCTCGTTTAATAAAACGTCTCTGACGTTAGCCGTGTGAGGCAAAAGCCCTGAAGGTGTGTATGCTGCCCTTGTGCTCTCTGAGTCTGATGCTGTTTCTGGCACTGGCCAAGGAGCTGTTTCTGCTGTAAGTCAAGCATCCGGTTGTGCGGGCGCTTGGAGACCAGGTGAGCTGGGCAGGCTGGGGGCACAGACCGGAGGAGAGAGGTTCTTTCATCAATTTCCAGGGATTTCAGGGGGCACCTGCAGCATCTTTTTCTGCAGAGGTCCTCAGCCCACCCAGCCAAGCTGCTGTCACAAAGAACAGAGTGTCTTGGGCCATGTGATCATGGGGGAGGCTGCCCAGGCCTCCGAGGGGGCTGCCAGCTTCTGAGCTGTTGATTCCATGACTCTGGGACCCAGAGCTGCAGAGAAAGGGCAGCATTCTTCCTGTGGAGGCCTGATCCAAATGGCCCCATGGCTTTCTTTTCTCTGGGATCAGCAGGGCTACTGTTGGGAGGGACAATCGAGGTTGTTGTCCTGGCCTGGCCCAGAGGCACCACTGCCAGATGCAGAGCTGGCTCCCTGGGCTCATCCTTGCCGCACCTGCCCTCCTTATCATTGGGTGCTCGTGGGTCAGAGCCATACAGGAGCTCTGTTCCTTCCCACCTCCTGGCAGCTGAGGCCCGGGACAACCTTCCTCTGTCCAACCCAGACAGCCCAGGGGCCAGTGAAGAGGATGCCCCTTCTCCCACATGGCCTACATATTTTACTTCTCCTGGATACATTAGAATTAAGATGGAGACATTCAATGTCTATGAAGAAAGTCTCATGTTAAATTGGAAGACACTCATTTGCTCTCATTTTCCAGATAATGCACTTACAAAGGGGTTAACATGTCAATGTTTTCCTCTTCCTTTTGTGTGGCTTAAGTGATAAAAGGGGCAGAGCTTGCTCTCTTGGGGGAAGATCTTGCTATCTCTTCTCTCTCATGCTGTTTTTTAGTCCTCAATCATGTCTGTTTTGAGAAGGCCACATGTGACCTGGACAACTTCTACTCTTGGTATGAGGGCAAATGCTTTCTCATGCTGCAAATGGGAGATCTCAGGCCCGGGTTTGGTTATTGGGGGAGAAATATATAAAGAAAGGGTACCACGATCACTTTGGTTCAAGGCACTTGAACCTCTTGGGTGTTTGGTCAAAGAATCCAGGAATTTCTAAATCCTGTCTCAGACCAATAACCCCACCATCAAATGCTTTCCCATATCATCTGTATCAGTCAGGGTCCAGCAGGAAACAGATGGCATACTCAAACTAATTTGAGGAGATTTTAATAAAGGGATGACTTATAAAAATGTGGGCAAGGTTTAGGGAAACCATTGAGGGATGGTGCATTACCCTGGAGCTAGCAACAGCAGGAAACTGTTACCACTTTTAGGCCTGAAGGCTGAGGGGAGCGAGCAGTTACTGCATGCCAGAGAGAGCTGTAGCTCTTTGAGACAGCCTCCTGACAGAGCTTTGGCCTGTGGAAGAGGGAAGCAGTCAACCAACCATGATCTAGCCAAGGGGGATTCAGAGTAATCAATCTAATCAATCTCACACTCTTCCCACACCCCCACTGGCCAGTTCCTCCCAATGGCCAAACCCAAGCAAAAGCCAGAGAGACAGCATGTTGATGAAGTTATCAGTGCCTTCTGTAAGAGTCAACACTCTGAGGCACAGAGCAGGGTGGAAAAGGGTGGAGAGTGGATTTGGAGAGGTAAATGGAAAGTATCTAGCACAACATCTTAATGTCACCTGCCTTCTACCTTATCTCTGACTCCTAACAAATATGTATATATACATATACCCTAACCTGGGGAATGGTGCTAGACAGCATACAGAGGGCAGGATTGCTGCTAAACATCTTACAATGCACAGTGCAGCCCTCTGATAACAAAGAATTATCTGGTGCAAAATGTCAATAGTGCCAAGGTTGAGAAACCCTGCTCTAAGTGGAGAAAGGAAGATTTGGGCTCTGTGAAAGGGAATCAGAGAGCAGGTAGAAAAAAAGAAGGGTTTTTGTGCGTGTTTGTTTAGGTTTGCTTGTTTTGTTTGAATAGGAAGAACCTATCACAGAGGAAGTTTCCACTTTTGTCTTTGGGGAGGATGGTCGCATGTTGGGGTGCAACTGGGCTCACTCTCTGCATCCTGGGAATCAGCTGGACTGCAGGATCAAACATCTACAAGTAGGACTGAGAGCTCTTTGGGGGAACATCTCAGACCATGGGGATGACCCTCTGAGCTTCTCTGCTCTTTGCAGCTGCTGGAAGTGGTACAGCAGACTCTAAAGAGCTATTTCAAGATGGTTCAGCCAGACCCAAAGGTCTGGCAGAGTTTTTGCCTTTTCCGGGCTTTGGGGTTCTCTGCTTTTCAGCTCAAAGCTCTTAGAATGTTAATAAGTGGGGACTTACAAAGTCCTGAAATAGTTCTCAGGACACAAAGGAAATGTCCTATCTCAGAAAGTAAGCGAGTGTAGTCAGCTGTCCTTTGTTAACTTGCTGATTAAACCTGGTCTTTGCTTCTTTATTCTCTTCCTTCCTATATCCCATTTTCAGGTTATTTCCCTGCCTGTCTGTGCCTTGGTTAGAGAGAAGCAGCAGGCAGAGAAGAAAACTCCATATCAGCTTTCTTTGGCAAGTTATTAAGAAACTCAATGAAAACATGAGGAAGTAATGAATAAAATTACCTTTAAAAAATCAGGATTAACAATTACCCATGCTATCCCTCCCTCCATCACCATGTCTTGACCAGGCTGTATTACAGCTTGAACGACTTTAATATTTATCAAATTTTATTTATTTTTTAAACAAGCAATCCATTTCCATTGTTTAAAAACAAACTGACAGAGGATTTAGATAAAGAGGCCACAGTCCCCTCTCCCTGTCCTCCCATCCCATCCCAGAAAGCAATATCCGTCCAGAGATAGTCTATTGCTCTACAAACAAATAATGCATATACACTTTCCTTTGATCTTTTCATCCCATTCAAATAGTAGTATATTTGCTTTCTACTCAGTAATGTATGTTGGAAATCCTTCCATATCAGTTAAGAACTTTTAAAAAATTGGTTCCATGTTATCATATGGAGATACTTATTATTATTTGGTCAAAAATAACTTTTTAAAAAGGCTTCTCAATCTATTTCAAACCAGAAAGAATGCTCAACTAAAAACAAAAACAAAGCAAAACTGAAAGTTTAGGCATTTGCTTCTATCATTTTGTAAAGCTTTTATTCTCTCATCTTACTGAGATTTTTGTATTTTTTCCCTGCATTTGCCCTTTAACTTCAAACCTCTATAAAATAGTTATTCAGAACCATGGAGTGTCCCAAAGGTTTGGATACTGCTTGCAACCTAAACCGTGTCTGTCTTATTAAAGTACTGAATGTTTACTATTTTTTTCTTATGGAAAGCCAGCTTGAGCCAGTCAAATAATATCAACATCAGAAAAGCCTGTTTTGGCTTGGGACAAGACATTGCACCTCTCTGGTCCCCAGTTTTTCCATTTAAAAAAATCTAGGTAGTATCCTGGGGCCTTAGCACCTTGGAACCTTTGTACCGGCAGGGCTAGCTCAGATTTAGAAGAGGCTACTCATCTGGACTGTATTTCTGTGGACAGCCAAGACCCGTGTAAAAGATGAACATATTTAAAGTAAAGAAAGAACCTGCTGTATTTGGAAGCCAAAGACAGGGCAGGCAGAAGAGCCGTCAGGGTGTACAGCGCTCTGGGGCTCCAGGGCTTTGAAATCCTTTCCACTGTTGTCACTTGAATGTCGAACACGTTATTCTCAGAGGACACTAAAGAGAGGTACAGGTACCGTGGGCTCCAGGGGGATTCATTATTCAAGGCACAAAATTTCCTACTCTGGCCTGCAACACATTATAATTCAAATGAGTCCACCACAATAGAAGAAAAATATGCAAGCGGATTTCTCTCTGTTCGTGTTTTTTTCCCCTCCTCTCTGAAGCCCTGTAATTACAGCAGGCAGGTGGAGCATCTGGGGTGTGGGGGGAGTCAACTGTATTTTTACCTTCCCAGGAACGCGACTTGCCTACCGCGTCAATATATTTTATTTTTAATTAAGCGCCTATTGCAAAATCTGAGTCCCTGTGCAAAAGTCTGATTCACAACCCCCCCCCACTGCGGTTCCCCCAGATGCTGTTGCTATTGCTGTCTCAAATTTCCCCTCTTAAAATTTGCTCTTTTAGTAAATTACTTATGGCCTTTCCTGAGCTCTGCAGCTCTGAGGCGGTCCAGCTGCGGGGCCTTCACCTCTTTTACCCCCCACCCCCACCCCGCCCCGCACACCTGAGTCAAGTCAGTTTCTTCGCCTGCCCAGCAGTGCCATGTATCATGAGCGCGCCGCGGTTCAGGCCCGGGAGCCCCTTCCGGCTCCCCGCTTTCCCCGCAGCGGTCAAGCGAGGCTGGGGGTGGCGCTGTGCCCGTAAGAGACCTCCAGTCCTTCGCTGCGGGGCAGCGGACCTCAGCCCTGCAGCTCACCCGCCGCGCCCCCCTCCCCCCCGCAATGTGTGAGCTTTGCGGGCTCCGGCGTAGGAGCCCCACCCGGAGGAGGCCACGGGATCCAAGACCCCTATGTTGGCCAAGGGCGGGGGGCGTGCATGAAAACCCCCTTGCTGTCGGCGCTCCGGGCCGGGGAGGGGGAGTGGGAGGATGATGTAGGTGCCCGGGCGGGAGCCGAAGGCTCCTCGCTCTCTCCCCTGACGCTGGCCACTGAGGAGGCAGAGCCTGGGCAGCCCAGGGCCTCGGCAGAGCGCGACTTTTCCGATCGGGGAAGTCCGGGACTCCAGGAAGGACGGGAACTCACATCCAGGGACAACATCGCCCGAAGACCCTGGACCGATGTCTGGGCAGGGTGGGGGCTCTTGGGGTTCCCGCAGGGAGAGTGAAGCGGGCCCGTGACCTGGTGCCTCCAGGCGCAGTGGGGGCCGGGCCGCTGCAGGATCCCTGCGAGCCGACTGGCCGGGCGGGGTGCGCCTCCCGATTCCGGCTCAGTGTTCTTCCTGTTCCCCCGCTCTGGGAACCAGTAACTGGATGCAGATGGGTTCCCAGCAGTGCGCGGGGCCGTGTCCAGGCCCGCGGCCTCGCGGGGGTGGCGCTGGCCACCGCGCTGCCACTCTGGCTGTTAGCTGGCATTTCTGCCTCCTAGGGGCAGTTTGAGGGGTGCTCGGGGTTGGCCCGGGACGGTGGAGGGAGACTGCAGCCAAAGCGCAGGTGGGGCTGTCAGCACTTGCAGAGAGAGCGCAGCCACCTTCTGTCACTAGTGAGTCTTAACCAAGGGCAGGAGAGTCAAAAGGGTGTTTTTAGGCTAGGAGAGAAATCTCTCTCCAGAAAACAAACCCACGTGTCCAAAACAGGGGCCAAGCCTGGAGTGAGTGCCACATCTTTGCTGCCCCATGGACCTTCCTCGGGCAGAGTCAGCCTCTGTCCATGCCTCCAGTTTCCTGGGCAAGAACCTGTACTGGGGCCCCGGATCTGTCTAAGGAAGGGTGGGAAGAGTTGGGGGCTGACTACTGGTTTGATCTCAGGGAAGGACAGGCCTCCGTGGGACCTGCAGGGGGCTGAGGGCCAGACGTTGCCAGCAGGTCCCATCTCCCTCTGAAGAAGATGTGGGTCAATTTATGACCTAGTCCAACCCTCCTATTCTTAGTGACCCAGAGACTAGGCTTGGAGTTCTGTGATTCCTCTTTTACAACTTATATTGTATTTTTCTTTCTCATTACAAAAGCGGTGCATGTTTTTTGTAGAATTAATGAAAAATGCAAACACGCAAAATGAAGAAAATAAAAATCAAACCAACACACTGTCATTACCTAGAGACAGACTTTTCTTATATATCCCCAAACAGTTATTCTGTGGAACAGTTGGCTTTTTCTTTTCTAAACAATGTATTGTGAATATCTTTCCATGTAAGCATCCTTCCAATGAATATAGTTCAATAAATAGACTTTCTTCTTAATGACTAAATAGTACTTTCATAGCAGGGATGTAGTATGATGTCTTCAGCTGTTCCTTTCCTGGGCTTTTAGGGTGTTGTCACGTTTTTCCTTCTGTCCACACCATTCCAGGGTCATTCCCCTGCTGGGTCACTATGCATGTCCTTAATTATTACCCTAAGACCTATTTCTCAAAACAGTTGGGTTAACTGCTCTGCATTTTAAAAAAGTTTAAGTACATTTTGTTGAATTGACCTTTAGAAAGGTTATGTCAATTCATACTCCCACCTGCAGAAAATGCAAAAGTTTGTTGCCAGAATTCATCACCATCAATCATGAATATTAGTCTTCTTTTCATTCTTTTATCTTTGACTTTTTTTTAATTGGAGTATTCATCTTTTACTTACTGGTTTGTAAGAATGTATTATGTATTCAGTCTATTAATTCTTCCTCATGTATTTTGCATTGTCCATTGTTTTTTACATTTAAATTTACATTTAACGTTTTTGTGTAGTTGAAATTCTTAATATTTTAATTTATGGTTTCTGCCTTTGGTGACCATTCTATAAAGTCCTTCCTACCTCAAAATTTTCTAACTCCTTGCCTATATATATATTCCTCTAGTACTTCTATTATTTCATTTAAATTTTTGATTCATATGGAATTTATTTTGCTATATGGTACAAAACAGGAATCTAAGTTTTCTCCCTGCCCACTCCACCTACCCTCGTTGTTGGTTCCAAATCTTTTTGACTCTGGCACATACTGTAGCCAATTCCTAAACAAACAGAGCCAGAAGGGAAGATCTGGTGGCAGAGATCCTGCCTCAAGGAAGCACAGAAACTCGAGGTGAAGGATTGAGAAACTTCCTAAAACAGATCTATTTTGGAGCAGTATCTGATTGGAATCACATAGATATAGATGAATTCCAGTTTCTGCCTCTTTTACCCTGTGGAAACTGGAGCAAGCTACGTGACTTATTTAAACCTCAATTTTATATCTGTACAACTGGTATACCAATAGCACCTACCTCTGAAGATGGATGTGAGGATAACGTGATAATATGTTTGGCACATAGCAAGTACTCAATATTATTAGTTAATAGGTAGGGGGAAAATGAATGCAACTGCATGTGATATGGAGATATTAAAAAGAAATACAAACTATCAATAATTATAGAAATAAAGGTAATGAGTCCATGTGCTATAGTTACAGTTTGAGTTCAAGAGAATTTATCCAGACCAATTAGGAGGTTTTCCCGTGGGAAAAAAAAGAGGCTGGGGGGTCGGGGCTTATATTCCTCTAGCCTGGATCTACTGGAGTCTGGACTTCAACTAAACTCAGACATTTCAAAAGAGTCTGGTAGCGTTTCTGTTCTCAAATCTGTTCCAAAGCTTTCTGATGAACCTGTCTGGGTTGAAGAGAATCAGCTGAACAAGCCGGCATTTGGAGAGCTTACAGGATACAGAGCACAGGGGCTTGGGGCTCTAAATGGGCAGCCATCTCCTTCCTGGCTCACCCCCAGCTGAGGATTGCTGCAAAGAGAAATAGTCACTGGACATGAGCCAGGGCACCAGTCAGCTTAACCAAAGGAATCAATGGACACTGTGTTTGCCTCTGCAAATGAGGAAAATGACATGGTGAGAAGGCATATGCCTTGTCCAGAATCACAAATCCCAGGGGCAGAGAAAGCAAAGAGAAATGTTGCCTCAGAAGGAGCCATTTCCCATCGTGAGGATGCCTGGAGCCCGGCCTCGAATAACAAAGGAACGGGACGCTGCTCTTCAGCTACTGGGCAGTGGAGGCCCAGCATATTTTTATGAGGCATGGACAATGCGTAACCATTCAAAAGGCCAAAGCTGCCTCTTAGAAAAAGGCAAATATCTTAGGAATCCCTTGTTACTAGGCAAATGCCTGACTGCTTTTTATGGGAGTGAGACTCAGCTTGATGCTCTGTATGCAGGGCTTCAAGCTTGGATTCTGAATTTTGCTTCAGTGGAACATTGGTTCTCAATTCTGGCTGCATATTGGAATTAGCTGTGGAGCTCTAAAAAATATAGATGCCCAGGTCCCACACCCAGAAGGCTGGATTAAATTGGCCTGTAGTAGGGCTGAGATGTCAGTAACTGTTAAAAAGCTCCTTAGTGATTCTAGTATGTAGCTTAGGATTGAGAAGAAGCCCCTTTTTGCATTGCTGTATTCTCTCTCTTCCCAGCTGGTGAGAATTAAGTTATAAGACAAAACTAACCTAGCAAGATGTTTTTCAAACTTTAAGGAATTATCTGGGGATCTTGTTAAAATGCAGATTCTGATTTAGGAGGTCTAAGATGGGGCCTGAGATTCTGCATTTCTAACAGTCTCTCAGATGATGCTGAGGTTTCTGGTCTCAAGGCCACCTTTGAGTACCAAGAGTCTAGAAGTGGTCCTCATATTTCAGTGAGCATAAGAAAGACCTGATCAGCCGATTGAAAAAGTAGATTCCAGGGCTGATTCAGAGTGTCAGGGATGGAGTCCAGGAATCCGCATCTTTATCCAGTTCTCAGGTAAACTGATAGTTCAAAGGCCACTCTTGGAGAATGTGATCAGCCTGCCTATGGTTTTCTCAGGCATGCGCCTTTTCAGCACATCCTGGAATAAACGCTTGGCTGGAAGAGCATGCAGTCAATTGGCTTGGAGTTGAAATGGAGCAGAGAGCCGTTGATGCCTGGCTCCCAGGCCTGCACTCCAGCTCGCTGACTCTGAGATCCCTTAGTGTTCAGGCCAAATCCCATTACCACAGGAGACCTACAAGTCTTTGCATTTTCTTGGTATAAAGGAGCTATCTGTTTAGGTTTGGGTTTCTTTTAAAAAATTTATTTATTTATTTATTTTTGGCTGTGTTGGGTCTTTGTTGCTGCTCACTGGCTTTCTCTAGTTGTGGTGAGCCAGGGCTTCTCTTGTTGTGGAGCACGGGCTCTAGGCGTGTGGGCTTTAGTAGTTGTGGCTCGCGGGCTCTAGAGTGCAGGCTCAGTAGTTGTGGCGCACGGGCTTAGTTGCTCCGCGGCATGTGGGATCTTCCTGGACCAGGGCTCGAACCCGTGTCCCCTGCATTGGCAGGTGGATTCTTAACCACTGCGCCACCAGGAAGTCCCTAGGTTTGGGTTTCTATTGTAAAGTTATTTGACCTGTCCCCCCCTTGGAACTGTGACTAATACATCAAGAGTTCAGAGCATAGATCCTGGGAGAATGAAAAGCAATAGACCTTTTTAAAATAAATTTATTTATTTATTTTTGGCTGTGTTGGGTCTTTGTTGCTGCACGCGGGCTTTCTCTAGTTGCGGCAAGTGGGGGCTACTCTTCATTGCGGTGCTCGGGCTTCTCATTGCGGTGGCTTCTCTTGTTGCAGAGCATGGACTCTAGGCACACGAGCTTCAGTAGTTGTGTCACGCAGGCTCAGTAGTTGTGGCGCATGGGCTTAGTTGCTCCGTGGCATGTGGGATCTTCCTGGACCAGGGCTTGAACCTGTGTCCCCTACGACATTGGCAGGTGGATTCTTAACCACTGTGCCACCAGGGAAGTCCAAAAAGCAATAGGCCTTGAAGATGCCTTCCACACAAGGAAAAATCTCAAGCAGGAAAGTAAAAGGTGTTTTAAAAAAACAATGTTATATGTGCTCTTAAAGATATCAAATAAGAAATTGTCCCCAAATTAATGTGCTTTTTTTCTTCACTGAGATAGCCTGTGAGGTAGGGTAAACCCAAGACCTGAAATGAGAGTCTGAAGGAAAATTGACAAATCCCACCTATTCTCTCTTTTGGTTACTGTTAGGGCCACCGCTTTTCAAGTGCTAATTATTCAGCTTCTAGATGATTCTGGGTCTTTGTTTTTCTCCTGGTTCTTCTCTCTTGTTTGGGCCATTTCACTGCTTATTAGCCGCTCCACCAAGGATGGAAAATGGAAATGAACAGTGTAACATCTTTGAGTAAGTCTGCTTAGAGATTTGATGGAGAGAAAGAGAATTAATTATTATTGCAGATCTTATGGAATTCACCTCAATGTGCTGTTCAGGTCCACTTTTATATGGTAAATTCAAGCCTTATAACAAGAACAGAATGCCTTTCCCATAGTTCAACAACCACCAGCAATAATTTGGTAGAAAAATTAGAGTTTGAAAAACGCTTAATTCTTTCATTCATTCTAATATACTTATGACTTTATATGCTTCCTCTTCTCAAGTTGTCTGGTAAAACTGTTGGGACGTGGAAGACATACATTTATTACCACACATGTGTAACTTTCATGTTTATGGAAGGTTCTTTTGCCATCTATTTCTTCTAGCTAGTTACAGTATATTATATAACAAAACAAACTTCCTATTCCCGTTACTTGGTATAATAAATATCTTGGTGAAATTTCTTTCAGAGTTTGATTACTCAGTCAAAACCTTAAGTATCCTGCTGGGAGAAGAACAATCATTTTAGTGACACTGTTCTATGCTTTGGTTGAATAGAATAGTTACTAATCCAGCCAGAGAAGAAAGACACAGGTAATTGGAATTGAGCAAACACACTGAGCCCCTCAAAAAAAAAGACTAACAAGAAGTGTACAATTTCTCACTAAACATCTCTCCATCTATTTTCTCTTTTCCTTACAAGAGTCATTGTAGGTGTGGGAAATAACTCTAGAGGCCTGGTCTGCACTAGGGGAAAATGCTATTCCTCAATTAAGTGACCTGGAAATGAGTTTAAACAGACACAGTCTGCCCACGGTCAATGTTAGGTCAATAACTCTAATAGCCAATTTGAATTTTCTATTAGGAAAATGTAACACCCCTAATCAACCATCCCACCCCACACTGTGTAACACCACCAGATAATTTTGGATTGTCTGAGGATAGAAAACAGGGAGGTTGGTTGGCCAACTTTCATGTAACTTGTATAAATTAATAGCAACCATTTTCTCTCATTCATCTACACAACCCAAACTACTCGGCCTCATCCAGAACCACTGCAGGAGAGCAGTTGTTAGAAGGGATGAAGCAATAGGATTGACTCTCTTGGTTGTGGTGTGGTCAGGATCCCCGAGACTGGATGCTCCATGGAAGTTCCACGACTCCTGCTTGGTGCTGTATCCCTGGTGCATAACACAACACTTGGTTCTGAGTAGGCACATAGGTTGGCAGTCTGGCTTTAAACCAGGTCAGGTAACTAATGGCTTTTTAATTTATGGATTTTTAGAGCTGGAAGAGACCTTTGAGAGAATAAAGAGCACTATAAATTTCCCATCCAGCAGCAATTTTACCATCTTCCTTCCATACAGAATCATGATTTTGTTCAGTTGTTCTCTTTCTCCTGTACCCTCAGAAGAGGCAGAAACAATCCCTCTCAAGGGGACTCCTTTTTAGTGGCTGGTTCAGAAATGGGCACTCAGTGATGACCAATGCTATGTGAGGAACGTCTTCTGGGGGATTTTCTCACTCCTTTTCCTCTGGATACTGGATATGTGTCTGACTGCGATACCTAGAATTATGGCAGTCATCTTACTACCAGCATAAGGATTAAGCTGATATTCAGGTTGGCAAAATAGAGAGAAAGACAGAAAGAACCCATATCCTGATTGACACTGAATCAATCAACCTCTGTGATGGTTAATGTTTTGTATCAACTTGAATGGGCTAAGGGATGCTCAGGTGGTAAAACATTATTTCTGGATGTGCCTATGAGGGTGTTTCCAGAAGAGATTAGTATTTGAATTAGTAGACTAAGTAAAGCTCACCCTCACCAATGGGGGCGGGTATCATCCAATCCATTAAGGGCCTGAATAGAACAAAAATATGGAAGAAGGGTGAATTTGCTATCTTGATTGAGCTGGGACAGCCCATCTCCTCCTGCCCTCAGGCATTTGTGCTCCTGGTTCTTGGGCCTTCAGACTCAGACTGGGTTTTACATCATTGGCTCCCCGGATTCTCAGGCCTCTGGTTTGAACTGGAATTATACCATTGGCTTTTCTAAGCTTCCAGCTTGCACAAAACAGATCATGGGACTTCTCAGCCTCTATAATCATGCAACCTAATATAATATAATATAATAATATACATATATATACACACACATGTATGTATCTCCTATTGGTTGTTTCTCTGGAGAACCTTGACTAATACAAGCTCTAAACTGCCTTGCCACTCAGCTCTCTGTTTTGCAGGGTAATATATTTCCTTAATGTTTAAACCAGTTCACATCAGAATTTCTTTTGCTTATGGCCAAACCATCTTAAGTGATTAAGAGAATTTTAAGACCACATTCTCATTTCACAGAAGATGTAACAGAGTTTGCTCAATGTCATGTTGTAGATGACAATAGAATTCAGGACTAGAGGTTGGGTCTTCTGCCCCAAGGTCATTTGTGTTATATGGTGCCTCTTTTACAATTACTTGATTATAAATTAAAAGTGGCTTAAAAGTGTATTTATGAACACACTGTCTCTATATTTAACCAAATTGCCCCACCTAGGTCAAAGTCTGGAATTCTCATGCAAATTTTCCTCATTTGGACATGCTGAATCAAACTGACCACTCTCACAAAGAGTGTGGCTGTTGACTCTGAAGAACTGAAAACACTGTTCCTTATTGCTGGGGAGCACTAGACTGGAAGATTTGATCTGTGGGGTAACTGTGGGCAAGAAAGACAAATATACCTTTTTGGGTCAAGACCTGACATCTGGGAGACAGCATTACTGGATGTTGTCTAAGGCCTTTGTCAAGACTTTGGCTGGCAGATTTAATGGAATCCAGAGGCAGAGGATAGGGCAAGAATAGGAGGGGGAATAAGGGGTGGGAAGATTGGTTTATTTTTCTGTTCCTAGTGGCATTTCTTATATCAGGCCATTCCCCCATCTGCAAGACCTTCTGTTTGCCTCTAGTGCTACCCCAATCTACCCATGCTGTAGGGTGAAGCTGTACCTCCCCAACTTAGTCTTCTCTGATCACTGCAGCATGCACCAATAACTGTTGCTCAGAACTCACTCATTTCCTGAACTCTTACTCATTCATTAAACATATCATGTTATCATGGAATATTTCTTCTTGTGTTTTACTCACTTTGCCCTCATGTTTTATCTTTAGGGAGCAGATCAGCAAAAAAGAAAGGACATAGACTTTAAGGGCACATTGACTTGGTTTGAATCCTGCTCTGGGGCTCCTGCTTTGCAGAACTCCAGGGGCCAGTCCCTCAACTTGGCAGCCTGCCTGGCTCTACCCCTCTGGAGTAACCTTCTCTGCCCAACTCAAGTCCACTGTGAAATGCAGTTGGGGCAGGTGTGAATAAGCATACTGTATTAGTTTTCTATTGCTGCTGCAACAAATTACCACAAATTTAGGGGCTTAAAACAATACACATTTATTACTTTACAGTTCTGGAGGTCGGAAGTCTCAAATGGGTCAGCAAGGGTGCTGTCTTTAGGAGGCTCCAGGGGAGAATCCATTTCCTTGCCTTTTCTAGCTTCTAGAGGCTGCCTGCATTCCTTGGCTCATGGCCTCACATCGGTCCAACTTCTTTTTCCTTTGTCACATCTGTCTCTGTTGCTCTGACTTTGACCTTCCTACCTATCTCTTAAAAGTACCCTTTAAGGAGACTGAGTTGGGCCCACCCAGATAGTCAGGATCATCTCCCCATCTCAAGATCCTTAGCTTAATCACTTCTGTAAAACCCTTTTTGCCATTTGAGGTAACATATTCACAGGGATTTGGGCGTGGGCGTCTTTGGAGTAGGGGGAGGCATTTTTCTGCCTACCACACGTATACTCTTTGGGTGTCAGTTTCCACATCTGTAAAATGGAGATACTATCGTCTTCCTCACAGGGTTATTGAGATGATTGAATGAGGTAATTTATGTGTGTAAATTCCCAGCTCGTGCCTGGCACAGTGGAGGTGGTCAGTTCTGGTCAGTGTTCTCTTCTAAGTGGGTAGTTGTAAGCTGGAGGCCAAGCACTATGACTTCCACCTCTTTCTAACCCCTTAGCTTCTGGCTAGTGCTCGGTACTAAGTAGGAAATCAATAAATGTAATAAATAATTACCTTCATCAATGACAATGCCTTGCATACAATAAGGGCTCTAAAATGATTTGTTGATTGTTGTTTTGTTAGCAATCGGTGGGTGGGGAACATCTGATTAATTAAATACTATTATTTGTCAGATCCAAAATATAAATTTGGATTCTTCTGCTATACTTTTATCTAATTACCTTAAACGCTAGTGGGAGAGAGGAATTAGCTCACAGTACAATTTAAGGGAAAAACATCTTGCTGTCATGGACTTTCTCCTTGGCCTGGAAACTACTTGGTTTCCTAGGGTGCAGCTGACTGTTCCCTCTGCAACTGAAAAATCTCTCAAAGGGCCTGTCCAGTTAGGTCACACAAAGCCAGTTTTATTATTTAGAGAGCACACAATGCCCCTCACATGGGGCGCAGAGAGGAAGGAATTTTTTTTAAGCCAATTCCAGTCCCCTGGAGCTGCAAACTGCCCTCAGGGCAAAGAAGCCTGCACAATAATTGGGAGGAGTCTGGCAGGAGAGAGGCGGACATAAGTTAAAGCTGCATTTCTCTCTATATTCGGGTGTGCCACGCCACTTTTTAAGCATTCCCCTCTGGGACAAACCTGTATGTCAAGATAAACAATCAAATAATATGCAAGGGTCAAATCAGGAACACTGCAGCCTCAGCTCAAGAAAATAATCCTGGGAACCTTAGCTGTGTGCCTCAGTGAAGTGGAGGGTGCAGGCTCCGATGATTCTGTAAGAAAACTGGGTTAGGGCAGAGACGCTGTCTGTTTAGAATAACTGCATGTTCAGGCCCCCTAAACTTGGTAGGTTCATGCTTTCTCAAGATAATAAGGTGGAAAGCGACCTTTCATCATCCCTCTATCAAACCATAGTGCAGCTGCCCCAGGAATCCCTAATGCAGTCATGGATAATGTGTCTAGAGAATGGGGTGAGAAAGAAACCAGAGACCAGACCCCAACACTGTGAGAGGGAGGGTTGTGAGAGGAGAGCAGACCATTAGTTGGGACCCCTTTGCCCTTAAAGCCAGGTAGGTACTGTGAGGAGAGGATTCTGCACGCTGCCATCTCTGAGGCCTCGCCCTGGGCTTCCAGGCCATCAGGGCTTGGTCAGTGAAAGCCGAGGGGCAGGGGCGGTGAGGTAAACATACCTGGTCACAACGTTCTGAACTGCTAGCACATGGGGGTTGAACTTGTATAACGAACTTTTTGGGGACATGGGGGAAGCGTTATTTGTACAGTATGTGACCAGAGTGTAGAATTCATGGACAGACAATGAATGGGCTTAATGTCTCAACTTCTCTCTGGACAGAGCAGGCTGGCAGGGCCTGGGGAGTTGGGATGGCTGAAGTGGCATATTTCAGAGGCCAGAGCAAATCCCAGCAGTAATACCCAGGAACATAGCCATTGGTACCCAGGGCAAGGAGCCCAGAACCAGAGTCAAGTTACCAAGGTTGTACTAGGCAAGAGAAGGGTGAGTCAGGTGAATAATCAAGAGCATCTGGGACCACAGGGGGCTAATGAGTACAGTGTGAGGATGGAGGTGAGAAGGTGTGGCCCAGAGGAAACCCCTAGACATCCATGTGCAGGGGTACCTTGGAGCATCTGTATCTAGGGCACCTGCGTCTTATGGCTTAAGGACAAAGCTCAGGAGTAGAGACTCGGAAATGTTTTGAGCAGATTGTTCACTCTGAAAAACTGAGATACACTCATTCTTTATGATGGACGTTAGGAAGTGCAGTCAGGCTAAGCAAGGGGCCATACTGTGTCCCTTTTGCCACAAAACAGAGGGTGGTCTTTGAGTCTGGCCTTGTCTAATAATTCCCACCCCCCTCCTCTGCCCCACAGAGGGCTTTTAGGTATCGCTCCCAGGCGGAGGACTTTCTGTACTTTTCTTGGGTAGGGTAAAAGCGAATTCCACTCTGAGAAGCCCATATAGAATAACTGTCCCTAGATAAGCCCAGGTGTCAGGGCAAAGCAAATCAGGCATGTGTCTTCCTTTGACTCTACCTCAAGGAAAGGTCCATTTTTAAGACCAGATCCTGAGTAAGCAGAACAAGCATACATATCGAATAAAATATCACTTGCCATCAAAAATTCTTTGAATTTAGTTTGCAATCCACTTGTTAAAGTGCCATCAACCAATGAGCCTCAACCAGCTTGATAAATACACACAACTGGAGCTGCTGTGGAGATATAGACGGAGCCTGATGCAGGCACAGCACACAAAACCCCCTTGTTTCATGGCTTTCAGAAAGCTTGCTGATCTCTCTCTTTCTCCTGTTCTGAACTGTCTATGGAGAAATCCATCGAGGGAGAAAGCAATGACTGCTCTCACTGGGCCAGAAATTCCAGGCTGAAATAACCCAGGGGTAGCAGGCGGGCTTGACAGTCTGTCAGTTTCTGGATAGCGTTATTCATCAATCACTCATTCCGGCTAAATTGCAGAAGCTCCTTTCGTTCATATCAGATCTTATTTGCTCATGGTGCAGTTTAAGCCCAGTTTCTGGAGCGTCTACAGGGAACTAGGTGCCACCCTGTCCGTTGGTCATGAGGAAAGCATTAAGTCAGCCCACGGCTTTAGTTTCTTTTTCTTCCCATCTGAGACTAAACCTCTGAGTCTTCTCTTAATTCTTGGTATTACTTTTATGCGCTGATCTCATTTTGGCTGTAGCCATGTTTACCTTCTTTCTGTTCCTTGAATGTGCTAAATTCATTCCCTCCAAAGGGCACCTGCAAGGCTCTTGCCCCAGATCTCCCTACCGCTGCTATCCGTCACCTCCTCCCAGTCTTCCTCTCTCTCCTGCCTCATTTGGCTTTAAAAAAAAACAAAAACAAAAACAAACCTCTCATAGCACTTATCACTACCATTATTTTCCAATTTATGTGTTTGTTCATTTATTTATTATATTTCCCTCCTCTGTAATGGAAGCCCCCAGTCTGTGGATAGTGCCAGGTGAGTCCACAAAAGTTGAGGAGTGCGTGGCCTCCTCAGGCAAAAGCCCAAGGAGGATGGAGAGCTTCCCCACAGCCCCCTCTCTCCCTCTGGGCCTCAGCAAGTCTCCCAGTGATTCCGCTTGCTTTCTACCACACCCACGAGACTGGAGAATAAGCCCAGTAGGGCAGTGTTCTGATTGTTTTACATATACAGGTAAGAAAACAACTGAAACTTCGTCCTCGCTCTATGGAGATAAAAACAAAGTAGTTTTTTCTTCAAGAAGAATGTGTGTAATAACAATAATCTGAAAATAATTATATCTATAAGGTCTTTGGCAAAGCCACCCAGGAAAAGAAAAACAATAGATGTGAACGCTTCAGTGAGTTATAACACCACCTTTCAGCATCAAACTGCCCTGGAATCAGATTCAGATAAACTGGTTTCATCAACTCTAGACTCAGCTGTATGTGTCCTTTTTTATTCCTAGTGCCATTTGCATATTCTCCAGATAATGGCAAGGTATTGGCTCTCTTTCAAAACACTCAACTGTGCAGAGGAGGAATGAAGAGGATTCCACATCAGCTTCTTAAGGTCTAAATACAAAAACAGCTCATTTCCTGGGCCTGCCCAGTGGGCTTCCTTTTCTTTCTGGTCTTCTACAGAGAACTGCTAGCTGGGCCCGTGCTCATCAAAGTTGGCCCTTGGACCATCTGCATCAGAATTATTTAAAAGCTTAGTTAAAACACAGATTTCTGGAACTCAGTAGAGACTTAGTGACTCTAATCTCCTGGGTAGAGCCAAGGAATCTGCATTTTTAACATCTCCACCCTCCGAGGATTTTTAGGCACACCAGGATTTAAGGGCCACTGAGTTTGCCCAGCCATATGGCTCCCACTTTATCCTGCTGCCTGTATTATCACTCGGCTTCCTATGTGGAGTGTCTCTTCCCAATGCAATTCTAAGGGCAAGAGATACATTTGACATTTCTTTTTTGTCCCCTTTAGTGCCGAGTTCACTGCAGGTGTTCAAAAAAAACACTTATTGAATGAAGGACCCGAAATAATTTTCCTTTGCTTAAAACTCGTTCAAATAAACTTTTCCCCCAGAAGACTGGATCATGAATTTGCCAATATGATGTTTAAGACAAATTTATTTGTGAATGTGTGTGTATTGCTCTCCTGAACAAATGTTTTGAGTCAAAGCACCCCCCCTGCTTCTTGTCCAGAGAAGGACAAGTGACTTATTGCTGGGAAAATTGTCTAACCCCGAAGGTAGAGGCTCTTTCTTGGAACCCTTGTCTAGAAAGATTCAGGAAGATTTCAAGCTGAGGGAGGTCCTGGAAAATGGGTGGACATGAGCATGGTGCAGTTGAGGGGGCACTAAAAGGCCCACGTGGCACTTTGGCCTGTTTTAATGTACACAGAGTCAGTTCTTTTGAGGTCCAAAGCCCAGCTGGACCAGTTTCTCAGAGTTTCAAGCCCTGGAGAGCAGAGCATACAAGGGCAGAGGTCCTGGGTTTTGAAGGAGTTAGAGATCCTGGGGGTGTGACAGTGCTGGGAGGGCAGGCCACATGCGGGGTGAGGTGGAAGCCGGTGCTGGGCTCCTGGTGGGGAGGGAGCAAGTGGGAGGGAAAAGGTCCCAGGGGGCAGGGCACCTGGGACAAGCATCACGTCTTCCCTAGTCTTACTCAGAGTTCCTCCTGAGGCAAAACTCATGATGAGGCTGCATCACCAATGTGAAGATCTGGAGTGGCAGGAATGAGGGAAATGGAGGTTGGAGCCCTCGCAGCTGGATCTAATCTTACTTAGTTTGGCCTCCCTCTGGAATTAGGAATCTGATCTCCAACCTCGTGGACATCCAGTTTGAGCCATCCTGGGAGAGGATGCTCACTCCCTCGCAATCAATGCAGGGGTTAGAAAGTACTCTCATGGACTGAGCCACAGTCTTCCTCCTTGAGGCGTCCTGCTCCTTGCTGGTAATCCTTTTCTCCTCCCTCTTCTAAAGTCTACTTCCTGGCAGACATTTAGATTTGAGCAGAGCGCTCTTGTGTCCTCCCCAGTTTTCTATCCTGCAGGTCGCACTTCCTCAGTAGCTTCTTTTCCCTCCATCTGACTTGAGGGAAGGAGGGAAAAGGAAGTCCTCCTCTGCCCTCTGCTCACTGCCTTTCTGAGGTCAAGCTGCCTCTGTCTCTTGCTGAGGCCCTCTCTGTTTCTGTCAACGGCACCTTCATCTTCTCAGTCACTCAGGCTTGAACGTTTGGCTCAGCCCTGCCTCCTCCTCCTCTCTTACTCTCAAGCTGTTGAGAACTAGAGGGTGAGTGTGCATTTTTACACATGTTTGGGACAGTTTTTGTCCTGGAGAAGTCCTGAAGCAGAAAGTGGAGGTGTACATGGTCTAAGCTTGAGGTAGGTCATGCTGCAGGCTGGACTGTCTCAAGAAAGGTCTGTACTCACAGTGACCTGCCTGCCCCCACTGAGTCGAGGTGGTGTGTGGCTGCTAGACAAAATCCTCACCTGCGTAAACCTTTGCAAAGACGTGTTTCCCGTTGCTCTTGGGATGAGTTTAAACTTTCTGTTTTGGCACTCAAGGCTCTTTGTGATCTGGTTCAATGCATTTCTCCAGCTCATCTCTTGCCCCTCCCTGAAGGACACTTTGTGCTCCAGTCATTCTGAACAATACTCTCGCCATTCTGAGTGCTCCATGTTTTCCCTAACAGAACCCAACACATGAAGATGTTTGGTTTGGTCCTGTTGATAATGGGAGATCCATCTGCACTTCTAACAGCTATGGAGGTGAGGGTAACTTGAGTTGTTATAGTTTAGAAAGGTCAAACTGTCTGAGGTTGGAGGATGAATAAGAAGGAAGTGAAACACTGGAAGAAGTTCACTGTGGCTGGGATTTGTCCTGAGGGCAATGAGGAAGCCATGAGGGTGCTTTAAACAGAGTGGTGAAGTCATCATGTTCACATGTCAGATGACTCTGGCTGTAGGGTAAAGCATGGATTTGGGGTGATTGATTTGGTGTGGGTGTGTGAGAAGAGCCAAGGATGATGCCTCAGTGTATAACCGGAGGAAATGGTACATGGTAGTGTCATTTGATGATACAGAGGTCAAGGAATGAAAAACAGGTGGGGCAGGAAAGAGCGAATTAGTTTTGGATATTCTGAGTTTGAGACATCCAAACGGAGTTGTCTGGAAGTCTGTCCAAGAGGGAGAACTGGGCTGCAGTTATAGATTTAAGAGTCATTAAAGAATATAAATGGTCAAATCTAGAGAAAGTGTTTATTGAGAGTGAGGAGGGCCTTGGACTGGACCCCAAAGTACACCAGCTTTAAGAGAGGAGAATCCATAGAGAAGGCTGAGAAGGAGAGGTCTGAGAGGTAGGGGAAGATGAGCAGGGTGGCGTGTCATGGAACCCAAGGGAAGAAGCTCTTTCAAGGGGCTGATCGGCAGTGTCAAATACTGCTGAAAGTTCAAATGAGATGAGGACAGAGAAGAATTTGTCGGTGTTGGTAACAAGCAAGTAGTTGGTGATTATATAGGTAAGAGCAGCTTCTGTGGGTGCTGAGCTCAGAAGCTGGTTGCAGTGGGTTGAAGAATGAGTAGAAGTTGAAGAGGTGGAGATAGAGAGTGCAGGGACATTTTGTTTTGAAAGAAGTTTGGTTGTGAAGGAGAGGAGAGGCCAGTAGCTTGAGAGATGGTTAAGAAATAATACTGGGAGACCCTGAAGGGTGTCTAAAGGTTAATAAGAAGGATCCAGTAGAGAGGGTGATGTTGACCGTACAGGAGAGGGAGAGAATGATCCATGTCATAGAGAGATGTCTGAGGAGGTGGTGGAAAGTAGGGATGGGAGGCAGAGTAGGCTTACCCAGGAGTAGGGGCAGCCCTGCCATGGTAAGTGGAGGAGAGGAAGAGACTAGACCAGGAAGGGTGCAGGGAGAAAATGATGGGAATTAGAAGGGGTTCTACTCAGTGATTTATTTTACTTTGAGAAGAAGGAAGCGGGATCAGCTGATGGGGGGGGGGAGGCAGGTATAGCAGCCCAGATGTGAGGAGAGTAAAGAAGGTTTAAATAGCTGTGTTGGGGAACCAGAGAGTTCCTGAGTGAAACCACGGGCTTCTCGGCAGTGTAGAGGGCCAAGACGGCTTTCGGTGACCTTTCAATATTATTTCTATGCAGAGGTCATCTCTGTCACATTATCCGTACCTCTCTCGGTGCACTTATCACGTTCTGACTCTTTGTACAGTTATTTGCGGGCTTCTTAGCTCTCCTACTAGACTGTTGTCAGCTCCACAAAAGCGGGCTTTGTCTTTCTATTACTCACAGCCCTGTGACATTGCTTGGCACACACAAGGAGATCAAAAAACATTTGTAGAATAAGTAAGCGAGAGCAGCTTGACCCTGTAGAAGACAGCAGGGCACTTACTCTGTGATCTGGTGGATGTATATTTAGAAAGCAGGGATTTATCGAGTGTGCTCTGAGGGTGAGACACTAGCTGGAGATATAGATTTAGGAGTCGTTAGAGTTTATAAATGGCCAAGTTCAGAGAAATTTGACTCCGATGCCCTACTCTCATTTATATGCTCCAAAGTTCATCACACCCTATTATTGAATTCCAGGGATCTTGGAGCAGCATTCTCAACCCTATCAGATACAACATCCTCTTTCATTAAAAAATATTTTATAACTCCTATTTTACTTTCTTGAGGTGAAATTCATTGATAACATGCCCACCTTTTACATATAATTAAGAGATTAATGCAATGTCCTAATGTAATGAAGAAGAGAAATAAAAGTCTTTTATAATAAAAGAATACCTTTTCTATGCTCAGATCTACCTAACCTAGAACAGAGCTTCTCAAACTTTTATGTGCATCTGAATCACCTGAAAGTCTTATTAAAATACAGACCGAGAGTCAGGAGCTCTGGGGCGGGGCCTGAGAGCCTTCCTTCTAAAAAGGATGCAGCTGCTGATGGTCTGTGTACCACGTTTTGGGTAGAGACTAAGATTCATAAGGAAGTGCTTGGATGCTTTACTCATAACAAATGCATTTGGATTTAAGAGAAGTAAACCAACATTTAACTGGATATTAAAGACACTTTGTTTTAGAGTGGCATTTTTTTTTTTTTTTTTTTTTTTTTTTTTTTTTATTGTTGGCTGCGTTGGATCTTTGTTGCTGTGCACGGGCTTTCTCTAGTTGCGGTGAGTGGGGGCTTCTCTTCATTGCAGTGCACGGGCTTCTCATCGCGGTGGCTTCTCTTGTTGCAGAGCACAGGCTCTAGGCGCGCGGGCTTCAGTAGTTGTGGCACGCAAGCTCAGTAGTTGTGGCACACGGACTTAGTTGCTTCGCGGCATGTGGGATCTTCCCGGACCAGGGCTCAAACCCATGTCCCCTGCCTTGGCAGGTGGATTCTTAACAACTGCGCCACCAGGGAAGCCCTAGAGTGGCATTTTGAAATAAGACATATATACGTATCCCCTGCTTTTGGAAAGTTTGCTTTACGCCACTTCACTT
This sequence comes from Eubalaena glacialis, assembly GCF_028564815.1. Lineage (NCBI taxonomy): Eukaryota > Metazoa > Chordata > Mammalia > Artiodactyla > Balaenidae > Eubalaena > Eubalaena glacialis. Next base: position 48,667,633 of record NC_083719.1, read on the forward strand.
TTACAAAAGATCTACATTCTTACCTGTTTTCGCCAACTGAAAGAAATGCAAAGAGGATTTTCATTTTTATGAAAGCAAAAATATTAGTGTTTGTTATAGAGGTAGTGCACACCCCCAGCAGGCAGAGGGGTACTACCAAGCTCCTTCCCCAGGAACTACATTAGGTGTCTCAACATTAAGCCACCATAGCTTTGAACTGTGTCTGTGAGCATCTGTGCTCTATCTCCATTTATTTTGTGCATCTGTTAGCAAGATGTGTCCTTAGGTAATTGCTTCTTTGCTTTGTGCCATTTTGGCTTAGGAAAAGTTTCATAGGAATGCTCTACTTTTGGATAGCAAGGGGGAAACATGTATATGTAATCATCAAGAATGTGACAGTTTCAAAGGCCAATTTATACAGGAGTGTCCTATTGGTGATTCAAATACATGATATATTTTTTGGAAATGGTAACTAACCCTGGGAAGTTTGGGGAAAAACAAAATAAATCTTCCTCCAATTTCCAACTGTAGTTTTATTATTGGATAATTCAGTGTATATTAATACTGTGCAAAAAATATTTTGTGTTTGTATGTAAAACATAATTGAGCTCTAATCTCAGAAACCTATACATAGGTTTTTCACCCGCATCCGTATCTGGTGGGACCTCAAAGTCATGTGGGAGACAGGACAGTTCTTTGTTGTGACCATTGTCTCATACACTGCAGAATGTCTACCTACATCTCTGGCCCAGACAATAAATGGTGTTTCCTGATTATTGACACAACCCAAAAATGTTCCCTCAAGCTTCCCTGACACCCCCGCTGAGAACCACTGACCTAGGGATACTGAGATAGAAGAGCAGCTGTGGGTGGAGGCTCCCAGAAGCACATTGCGTCAGAGCCCACTGCTGGAGCAGGAGGCTCATTTCCCCGGGAAGGAGCCACAGCCAGATTGCATCCACTAAGTCGAATTTGCAAATCCTTGAACGCTGAGTGGAAACAAATGCTTTGTGTTCTGTATCACAAAGAAGACAGAAGCTACAGGCTTTAAGACATTTTCACGATGCAGCTTGAGACATAATGATACATCTTTCTAGGCACAAATGAGCACCAATGATGTCTCGGTCAACTGAGAGCAAATTCGCGACCTTGTTCTTGCTCATCCTGGGGAAGAGCAAGAAGTAGATGAGGTAAGCTCAGCTCCTCCTGGCTGCCAGCTACTTCTTCAGCTTCATCCAGCACCAGGCCTCTTCAGGCTTACTTCTCTGTTTGTTCATTTGTTTGTGATTTTGCTTTTGTGGTTTCTAGAAGCTCTTTCAGTTCTCAGCACCTCTTATATACTCTTCTCTGTGCCTAGAATGTTCTGCTTTCTTCTCCAGTTTAAGTGACCCTTCTTCAGGGAAGACTTCCTGGACCCCTCAAGACCAGGTCCCAGGTGGTCCTTCCTTTCATGTTCTCACATCACCTTGAACTTCTCCTCTATAGTTCCAACCATAATATTAGCCACACAGTGATTTATACTTAAAGTCTGCTTTTCCTTCTGGAAGTTAACTAGTCCCATTTCCTAGCACAATGCTTAGCACCAAGCAGACACTCAGTACTTGTTTGTTGAATGCATGGGGGTCAAAGTGAAGGGATTTTATTTACTGGTAGGATTACGCTAAACTAGGAAATACAGTGAGGCAGAATCGAGTTCTTCTGAAAGAAAGAAGGAATTCTGGAATGTGGCGAAGTTTACTGGCAGCCATATAACTGGCTGCTTGACTTTCTGCAATTCCACTGGGTGCAGTTTGGGTATCTGACACAGCGTCCATCTGTCAGCTGCCTCTGAGAGCGGGAAGAGGAGATGTGCAGACAGAGGGACAGCAACTCCAGAGAACTCGATGCAGGATTCCAGCAAGCACAGATCAGCACATCTGCTGGCAAACTGAAAGGAGCACTTAGACTTTTGCCCCTTTGGGAAGTAAATTCATAAGAAGGCAGAGCCCTAGCTTGCTTTCTAATGTCTGTTGTTTCTGGACTTCGGAGAAGTTTATTAAGTCCCTTCACCTTCAGTTGCCTCACCTGTAAACAGGGACATTACCTACCTCAGCTACTGGCTAGAAGGATTAAGACATGGTGGTCAAGTAAGGCCTTTGTACATTGTGAAGTACTATGCAAGTATTTTAGTTGCTGTTACTCTCTTTATGTCCTAAGCCGATATCCCCACACTGTTTGTGATGCAGCTGGAAACACAGGACACAGCCTGTGCAGCTACACCTTTGGTCAGTGACTACACTCTGCAGCCCTTCACAAGTATTATTGAGGATCCACTGCATGCTGAGAACTCCTCTGGGCCCTGAGAATGCAGGGCGAACAAAGTAAAACAGGTGTCAGTAAGTGCTGTGAGGCCAACTACAGCTGGGTAAGGATGGAGGTGGGGTGGAACTATTTGAACTCTGGCTCTCAGGGAGGTAGTGACAACTGAGTAGAGATCGGATGAAGTGAGCAAAAGAGCCATGCAGGTGAGGTATCAGGTATGTGCCAGGTTGTTATTTAATCCTCTCAAATAATCCCAAAAGGCAGATATTTTTACATAAGAGGAAACAGAAGCGTGGAAAAGTGAAGCAGTGTGCCCAAGTTAATACATGTGGAGGCGCAGGCCCGGGGCCACACCCTCCCTGTGCTTCCTCCCTTCCCGTTCTCACACTACCCCTCTCTTTTCACCCTCCACTGTGTCATCTGGTCCTCCTCTTTCTCTCCCCATGATGGTTACAAGAGTCTTTCTTCAACTTTCTTTGTATTTCCCTTAAAAATGGACAAAGAAGAGCAGGGGTGAAGAAAACTGTTAACTTGAGGTAAACATACGCTCACCGAAGAGGTCGATTTTAAACTCTAAAACTGGGGTCCCCAACCTTTTTGGCACCAGGGACTGGTTTCGTGGAAGACAAGGAGCGACGGGGGGCGGCAGATGAAGCTTTGCTCACTCGCCCGCCACTCACCTCCTGCTGTGCAGCCTGGTTCCTAACAGGCCGCGCAACGGTACTGGTCCATGGCCTGGGGGTTGGGGACCCCTGCTCTAAAACATGTCTCACATGCTCCTACTTCTCTCCATCTCCCTGCCATCTTCCTGATCTGATTTGATTTGAAGCAACAGAGTATGGCAAAGGTGACGAGATGTCACTTCCGCAATTAAGTTACAATAGGTTGTGACCTTTGCCTTGCCTTCTTGGCTTGCACACTTTGATGAAGCCGGTTTCCATACTGGAGAGACCCACATGGCAAAGAACTGGGGGCGGCTTCTGGTCAATATCCATGGGGGAAGTTAGGCCTTCAGTCCACAGCCCTCAAGAAACTGAGGGCTTGGAACGGACTCAGAAGCAGATCCTTCCCCAGATGGGCGTTTAGGGGAGACTGTAGACTCTGGGCTGACACTTTGACTGCAGGCTTGTGAGAGATGATGAAGCAGGGGACCCAGCTAAGCCGAACATGATTTCTGACCCACTGAAACTGTGAGCTAATAAATGTGTGTTGCTTTAAGCTGCTAAGTTTTGCGGTAATTTATTACACAACAATAGATAACTAGTACATTGTCCGAGCATTCATCCATAAGTATTTGTTGAATGAATGATTGCCTTTGTGTGCCCTGAATGTCCTGAGCAGGTTTGGGAAAGGAAGTGTCCAAAAGTACCAAGATGAAGCCTGTCATTGCTGTAGTTCTCAGCTCTCACAAGGCTTCGCCACAGGCAGCATAGCCAGCTCTAAACAGAAGGCCTGCTGGTGTCCTGAAAAGCCAGTTTAAGTAAATTGCCTTACCTTTGACCTTACCTGTCTCAAGAGACCTCTCAACCTCCTAGGATCCAGTGGTCTCCTAACAAGATGAATTTCAAAACACAACATGCATCCTTTCCAACAAAGCATGAGTTGTCCAACTGCACAAACAACCCAACCTCTTTTCCTGGTTATCAGTGAGGCCACCCTCATGTGATAATGCCCCCAAAATGAATAATTCATGGTTTATGAGTACACTTCACGAATATACAGGATGCCATATAAAATAACATAAATGTGTCCTAATAGAATTAATACACTTTCCAAGCAGTTCAGCTTGAGGCAATTATTGCACTTCCTGGGAGATACAAATTACTTTGCCCTCAGCCTCATGCCAAATAACCCCCCTAAGACACACACTAATTACCCAGAAATACACTGCCTGCCATAGCTCATTGACTAATTGACAATCAGTTTAAAACTTCAGCAAAATATCTTAAAACTTAGGTGTCGCATTTAGCAAGGAAACCAATTTTGTTTATCGCTTCATTTTGGTCTGCCTCATTGGCAAAGTTGTAGCATGGTTTGTAAGTAATGACTGAGCAGGCTTATTACAATGATCAATGGTAAAAGAACAGCATTCCATCATACCATATAGCATTTCCATCTCTCATTTCTGTGATTCTATTAAGAACAATTACCAATATTATATCCGTTAATGTGATACAAAAATAGAATGCAACCGTGTATGTAATAGTTATTGCTAATGTGGTCTGTTAAGCTCCGTGTACAGCTGTCACCGGCTCTTTTCTCTTGCACTTCTAAGATGTGGCCTTTCCATGCTCTATGCCCTTTACATTCTGATCCAAGCACATGCACCCAAAACAGCATGAACGTGAGTTCATGCTGTACCTACACGTGATCCTTCTGCCTCAAAAATAAGTTCTGGGCAAAAGCCAAATCTTTGGGAATCATTCCTCTCTATTTCCTTCCTATTTACAAATTACTGTTGGAGACCTAGCTTCTTTATGAAGCTATATGAGCCTAACTCTGCCTGAATCTTGTTTCTAATCACCTTGATTATTCCAGGAGCTGGCATACTACTACAAACGTTTGTTCTGGATTTTCTAGGATAGCCCAGTCTTACAGGGAAAGTGCATCCAAATTTCAAACAACTGATTTATAGTTAAATATCTGGGACCTGACCCATTTACACATTGGAGATTGCTGTTATGGGTGGTGCAGAACAAATCTGTAGTTGTACAGAGTATAGGAGGAGCACTCACTGTGGGATTGCTGGACTGGCATTTGGTCTGGTTGCAACCCCAGAATATCCAACTAGGAGGGGCTTGAACAATTAGGGAATTATTTTTCTCACAGAACAAGACTTCCAAAGGCAAGCAGTCAGGGACTGGTGCTGCGGCTCAGTTGTTTTTCTCCTCTTCCATCCTTTGCAGATGGCTGGTTGCCTCACACTCTGAAAATGACTGCTGGAGAAGACAAGGGGAGGGGTCTGACCCAGCTGAGTCCAGCAGTTCTATCGAGAAAGCACAAACTCTGCCCCCAACGCTTGTCAGGCTTCAGTTTAGGTCTCATTAGCTAAACTGTGTCACACTGGCCACTTTGGCTACAAGGGAGGCCTGGAAACACTATTTAACTGGACACAGCGCTGTCCTTAATAAGTCAGGGTTTTGTTAGTAAGGAGTGAGTGGATACTGGAGTGGGAAATGAGCAAGTCTGTCACGCCTGGGGAAGTTCTGAGAGGAGAGAGGATATCTAAGCTGGCATGTGCGGGATGGTAAGATTAAGGTGGAGACAGGAGAGGAAAGGGGCCCTTTGGTAGAATTATAGTGAGAATAACTTTGGGAGAGGAAGTAACGGTGGCATGTCTCGGAGACTGTGAGTATGCTGCTCCAGGACCATTTTGTTCTGAGAAATTGGGAAAAAAGTCAGCCCAGTGCTGTGTGTCCAGTTCCTGGAGGCACCTCCCACCCTGCTCACCCCAGAACAGCGCCCTCATGCTCACTCCCAGTGCCTCCTTGGTCAGATTCAAGTGGACTTTCTGATCAAAGAGAACAGAACCTTAAGGGATCCTGCCAGTTCCCCTAAGCCAGTTGTTCTCAATATCGGCTATGCATTGGAGTAACTTAGGGGTAGTTTTAAAAATCCCAGTGCCAAGGCCATTGTCCAGACCAGATAAGTCAGACTCTGGGGGTGGGGTCAGGGGTGTGCTGGTAAAAGTTTAATAACTGGCTTTCTAGAAAAAAAATACTCATGTATATATATGTACATAAATTTATTATAAATTTTACTGATGTAAATGATGTATAGCCTACAACTTACAAATGATATTAAAACATACAATGCTCTTTATTACAGAATGATCTTTAGTCCATTGATTCTCAGATAATGCTTTCCTGGTTTTTTTGTTCTTGTTGTTTCTTTTTCTTGTTTTTCATTTTTTTTTTTTTCTGAACTCTTGTGTCTGTAGTTAACCTATGGCTGTGATTCAGTTGTGATTTTAAAAAATCAGACTGCAAATGAATGCTTGGTTACCATCCAATTCAGCCACTGGCTCACGAGTATAGTTCCAACATGAATGTATGTTGATATTTTGTTTATATTAACAAATAAGATGAACGTGAAACAATGAAGATGTATGTTGGAACTTCACTTGTGTGATGTGAAAGACTTCTTGGCTGATGGGTCGTAGCTTTCAAATCCTGGAAGAACATTTCCTCAATTTTCTGTGCCATTCACAGTGTAATGATTATAGGCAGGATACACTTTTAAGTTTAATTTGCATTATTAACATCTTATCCATCACTTTCTTAGGTCCAGACCAGGGGTTGGCAAAGGTTTCCAGTCAAGAGCCAGATAGTAAATATTTTACACTTTGCAGACCACAAACAGTCTCTTCCTTCTCCTCTTCTTTTTTAAATGAATTAATTAGTTTTTAACAAGCAATCTTTTAGGGACCCTCATGCACTATTGGTGGGAATGTAAATTGATACAACCACTATGGAAAACAGTATGGAGGTTCCTTAAAAAACTAAAAATAGAACTACCATATGACCCAGCAATCCCACTACTGGGCATATACCCTGAGAAAACCATAGTTCAAAAAGAGTCACGTACCACAGTGTTCATTGCTGCTCTATTTACAATAGCCAGGACATGGAAGCAACCTAAGTGTCCATCAACAGATGAATGGATAAAGAAGATTTGGCACATATATACAATGGAATATTACTCAGCCATAAAAAGAAATGAAATTGAGTTATTTGTAGTGAGGTGGATGGACCTAGAGACTGTCATACAGAGTGAATTAAGTCTGAAAGAGAAAAACAAATACTGTATGCTAACACATATATATGGAATCTAAAAAAAAGGTTCTGAAGAACCTAGGGGCAGGACAGGAATAAAGACACAGACATAGAGAATGGACTTGAGGACACGGGGAGGGGGAAGGGTATGCTGGGACGAAGTGAGAGAGTGGCATGGACATATATACTCTACCAAATGTAAAATAGTTAGCTAGTGGGAAGCTGCTGTGTAGCACAGGGAGATCAGCTTGGTGCTTTGCGACGACCTAGAGGGGTGGGATAGGGAGGGTGGAAGGGAGGTTCAAGAGGGAAGGCATATGGGGATGTATGTATGCACATGGCTGATTTACTTTGTTGTACAACAGAAACTAACACAGTATTGTGAAAAAATTATACTCCAATAAAAATCTATAAAAAAAACAGGCTATCTCGTTCCTGATCTTAGAGGAAATGCTTTCAGTTTTTCACCGTTGAGAATGATGTTTGCTGTGGGTTTGTCATATATGGCCTTTATTATGTTGAGGTAGGTTCCCTCTATGCCTACTTTCTGGAGAGTTTTTATCATAAATGCGTGTTGAATTTTGTCAAAAGCTTTTTCTGCATCTATTGAGATGATCATGTGGTTTTTATTCTTCAATTTGTTAATATGGTGTATCACATTGATTGATTTGCGTATATTGAAGAATCCTTGCATCCCTGGGATAAATCCCACTTGATCGTGGTGTATGATCCTTTTAATGTGTTGTTGGATTCTGTTTGCTAGTATTTTGTTGAGGATTTTTGCATCTATATTCATCAGTGATATTGGTCTGTAATTTTCTTTTTTTGTAGTGTCTTTGTCTGGTTTTGGTATCAGGGTGATGGTGGCCTCATAGAATGAGTTTGGGAGTGTTCCTTCCTCTGCAATTTTTTGGAAGAGTTTGAGAAGGATAGGTGTTAGCTCTTCTCTAAATGTTTGATAGAATTCACCTGTGAAGCCATCTGGTCCTGGACTTTTGTTTGTTGGAAGATTTTTAATCACAGTTTCAATTTCATTACTTGTGATTGGTCTGTTCATATTTTCTGCTTCTTCCTGGTTCAGTCTTGGAAGGTTACCTTTCTAAGAATTTGTCCATTTCTTCCAGGTTGTCCATTTTATTGGCATAAAGTTGCTTGTAGTAGTCTCTTAGGATGCTTTGTATTTCTGCGGTGTCTGTTGTAACTTCTCCTTTTTCATTTCTGATTTTATTGATTTGAGTCCTCTCCCTCTTTTTCTTGATGAGTCTGGCTAATGGCTTATCAATTTTGTTTATCTTCTCAAAGAACCAGCTTTTAGTTTTATTGATCTTTGCTATTGTTTTCTTTGTTTCTATTTCATTTATTTCTACTCTGATCTTTATGATTTCTTTCCTTCTACTAACTTTGGGTTTTGTTTGTTCTTCTTTCTCTAGTTTCTTTAGGTGTAAGATTAGATTGTTTACTTGAGATTTTTCTTGTTTCTTGAGGTAGGCTTGTATAGCTATAAACTTCCCTCTTAGAACTGCTTTTGCAGCATCCCATAGGTTTTGGGTTGTCGTGTTTTCATTGTCATTTGTCTCTAGGTATTTTTTGATTTCCTCTTTGATTTCTTCAGTAATCTCTTGGTTATTTAGTAACGTATTGTTTAGCCTCCATGTGTTTGTGTTTTTTATGCTTTTTCCCCTGTAATTCATTTCTAATCTCATAGCGTTGTGGTCAGAAAAGATGCTTGATATGATTTCAATTTTCTTAAATTTACTGAGGCTTGATTTGTGACCCAAGATGTGATCTATCCTGGAGAATGTTCCGTGCGCACTTGAGAAGAACGTGTAATCTGCTGTTTTTGGATGGAATGTCCTATAAATATCAATTAAATCTATCTGGTCTATTGTGTCATTTAAAGCTTCTGTTTCCTTATTTATTTTCATTTTGGATGATCTGTCCATTGGTGTAAGTGAGGTGTTAAAGTCCCCCACTATTATTGTGTTACTATCAATTTCCTCTTTTATAGCTGTTAGCAATTGCCTTATGTAATGAGGTGCTCCTATGTTGGGTGCATATATATTTATAATTGTTATATCTTCTTCTTGGATTGATCCCTTGATCATTATGTAGTGTCCTTCCTTGTCTCTTGTAACATTCTTTATTTTAAAGTCTATTTTATCTGATATGAGTATAGCTACTCCAGCTTTCTTTTGATTTCCATTTGCATGGAATATCTTTTTCCATCCCCTCACTTTCAGTCTGTATGTGTCCCTAGGTCTAAAGTGGGTCTCTTGTAGACAGCATATATATGGGTCTTGTTTTTGTATCCATTCAGCAAGCCTGTGTCTTTTGGCTGGAGCATTTAATCCATTCACGTTTAAGGTAATTATCGACTACCACTCTCTCACTAATACTAAACTTTCATTGGGTTATTTGTATGGAAATATGTTAATATAAATGTTTCAGACATTAAAAAAAAAAAAAAAAAGATAAGACAAAGTCAGCTCTCTCTATATATGTTATATAACAATCTGAAGGACAAATTTTAAATGAAATAAGCAAGATGAAAACAGTTTATGTGGTATGCTAGCATTTATTGAAAAAAGTATAAATGTTTGGATCTAGATATTCATATGATATCTAGATGAATACACAAGAAACTAGTAACAGTGGTCACTTCTGGATAAGGGAACAGGGAAATTAAGGGATGAGTGGGAGAGGGTACCTTTCATGGCATATACTTTTGTACCTCTTGAGAGACATAACCAAATACATGTTTTGCCTATTATATTAGTTTTTCAAGTCAATTTCTAAAAAGCAGTGGCTAATGCTGTTCTTGGTGTTCTCTATCCTTAATAAATGTATCCTTGTGACCCTTTAAAAAAAAAACAAAAAAAAAAACAGGCTATCATTTCTTCTACAAATACTTCTGTATGTATTTCTAATGGTTATGAAATACCATTATCATGCTTAATAAAATTAGTAATTATTTATTACTATTACCCAATACTAATTCTATATTGAATTTTTCTCAATTTTCTTAAAAAAGTTATTTTTAAAAAGTTTTATTTTTTTGTTGAAGTGTAGTTGATTTACAGTGTTGTGTTAGTTTCTGCTGTGAAAAGGTTACTTTTAACAGTTGTTTTCTTTTCCAAATTAGAATCAAAATAAGGACGCTCTATTTCATTTGGTGGACTATGTCTTATAAAATTTTTTTAAAACATTTAACAATTATCCATCTTATTTTTTACCTGCTATTTATGGGCTAAAGAAATAAAGTAATTTTTCTATAAAATGTTTTATATTATGGACCCAGCCAATTGTACCCTTGAGGTGTTGTTTAACATATTTCTTTATTCCATATATTTCCTGTAAATTGGCAGATGTATCTAGAGGTTCTATTTGATGCAAGTTTATTTGGGGACAAGAATGTCATAGATGGTGTTGTGTACTTCCAAATTGTATCACATCAGGTGACACTAACATCTGGTTTTTCCACTTCTAGTGATGTTGAAATTGACAGGTGAGTTTAGGTATTATAAGTCTGATCCATTAGTTGTAAAATTCCCTATCAGCTTCTCATCTAAGTGTTTTAACTACCATTGCCCAAATACATTATTTCATTAAAGATTGTAAAAAAAAAAAAAACAATCCTTTAAAAATGTAAAAACATGTGGATCATACAAAAACAGAGTGTAGGCCAGATTTGGCCTGTGTGTTACAGTTTGCCAACCCCTGATCTAGACAATCAACGTAGTAAATCAAGCTCTGATTTGAAGTGTTTGCTAATTTCTGTGGTGTAAATATTCCATAAGCCATCACGGAATTGGGAAGAGTTGCAAAACGGTACATCATTATGTACTGTTTCCACCATTCAGATGCGATAGACAACTTCAAGAGCATAGATAGTAGTAAAATAATTAGAAAGCAACACATTTTTGAGAATTTATTTTTATTACCTTTACTTTTAATAAAGACATTTAATTGTAAGCTTATGTAATCTAATTTTGAATAATGCTGTGTTTAACAACTGGCTTTGAAAATATAACTGTCTCTGTCTCTTGTGAGCTGGTAAGAAATGGCTCAAGCACACTACTAGCTTGTCAGCTTGAGCCTGGAACGCTTTGCTGAGGATTCTGGGCTTCATGCTTTATGGTGGTTAGTAGGATACCACTAGAGGTTTTTGAGGAGAACATGATCAAATGGAAGAAATGGGTGTTTTAGGAAGGTTCACTTATCAGAGGTGGAGAGAATGGATTGGAGTTCCTATGGACTGCCTAGAAGATTTGTAGATAGCCTTTAAGGAGTCTGGGAATACTTTACAGCTGCACACAAAATGTTGAGCATATGTGTGTAAGTGAATTTTTTCTGGGGAGAGCGCTCTTACCTTTCATTAGGTTCTCTATGAGATTACAAAATATGTTCAGAACTACTGGACTAGAAGTAGGAAGGCCAGGTGGAAGCTAAGGAATCCAACCTATCAGTCAGGGTCCCGGCAGAAAGCAGAATTCGCCTGAGATGGTTCCAATGGAACCAAAGAATGTGTTCCAAAGAACACAGACTTTAAAGGACTGTGTTCAGAAGTATGGGCAGGGTTAGGTGAACAAACAGGGGACGCGGAGATACCAAGAGATTAGCCACAGTGGCAAGCTCTTAGCCCCTAGGACTAAAGGGCAAAGAGAAGAAAACCAACAGGTGTGGACCCTTGACAGCTGGAGCCCTGGAGGAGGGGCTTGGTGGAAGCAGGGGTGCTGGAGGGGTCAGTTTCTTCAGAGATGGGAAATCAAGCAGGGAGTGAGGAAGGAAGGCACACTCTGGCCTCTCTCCTCCCACCCTTTGATTGATTGTTGGCAGCGCCTCCCCCTGGTCTCTAGCCACCAGGAGAGCCTAGGTGATGTGGTCTGCAGGGCCAGAGCGGGGCAGCAAATGTAGCTACATGGATGGACTGGGACAGGATGGTGTAAATGGAGAATAACAAGCACACAAGGAATATATTACTTAGAACTTCCAGAACTGTCCAAGAAGGGAATCGATATGAGGTCTTGTTTGGTAGCCCCAGACACCATTACTCACTCTCTGATTTTGGAATTCTGCTTTTCAGCAGACCCTCCTGCACTAACTTGGGTCTGCCCAGTAATGACAGATAAAGAGAAGCAAAGTGCAGAGGATTCTGTTATTGTTGTTAGTTTTGCCCTTCCATTGCCTTTTGCAAGCTCCTTGACCCTGGCAGTCACAAATGTCTCTGAGCCTCCCTCATCCATAAAGCCTGGAGGTTGCATTTAATGTTCTCTGTGGTACCTTCTGGGACGAAAGTTTCATGAAGCTTTCAGAGGGTCTTTGGCTTCCTCCTTATGAAAGGCACCTATCAAATACGTGAGCAGTACTTCCATGCCTGCCATCATCGGCGGTGGTTTGAAGTCTGAAGGAGAGCAAAGGTAACAGTCTCCTGGTCCCTCCGAGGAGCCCACTGCAGACTATTAGCATTTGATCAACTTTGGTTCTGCTGTTGGTTGGTAGGATTTGCAGTGAAATGCTTTCATACATGTTTGAGTTGAAGTGTTGCCCAAGCTGAGGGAGCACTAATTTTGAAGATATGTTTGATTCTGGTCTGTATTCTAGAGAGACCTAATATCAAGAAACACCAAGAAACCCTGCTTCCTTCCAAGAAACTCTGGTGGAGTGTTGCTGAAGGGAGCTCACTTTTGTATGCATTTCGGAGATTTAATTTTATCAGCGGATGCAAATGTAAAACAAAAGGACAAGAAAATGATCCCTTTGTCAACACCAGCATGTCTGACTTAAAATCCCATTCAAATAACTCCCTAAAAATGATCAGACACTGAATACATTATTTTTCTGACTTTGACGAAACCAGTCTGCACAAAGCAGCAGCCCCATGAGTTTATGGATAAACCAACCACGTTAAAACTTCAGCATTTTCATGTCAGTCACAGATTTTCTTAAGGGCCAAGTCACTGTTTAAGGACTAATGTGTTTGGAGAGGGGAAAAAAATCGCACTGTGTTATTAGGCAGAATCCCCTTTATATACAGGGATTGGATCAGTTTGACCCTGATTGTGTTGCCTGCTTTATTGTCCTACTTCAAACACAGGGCCCTGGGCATCATCTTAAGGAAGGGCTGATTGAACTGTCGGCCTGACACTTGTCAGCTGTGGATAATACGGGTTTCAGTCTGTCATGCTCACACATAAATGAACCATGACAGAAATAGACTGTTGAATAGAAAAAGCATTTTTACTGTGGATAACCTTTCTTGAATAAATGCAACAAATAATAAAGTCTGAAAAAGAGGATGTGTACCTTAGGAAAGCAGTGACGTTCAGAACCAAATGGTTATTATCTTTTGGGACCATCAAAAATCGCCCACTATCAAAGCATGTGATTGAGAGAAAAGGGAGAAGTGCCATGATTATAATAAAAATGAAGGCAGTTGAGTCCATGCAGTCTCCAATATAATATCACATAACAAAACCCAGCTACAGCTCACCAGGGTTAAAAAGGAGGCATTGTTTGTGTATCAAATGGAATCCACAATTGTTCTTAGAAAATAGTGGCACACATCTTAATTAAAACAGCAGAAAAAAAATCTGAAACTCCTTATTTCTCTAAAACATTTCTCTCTTTTTATTAAAAAAAAAAAAAAGAGCTCCCAGTAGAAATTGTGGAAACTCTGCATTTCAATCAACACAGTCAAAAGAATGATTTGAATTTACAGGCCTGTAATTGGAACAAATTGGAAACAAAAGAAGAGCTCGTTTAAGCCATGTGATGTGGCCACAGTGCTGCTGTGTACAGCATGCTAGGAAAAAAAATCATGTTTCTTTAAAGCAAAGCTAACTCCACTGCAGGCTCCAAGCAATTTGCATAAATGTCTCTACCATGATTTTTTTTTATTTATGGGCCCTGAGTTTCTAATTAAATACTAATTAATACTATCACCAGAATTGTCTCCCATCCCCAGCTCCTCATAGCTTTGTCACTTTGATTAATGCACAGTCATTTATTAACTTATTTAACAAGCTGGGGTGCCTCATGACAAACTAGATTAAACTATCCTCATAACAGTCTCATTACTGAAAAAAAAAAAAAAGGGAGTTTTAAACTTAATAAAAATTACCCTCAATAATGTTAAAGCTTTTTCACCGTACCCTTAAAAGATAGAAATAGGTTTCTTGTTTGATTTATAATATATGGAGTTGTATAAAGCATCCATTAATAAAATTTATAAGTTCATTTAAGCTTGCACATTACAGTAGTGCCGTAGCCTTGGGTGCTTGTTATTTAACTTTTGCTGTAGTTATGAAGATAATTAATGTCCTGACCAGACAGGGACTGAAATACCCACTAGAATGAGATAATTAGAGACATAAATAATGTTTAGGTTCTCATGTGCTGCTTTTTAAATTAATTGTTTTGTTTTCCACCCAAACTTGAGAAAGAGGAAAATAAGAGTTTACCAAGGAACTGTACAATAAAGGTGACATGTTTGTTTCAGTAGATCCACAAATGCTATGAAGCCTCACAGTTTCTGGGCTGGAGGAGGGAGTAGGTGTGCCGGGGATTCGGCTCTTTCCGGGGAAGTGTTGGGCCCTTGTTGCTCTCTGGCTCCCTCTAGTGGTCAGGTCTGGGTGGCAAGCACACCACATAGCAAAGCTGCCTCATTAGCGGACTCAGGAAGCCCAACGGGTGAGTCAGAACTGAAAACTCTCTCTTCATTACCTTGTGGGGTAAGCTTCTCATCTTAGTCAGCCTCCGAGGAGGAGAGCCCCAGAGGGAGCTGAAGGGGCCTACGGCAGCAAATCTTTTCATGCTGACGAGGCAGAATGCAGGAAGCTGTGGCTCAAGCCCTGCTGGTCTCAAAAGAAATAAATACATTAAAACATAGGTAGAACATGGACTCTTGGTGGGGTGGCGTGTTACAATAGGTATTCAGCATGTTCTGAGGGCATATTTTCTTCTCATTTTTCAGTTTCTTGCTAAAATAGCACCCCCATTACCGTCCCTAGGTAATCTGGTGCCAGAATAGTAAGACCAGCATCTACTAATGGAAAAATGTTAGCTGGTTAAGCTTCCTTTTGGGCTGTGGTGTCCCAAGTCTTTGGGCAGGGGTGTTGGAAAGGGGCAGTAGCTCCTTGGTCACACAAAGGGAGCTAGCACCCTGAATGGGTAGCACTTCGCCATTTACAAAGCCCTTTGCATATATCACCCTCAGCTGCTCTAGAATCCTGTGAGCCCAGAAGGAGGACTGTTCCTGTGGTTGCTGAGGAGTCCCCTGGTGCTTTGGAGTCTCAAACTGCCTAGCTGGCTACTTCCTCTCTGGGAAGAACACCTGGCTCCTTTTCTTTTGGTTTCTGACATCCTTCCTGCGCTTCTGTATTTCTGCGTCTCACCTCCATGTCTTCTCTCTCACACCCTCTCTCTCGCTCTCACCTTTCCTTTTTATCCTTGATTCAGAGCACAGATAACAATAACTCTACTTGTTCACATACGAAAATAGCTCACTTGTCAGAGCTGCATGGGGACTGGTGCCACGGAAATTCTGTGAGTGAAAGAATGGTTCAGAGAATTTTCTCTGGGTTTCAAGCGCTTCATGGTCATGGTCATCTCAAGTTCACACCCCATCCCCTGGAGGTGAGTAGATGGCACATGTCTTTATTATTTGTAACTCTTGTTTAGCATTGATTAACATTTCCATCTTTGCAAGCCTATTACCAGAGACCTATTAGTAGATGGTGGTTTGGGCCAAAAATTGATCAACATTAGGCCAAATTTCAGCTCCCTGATTTACTTGGTTTCCTCCTGGTGACTTTATTTTAGTTCAGTGTATTAAGTCCCCAGCTTGCCCAGTATTCATTTGGGACAAGTAGGCCAGGTTAATTTAAGTGGGGCCTCTAGCAACCATGTGAGGAGATGTCGTAGATGAAAATAAAGCACAGTAAGGGAGGCGCTCATGGTCAGCACAGGGGGTCTCATTCCTGCCCAGGTCCTTCCGTCTGAGTCCCAGTTGGCTTCACTACGAATGCCTGAGGAGTGGAGGGGCAGAAGGGAATGGTGGTGAGGTGGAGAGCGGCTGTGGATTAACAAGGTGTAGTTGGGAAGAACAGAGGAGAAGTAACTTTTTCAGCAGTTCTCGAACTTTAACAGGCAAAACAATGTTTAAATGCAGATTTCCTGACTCCAGTTTCAAAGTTTCTGATTTAATCTGTCTGAGGCCCAGGAATCTGCATTTTAAATAGGCCTATAATGACTCTGATGCAGGGGTGATGTCCATGGACCACTGGTTATGAAATGCTGTACTGGGAAGGGGAGAAAGAGAAGATAAAAGAACTGACAGGAGGTGAGGGAATTTTTTCTGAGTCATCTTTACCTTCCTGAGAAAGTGCTGTAGCTGTCATGTGTCCTTCTACAGACACTGCTTACCTGGGGATGCATCTCCAGGTGGTGAGCAGGGGGTGGGGGAGGGGCAGAGAGTGCAAAAGATTCCTTCCTGGCCAAAGAGGAAAGTTTGCCCACCAGCACATCTCCTTGGCTCTCAACATCACCTCTCCTAAGTGCTTATTCTGACAGCAGTGCTTCGGTCCCCACTGGTATTGCTCCTTTAAGATTTGTCCCTTTCTTGCCCACCTCTTCCCTGTGATAGCCTAGGAATCCTTCTGTGAGGGGGCGTCTGAAGGAAATGGAGGTGCCCTGAGCCCAGGCTGCTCCAAGCATGTGGGTAAAGAGATTGTCTGGAAAGGCCCTATTTCCTGCCTCCATAGCAACCCCCTGGAACAGTCAAGGTGTGAGATCGGCTTTAGTCAAACTGCTTCAGTCACACGTGGCCTAATTAGAGCTCGCTCAGCTGTGGTGTGTCTGGCTTCTGAAGGCCTGGTCTATTGATGGGTCATGGTGGGCAGACTGGTGCTCTGGGGGCTAGTGACCCTCATACAGCTTCAGAACCAAGCCTGTGCCCAGCTGGAACCCATGACCTGTTGGGCTTTCTCTGTGTGCTCTTCATGCCTTTACAGCCATGCAGCCGGAGTGATGGAAATGCCACCTGTGTGCACAGTGCAGTGCAACAAACACTGGGGATCACGGGCAGGTGCCAGGCACTGTCCTCGGTGCTGGTGGTACCGAGAGAAAGGAAGTTTTCTTGCCAATACGCTTGACTTTACCTCTTGAGGCTTTCAGTGACATTGCCTTGAGCAGAAGCGTAAGTCCACAGAGGCTCCCTGGGACCCAGCCGGTGCCGCAGCGTCATGCAGCCACCTGGCAGAGAACGGGACGCCCGTGGCTAGATGGGTTCAGGGCTGGTTTCTCAGGGTGGCTGCAACAGAGGGAAGAGAGAGTGGAGGGCATGGGGATTAGGCCTGTGGTTCTCAGACTGGGGTGTGCTTTCCTCCAGGGGCTATGTGAGATGATCCACTAGGAATGGGCAGAGAATACTGAAGCTCTTACTATATTGGCTGTTTATGCCCTTATATTTTTGTGGTATGTTTTAAAATTGAAGACAATGTTGATTTAATAGTAAAATGTATGTAATTTATGAATGAATGAATGAATGAGTGAATGTCAGAGATATGTGCCTGATTATTTTCCTTGTTTCACCGTTGGTTGTGCATTATGAAATAAATTCGTGACCACTGGTTTAGAGTATTGTCAAAAGAGTGGTTGAAGCACTGGACCCTTGAGTCTAGGCTGGAAGGGGAAGGAAGCCAAACCACAAGGGAGCTGAGAGAATGGGGAAAAATGGACAGAATGGGGGATGGAAGATGGAGGATACCTTAGGTGGGACAATGCCAGGTGATTCCAAAGTCAAATTTGTAACCAGGGGAGGGAGGGAATGAAGGGGGGCAGCACACTGGATGTGTTGTCCACATGGATTTTAAAGTGCCTGAGTTAATGGTAAGCTCTAGGATAGAAAAGAAGGTGGTGAGCCACCAAGATGCCAGTGGGAGGTTTGGGAAAGTAGTGGGTAAACAGGTGACATGAGGAGAGAAGGAGGGGTTTACATGAAGGCAGAAGAGTAATGGTGTCTCTGGGGGGTAAGGAGGACACAGATTCTCCGTCTCCAGTCCCTGGGAGTCTGGGAGGAGTGGAGTGGGATGGGCAGTGCATGGGTGAGAGAGCCAGGCTCCAAAGGAAACAGGAAGAGAAAGGAATGCTCCTCACCCCCAGGCTAAAGTCAAGGGGGAGTTTCTCACCGGGGAGCAGGGGTTCCAGAGGGCACTGGAAACACTCTGGAATGAGGGGTGCAATAGGAGTAGGTGTTGGAGGAGAAGATGAGACAAGGCTGGAGGTGAGCCTGTGGGGAAAGAGGGAGCACCACCCACGCTCAAGGCTCACCCTTCCCCACTGCGGGTATGCTGATTTCAAATGCTCTATTTGGTGGGTTGTGGAATAAATTTTGTAAGCATAGCTGGCATTTTTTTTTTAAAAAAAAAGAACATACAAATGTCTTTTTATTCAAAAACACGAAACATGTTATCTGTGGGCGTGCACAGTGACAGCCATAAACCATCATGCACTTCATCAACTGAAACCCCTAACTGAAACCCATAACCTTTTCTTTGGTCTTTTTTTTCAAGTGATTTTTCTGAGGTTATTGGTGAGAAACACAGCTCTGAGCTTCCTGTAACAGTTCATTAAGAGTGATAATGCACTATTTCAGGAATGAGAACATGCCACCTCCACACCACCTCCACTCACTCTGCCCACGCCAAGGTCCTCCTCCTCTTCAGGATCTTTGTTACAACTTCTGCTCTGTTTCACACAGCAGTAGCAGCCATGAAGCAGCCCTTAGTACCCTAGTAGTGCCGGTGATACCTTTTTCTACCCTAGCCATGTCTCCAAGCAGAGAATCACAACCAGCTTCTGAACGGCTTTGTCTGATGTTCTCAGCTGTCAAGGATCCTTCTAACTATCACGCTTGGCAAGGTCATTGCAGGCATTTTGAATATTTTCAAAAATAATTTGTATATCGGTTTTTAAAATTTTTATTGGATTTGGTGAGTCCAAAGCTGGAATACACCGAACGCAAGCCTAACCACCTCCTAGAAAGATGCCTTCTTCAAAAGCAATTGAGGCAGCATTGAGTACACCTAGAACTCTTTCTTTTCACTTGTCCCACCAGCCTTCAGCTTGGCTATTGCATCTGAACGTTTTACAACACGTCATTCAATTCTTCCTCTTCATACTCATTGATAGTAACCTTTCTTGATGGTGTTTTTCAATTTGCGACTGATCACCTTTTCCTTTCAAGAGCATAGAGTCATCTTTGACCTCAATGACTTCTGCTTTTCTGAGGCTGAACATCTTCAGGATTTAGGGTCAACCCCTCCTCTCTAACACCTGCAAAGGCATTTGAAAGTGAGTCAGTTCCAGGGTTTAGTTTGTCTTTATTACACCAAATTTATTCATAATAAATTATGCAGGTGTTTTGATGAGAATCCAGAAATATTTTGAGACACCATATTTCTCTGAAATGTGAGAATTTAAGACCATTGCTGTTCCAGGACAAGTCTTGTGAATAGAGCTTTTATTGCATTCATTTGCATTATTTTGTTCACGTCTCAGAACTCTGTCAATTAACAACAGCTTGATCTTGCAGTTGAGATAGCAGAACCCAGAGAATATTCACCCCAAGTCACACACTTGGAAGGTAGTGGATCCAGGACTAGACCCAGTGTTCTCTCTGCTAGATCATTCTGCCTTTCAGAATTAAGGACAGATCAGGCAATAAGCTTGCTCCTGATCAGGCACGTGACAGATTCAAGCTGGAAGGGACCGCTCTCTGTATCTAATTCAACCCCACCTTCCTAGACATTCAGTAGATGTATCTAATTAGGAAAAAATGCAAATTATTTTGACTGTGTACCTATAAATGTTATCCCTGGAAAGAAAAGGAACATTTGGTAAATGTGAAAAAAATATGGGGAAAATTTGCATGTTATCCTTGTGTAGGGGCCATGTTAATCTTCCCTGTATTGTTCCAATTTTAGTATACATGCTGCCAAGCAATCTCCAGACTCTTTTAAAATGAATATATAATAGAAAATACCAAAGTATATCTCATATAGTAAAGATAGGTATTGTTTTGTGAGACTTTTGTGTTAGTTGTATATATGTGTAGATATTGTGGGTCGTGATATAAAATTTATTCCATACTGTGGATTGTGCTAACAAATGTTGAAAAGCCATGGGTATGGTGGAAAGACCATGAGAAAGTGGGTTCAGTTACTTGATGCCAGCCATTACTGTGCCAATAGCCACCTGCATGAGCTTGGCCAAGGAACTTAACCCCTCAGGGCTTCCATTTCCTTATCTTTAAAATGAGCAGGTCGAACTAGATGTTTTCGAAATCCCTTCCTCTAAGATTGTATCATTCTGGCAATTGTTTCATGGCATGAATGAAACACACATGCCTTCCAAATGAGAAAGGTGGGTGGAGAGAAGTGGCTGGAGCAGAAAGGCAACATTAGCCAGGTGCAGCCACCCGACATTGCCCCATAGCAACTGCTGCCCTGGTCCTCATTCTTGCTGCTTGTCATCTTGCTGGTAGCACCCCAAGATGCTGCTGCCACGAGGGTGTGAATGATGACCATGGTTAAATCCAAATTGTAGCCTGTGGACAGCGGTGGAGGTGAGGACTGCCAAACACACGCACATGGTACCACGCTTGGCACTGCTGGGTGCTCAGAAGCTGTTCTTGATGACAAGCATGATAAATATTCTTAGGGGGAAGCAAGGAAAAGGCAACCTGAATAGAGCAAGTTGAAACTTAGGAGCCATTTTCCCTCTACTGTCTACATGGCCCTGGAATAATAGAGACCTTCCTTAGAAAAGAATAAGGGAGGGGAGCAATTTCAGAAACTATGCAACATAAAATGCTTAGTACAACTCCTTTTCTGGTATAAATGAGTACTTAGTTCTGTGTAAAGAACAGGGACCTGTTATCACTTTTCACTCACTTGATGCATAAGACGCAAAGTTAATTTCATGGTGGAGAAACACCCAAGAGGTTGCTTGCTTTCTGTTAATATAGAAGATATCCTTGACACTGGCACATAGGGTATATATATGTACACATATACACACACACACACACACACACACACACACGAGAGCTGATAAATGCATTACATGCATAAATTATTTGTTGGTCCTGGGAGAGCAGGCACTATGACAAGAAATGAGATGTATCAGTGTGATATGCACGCACATGTAGAAATTAAGGGAGTATTTTTTTTCTTCAGGTAGCAACATGCAGAAAACATTCTGCCTTTGAAAAACAAAAGTACAGAGATGATCCAACAATTGAAGGTTATAGTTTTGCACAATTGCTCATTATACATTGCATTTGGAAATAGGGCATGGAGTAGACAATCGTCTTTCCCAGCCTGGATCTCTTTAGCACTGTTCCATTTAGTGTCGCCTGCTAGGTAAGATATAACAAGATGTGGCCATTGGCCTGGTTGACTTGAGCCTTGTGTGTCAGGAAGCAGATCAAGAGTGGGCTTTGCGGTCGGTGAACACTGTGTACTTTTGAAGAAATAAATTAATAAGTGAAGTCATTTTAGTATTTGCAGAGGGCACTGAACTGACAGCTCTGGGGCCCAAGGCCCGACTGCTGCCCAGGTGCACCATGGGTATAAATATGGAAACGACCCCACCCAGCCCGGCAGATAGATGAGCCTCTTACGGTCACTCCAGCCACTCCAGCTAGACTGAGGAGAAAAGGCATCCGAGTGGTGGGTCCCAGCATGATCATGGTTGTGCCGGAGGCACTGCCAGACAGAGTGGGGCGGAGATGTGCTTGCTAGACTCTCCTTTTATATAGGTGACTGGGGAGATTTAAGAGATGAATATCTTTCTGGCCATGACCCACCACAACTGGATTTAAACCCATGAGTCTAGTGTAGGATGTTGATGTAGCAACTTCTTCAGTTACTACGTTTACTTCCACGACAAAGACAAAACAAAACAAATTCAAAACCAAAACAAAAATACCTCCAAACAAAGTCCCAACAAAGGGGAAAAAAATTTCCAGCCCATACTCACAAAGTGGCTGTTATTTTTGGCTGTGGGCTGGGCTGGGGAGACGCTCTTTGGCCGGCTGTCACTGTGCACAGCCGTCTGACTGGAAGTTTTGTGAGCCGGGAAAGGGATGGTTATATTTGGCCTCTGGAAGGGACGTTGCTGAGATAGAGAGGCAGCTTTGGATCATAGGGTTTGAGCCCATGCCAAAGGGAGGGAAAGCAACTCACCCATTTCCAGCTGAGGAAGCTGGTGGGACAGCCCAGCTGAACCCTTTGGCAGGGCTGTTGGGGAGGTCTTCAGGGGAACACACCACACTCTTGCTGGGGGAGCTTATTTCGGCCCCATGAGACTGCTGTCCCTGGCTGAGCTGGCCAGGAGGGCTGGCAGGGGCTCAGCTACAGTGCCTGCAAAGCAGGATTCACGCCATCTGTTTTCCTTTACTCAGCCCACGGCACTCAGTCTAGGCTACCTCCTGGTATTGTATTCCTGGAAGTTTCTGCGTTGTTTACTAGTTATTATTCACATGTCCCGTGTCTTCTACTAGATCCTGAGTGCTTTGGTTTTACCTTTATGATCCACATAGTTTCCATACACAAGGATGTTTTAAAAATCTAACACGCACTAGGTTGCCCTCTCCCTTTAAGCTCTGGGTTATGTATACATAAAATAAATTATTAAAACTTCAGTTGTGTTATAAAAAAGAATGACACTCGAGTCATGATAGAAAAACAAGATTATTGTTTATGAATATACCACTAAAATATGCATTTTGTAAGGCTCATTGATTAATTTCCAATTCAAGAAACCACATAGACATACAAAATGGTTCATTAGATATTCATTATACCTCCTTAGCTGCTTTTAATAGAAGTGCCCACGGTGCCAATGGCAAGGTTGACATTTTCAGGGGTTGAATCGATGCTTGAAACTCATCAATTTCTTATAGGCAGTTTTGGTTTAAGGTATTTTGATGATTTTATAGAAATGTTTTACCCCATTAAAAAGCTATAACTTAAACTGTGGTGCAGGGCAGGCACACATTAGATGATAAATGGCTTTGTGTAAGAGATTTCAAATTTGTCAAATCTGCATTAAATAACTATATTTGAAATTGGTTAGAAGGTTGGGTGAATTCTCCAGGTGAAAATGACATTTGTTTTATGGATCCCTCTAAAACAATTCCCCCAGAGTTTTCATTTGAATAAATCACATCCAAGTTCAGCACTCCAGAAACAGCTAGCATTGTAGAGTAGCATTAGCTGCTTCTCTGTTTCCTCTTTTTAGGGAAAAGCGCGCAATTTCCTCATTTGTAAAGGAAGTGAGACTAGGTAACCTGGAATGAGAATCTTTATCTCCTCCCATTCATTCATTCACTCCACATCTAGTTATTGGCACTAAAGAAACAACATACGAAACCTAGACCTTGTTCTCATGGAGATGACATCCTAGGAGAAAGACAATAAACAAATAAGATAATTTCATGGATTGATAAGTGCCCTGAGGCAGTAAAGCAGAGTATTGTGATGGTAAGTTGGGCAGGTGCCCCTAGCCTCTCTGAGAAAGGGTCATTTCAGCTGAGGAGAAGCCACCTGAGTGAACATCTGGAGGAGGAGCATTCCAGGAAGAGGGGCCAGCCAAGGCTGTGGTGTGGCAGTGCAATACCGTGCTCCATGAAGAGAAAGGCCTGAGTGTTTTCTTCGTGGATCTTCTTCCCCCACCTTTAGAGCTGTCAATACTTTGCTGCACGAAAATGAATGAGGCCAAGGTGGTTGTGGGAAGTGTTCAGAAGGGAGGGAAACAAGAGGGTAGGGGACCCTGGGGTTAGGCATGGGCAGCCATGTCAAGGTAGACCAGGCTCTGCTACACTAATGAACAACCCCACATCTCAGTGGCTTAACTAAGCATAACCTGCCTGTGTCATGTCTGATGAGGGTCTGATGGCTCCTCTCTGAGCAGGGAAGCAGATTCTTGCCATCACATGTCTCCACCGTCTTGAAGTCGTTTCTTTTCAGTCTCATGAGTTGGGAGGGGAGAATGAGTGAAAGGCTGAATTGAATGTTTTAGGGGCCAGGTCTGCAATGGCCGCCTGCCTAGAATCCAGGTCCATGACTCTATTCTAACTGGAAAGGAGGCTGGAAACACAGTCTTCCTGTGTGCTGAGGGAGGAGTAGCTGAACTGGGGAACATCAAGCCAGTATCGGCCATAGAGAGAAAGGAGGAAAAGAGGGGACTCTCCCCTTCTCCCTGTGTCCTTGAAGACCTGCATGGCACATGTTCCTTCTTGGCCAGGAGTGCTGGCCAGTGGGTGGGGATGGGGAGGGAATGTCCTCACAATGTAACTTCTTACCATCCCACTGGGCAATACACAGAGAAGAAAGGGGGAAAAATTCATTTCAACCCTGGAAGGGAGGTCGCCTATATGAACCCCCCCAGTCTAGACTAAGTCATTTTAGTGCTTGTTAAGAGTGTGGAGGAGAAGCCAGGTTTGATGCTAGAGACCCCTTACTCCTATTGGCCCACCTTCAAGGCTTCCTTCCATATGACTTTACCCCATGTTAATCCAGCTCTACAGCTCGTACCTCAGACCATCCATTCTAGCCAGGACCAACTTCTTAAGACTTCCCATCCAACAGAGAGCAGGCTCCATCCCCTGTGTTCTCATCATTCTCCTGAAATGCCTGCACCCTCCTCTCTACTAAAGCCTACCAGTCCTTCTTATCTTTATGGAACCTTCCCTGCCTTCTCAAATCTCAATGGAGTGCAGTTACAAAGAGGCTGGATGTCTCTTCCATTCAGCCTTCAGATCTTCTCAGGTGGGTCCCTATTAACCCATCCTTTAGAGACATCTCATGCAGACCCCATAGCTTCCTGGATCACTTCCAACAATTAGAACAGCCTCAATTTTGAAAATGAGATTTATTTTCAAGTATTAAAAGTCCAGTCCGGTCTAATGTAATACTTCAGGCTCATCTCCAAATCCAAGTTACCTACATAAGCTTAAGCTCAGGGACGTGCAGTTGGGAGGGAGGGGTTGATTTGCAATATTATCCTTCCTCTACCTCATTTCCCTTCTGGCTCTTCCATGGTCCAGGTTGGTATTGGTGAGATTAGAGGAAGAGGGACAAAACATATATCTCACAACAAGGTTCCCTCTAGGCTAATATTGAGAGGCCACAGGATGTCCTCCTTTCTGGGAAGAACCATTATCAGTTCTTTCACTGGCACAGTTTTGGGTACTTTGAAGAACCTCCTCTCATCACATAAACCTCACAGCCCCACATCTTTACTCTTCTCTAGCCACTCTATCTTTCCATTTCTTAATGTTGTCATGTTCCTTCCTGCCTCAGAGCCTTTGCAGTTTCATTCCCTTCACGTGGAGCCCTGTCTCCCTAGCCCCTTGCCTATGTAACTCCTAGTCATCTTTTAAATCTCAGCTCAAGCATCTATTCTTTGGAGAGGCTTAACTTGAACTCTCAGCCCAGGGCAGGCCCTAATTGTACACTCTCACAGCCCCTGTAACGAAGACATTAATTGTGTAAATAGTTATTTAACATCTGTTTTCCCCACTTGAATGTGGATTCCAAGAAGGCTCGATAAATTGATATTTGTAGAAAGACAGAATGAATGCATTTTCCCAGTAAGCTCATGAGCACTTTGACATGCTAAGCAGATAGTAGGTACTCAATAAATGTTTGTGGAACTGACATGAAATCAAAGGCAGGAGCCATGCCTATTAATCTCTGGATTCGCCGTATGACTCAGCACATAGTAGGGCTTCAGTTAATGTCTCTTACCTAAGTGTTTTGAACAACCTCATCAGAGTTGACCCAAATAATGGAGAATTGGCTGGAATGCAATTTTGACCTATGCCTTATGGACATTCCTCAATGTCAGCATGAGTTGCTCTGTTATCCTTGCGAAGCCAGGCTTCTTACTGGCTGACTTCATATTCTGTGGTCCAGGAGGAACATGCTGTAGAAGGAGGACATGGATAATGTGACCGTAGATCCAAAGAATGACAAGGTCTAATAATTTGTCCCTTTGCTCCCTTTAGTAAACTTGTGTCTTATCAGCGCAACTTATCCAATTCTTGGTTCCCCAAACAGGGTCCACCATATGGGCCTTCAACCTGACTTGCATGAAGACTCGTTTTATTAGTCATAATTAGTTGCAGGTGCAAAGATTGAGGGCACAACTAACTGTATCTGGAATTACCCCCTCACATACGAAATTAAACACTTGCACACTCAGAATTAGGTTCAAGTGGCTAATTGCACCCGGAAGTAGGTAATTGCAGGTGCAATTAGCTGCGAGTACAACTTTTCACCCGAGACTAATGGCTCCCAAAGTAAGGAGATAAAGACTGGAAATTCAGCACTGAATAGATGTGTGGTTATTGCAACCACCTGTGATTTTAATAGTCCTCCCCCTCCCAACTTAGAGTGTGGTGGGCCTCCCTTTGGCCTTTATGAACAGTTAGATTGCTCAACTCCTTCTGTATATTCATTTTGCAGTATTCTCTTCTCCAGTTGGGTCTTCTTTCCCTTGCCAAGACCCTCTTTCTTCAGGAGATCTGGAATCCCTGGCTTTTTAAAAGACATATTTTCCTCCACTGTTCATCTGTACATAAACCCCTCAGAATATAAGAAATGGTAGATAACTTGGAAAGTTGGTGGTAACTTCCAATTAGGTCTTGAACACAGTTCCTTAGGGATTATCATATGAACATGATGGATGGAAAGTTCTTCTCTTCAGCTTCTCCCAGGTAAGGAGACGATAGATCCTCCATCAAACTACCCAGAAAGCTGTCTTCACTAGCTGGTTCAACCTGACACATATTTTTCTAATAGCTTTCTTCCTGTATTGGAGTCCAACCAGAAAAACAGAAACCGCCATAGGTTTTTAAAAAATGATTATAAAATTAAGGCATAATTGGAAAAAATTCAATGAACTTTAATTTAAATTAAATACAGTAAAACTAACCAAAGAAACCAAAACTGTTAATACACGCCAGAAAGTCTTTTGATTATATAAACATTATTTAGGTAAGAAGTTGATCACCATAGTTGTTTTAACAGAGAGAATTTAATAAAGGGAATTAATTAAACTGGTATTAGCAGACTGAAAGGGCAAAAAGGAACCCTGAGGTATCTCAGAGATAACTGCAGGAAGCAGCTACCACCCCAAGGGCTGGGAAAACAGAGGCAAGAGGCTGGGCTTATTAGCACTAGAAGCTTGGAGGAGGGATCCTGTACTGGAGCTGGAACACATACCTCTGGTGGAAGAGTGCTGCCTCGCTGGCTTGGTACCTCAGCAGCTTGGGGGAGGGATCACAGAGAGCTGGGACCCAGAACTCTGAGGAGAGGGCACTGTCCAGCTGCTTCTGGTGCCTCAGGAGAGAGACCCTGCAGAATGGGATTCAGAGCTTTGAGTAGGGCTGCCACCCAGCTGGTACTGCCCTGTGGACAACTTGTGAAACACTGCAGCACACTTTCACAAGGGAGAAAATTCCTTCAGAGTATGCCATGGAGCCTGGGGCTCGTGCAGGTTGGATTAAACCAGCATGTAACGTCTTGATATAAGAGGGGAAAGGATTTCGGAAGAAGGCATGAAGGAGATGAATGTGAGCCTGTGCAGGGTGTGTACTTTCATGTGTGTCTTCTTATTCTTTATGTCCAGCATTTTTCTTTGCATGGCTTTATTTATTTTATTATGAAGAACATGTGTGTGCATGTGTGACAGAGACAGAAAGACACAGAGAGAGGGAAAGAGGGAATACGACTGTCACAGTGAATGCAGGCCAGTGGTGGTCCTAAGGTGGTGGTCTCAGCAGGTGTCCACAGCCAGCTCTGTGCAGTGCTCTTTCCTCACAGCCCACCTGACCGATCAATATGCTCTTTCCTTCTGGCTGTGAGTTCAGGGCTGCTGGAAGCCGACCTCCCGACCTCCGCAGAGTGCTGACTCCTCCACCTCCCTGCTTAGTCAGGCCAAGGTGGGATGGGAGCCCACTTGCTAAGCTGGAGGCGGCCTCAGCTGAACGCCAATCGAATGGGGTGATGGACCCCTTTGAGCTCCCTCTGGCTGTTGAATCTGCCGTTGTTTAGATGCTGAGGTGTGCGGGGACAAAGCCCGACAAGAAAGCAGAGCGATTGCAGCCAGAGGGGAATGGAGGAGGGCAGTGGCCTTGGACTGGACCTGGGCACCTGCCCCAGCAGACTCACGCTCCAGGGCTGGGCTTGGGCCGTGAGGTCCGGAGCGCTCACTGCTGCTGCGGGAAGGTGGTATTCACTCTCCGGCTCCAGGGTCAGCTCCTGGTGGATGGATAGATTGCTTCAGCCCAGCAGTTCCATTTGGCAAGGGAAGCAGATGTGCCTTTGCCCTTATCACCCTGCTTGGTGGCAACTTAAGCCTCGAGAGGGGACTTAAATATTAGAGGAAGTTGGGTCACCTACCAATGGTTTGGACTAAGAAAAAAAAATTTCTTCCCAGGAAAATAATAAAACCACATGAAAGAAATGCTGGAATTAGGGAAAAGAAAACAGCTTAAAAAAAATCTGACTAACCTACAATAGTCACTAATATCACATAAAGATATTTTTCCCCACCCCTCCCCTGTGCAAATAGTTTGTTTAGCCATTCGTTCATTCATTCCTTCCATAAGTATTAGTTGAGTGTCTACTATTAACAGGCACCTGGAGATAAGTCCCTGAACAGGACTGATAAAAATCCTAGCCCCTGGGGAAGCTTATATTCTTGGGGAAGAGGGTCAAGTATCTTGCACATACAATTTCTTATGCAGTTTTCACTTGTCAGTCTATCTCATGAGCACTTCCCTTGTCACTGTGTCGTCTTCATACTCACTGTTCTGAAGACTACTTACTTTTCCAAGTGAATGGATCAGAGTTTATTTAACCGTTTCACTTCTGCCAGGTATGAGCTCTCTTTCCCATCTTCCCAGGTTTAAATAATGCTGTGATAAATATATTTGTGCAGGTGGATTAAAAAATTTTTTTTTCCTGTATTTTGGTTACTTTCCTCCTTGGCTATATCTTTCACAGTATCAGGTAGGACTCCTTGTTACAAACAACATAGCCCAAATCTGGTTAACTTAAAGGGAAAAGGAACGTATTGGAAGGTTATCCATCCAGTAGTTTACAGAATTGGCAGGAAGCTGGAGAACCAAGCTCAGAAAAGCAGCAGGAATGTGGGATTGGGGCAGCAAAAGTAGAGGCCAGGTCCACCCCCGGGAACAGTGTTCATTAACCTTGTGGCATCCCTTTCTCCTGGACGAGGCCTCAGTGCCTCCCCCAGCTCTACCAGCGTCAGGAGGAATCTTCATGCTCCTTGAACCGTTGTCTCACACCCTCCTTTGAGATTCCAGGTTCAGGGCTGGCTGAGATTTGGCCAGCTGTGTGGATCTCTGCCTGTCTCTGTTTCTAGGGAGTAAGGGGAGGGAATAGCTATCCTTCCTCTACTGTCCTAGGGGGAGGTAGGTTTCTGCCTCACCCCTGCAGACAAGGAGAGTAGTGGATCCTGGATAGGAAAAAGGAAAAGTATTCACTACAAACACATTCTTTTACTTATTATATGTGTTTATGATATGTAAGGGGATGGAGAGGTAGGGGCATAGTTAACAGCACCATTCAATTTTGTCTGCCAGTGGAGGAGACAAACACTGCTCAGCAGGGCTGGCATATGACCCAGGGTGTTAGGTACCACCACCAGCCCTGGTGTACTCAGCATTCAAGAAATGTAGGTGAAATTCACATGGATTAGCTCTATTTTATAGGTAAGGAAACTGGGGCTTGGAAAGGATCTGTGATTTATCCCGGATCACACAGCCAGGAAACCTAAGCCAGCCAGACTTTACTATAGGTCTTCTGAAACCCCTGTGGGTTAGAGGATGACTTGACTTGTTCTGCTTCCCAGCACTGGGCTGGTGGCTGGTGGCTGGTATAAGGGGTGCCTGGAGCAATCCAGGCAGAGGCCCTTTCAACAAAGGGGCCTTTGTAACAAGCCTTTCTTTGTTTGGCCACCAGACTGTTCCCTGGAGTAATTAAGGTCTGTAGTCCTTAGATATAAGGCTGGCTGACACCTCTTGACAGTAATACAGGAATCTGAGCTTAGGTGCAATGCTGTGTTTGAAATGCATGAGCCAGGGCAGCCCTCCTCCCAAACACCTGGGCATGAGCCATGTGGCTGGACACTGTCTCTCCTGCCTTGGTAGGACAATACCCACTGGTCCTAAGGAATGAGGTATAGTGGCACTCTCCTGGGCAGTGCCAGGCAAGAAGGCTGGCATGCAGCCCCTACTGCTGTGGCTGCATCTTCAGGACCTGCAGATGGACATCTGGCCCGCTGCTGCCTGAAAGAGAAAGGTCACAACCTTCTGAGGGTCCTTGAGTACAAGGCAATGCCCACCTGCATCTTTTCTGTTGGTGCACAGTGCCCTCCTGGGGTGGTGAGTAACTGCTATCCTCTTTGCTTGGGGAGATGGTCTCCCCTTGATTCCCATGGGTTCTTAGGAGCCAGCATTAAAATCAGCTTGTGTTTTCATTTTTCCTCTGTGAGTCTGTACTTTTATGTTCAAGGTCCCTCATCTGGAGGAGGAAAGACAAGCTTGACTGTCCCTGGAACTGGGAAATTAAGCTTTTATCAGATTTGTACCCCTGGGGACTGTGAGGGTCACTGGACAGAAGCTGGGTCTCTGCCTTCAGAGCACTTTTGATGTCTTTTAGGGTGGGTACCACTTGGAGGGGAAGAGAGAGAAGGTGCTTTCATTAAGAACAGTGCCCTGGTCCTGTCTTTGCTCTTCCTGAGCCCCCAAACACATTGGTGTAAAGCTCATGTGAATAGCAAATCAAGGAGTTTCAGGGTTTAGATAGAAGTGGAATTTTAGCATTGGTAGAGTTAACATCTATAGATTCTACTGTTTGTGTGAGCCCTCAAGGGCTCATGACATGGGATTTTCAATTGTGTTGAAACACACACTTCCCTTACACGCACAGGTGGGTGACACTTCACTACTGAGAACCCGGAACCAGGGTTTCAGCAGAGCATGGGGCTCTCGGCTTCTCTTCACCAAAGGCAATCTGTGAGGGGATCTTTATGCTTCAGTGACTTTTGAGAACTCAGGGAGTCATGAGGGTCTCTGCAGGGGGCTAAGTCCCCCAGAATGTGTGGTGAAGGTCCTGTGTCTCAGACTCACCCTTCACCACTTGCCCTCATGCCCCCTGCCTCTCCTGGAACCCTCAAGCTTGGGATCAGTCTCTTTCAGGCTCATCCTCTGCTCACCTTGAGCTCAGCGTGGGCAGCGGGAGTGGTCCTCCTGGCTGGTGCACATAGTTCAGGGCTGCAGTGTCTGCTGAGAATTTAAAACCAATAATAAAATCGACTGTAAGTCAGTCTGCTTTTTATTATCCCCGTGCCGGCAATTCTAAACAATGTCAGTGATAAAATACTTTTTTCCCCCAAATCTTTTGTTGGTCCACATTCTAAACAATTGCTGTGGTGACTGTTGAATTTCAATTATATGCATTCATGTATATATACATATACATATATATACATATATATGCTTCAAATTAGCATATTTTATTACTTATCCTTTAATAAATATTATATCCCACATGAAAGTTAATTAGGAGAACTTCCAGCAAGAACAGTTCCGGATGGTTCGAGCTGGCTTCAGGCACAGTTTGTGTCTCCAGCCCCCATGGAGGTAGGTACTCCTGCATTTAAACAACAGATAAACGATGATACCACGATGAATACAAAGCCAAGAAACAAAACCTGAGTTAACTCAATTTTCTTCTACATGACCACTTGACATTTTAGTGTTTAAAATTTAGTAAGTGCAAATTTTAGTTCATACATGAAGTGTTTGACTGAATTTGAATTGTATCTTTAAAATTAAAATCTATTCTTTTTAAACGATTGTTTTAAAAGTAACAAACAAATAATGAGAATAATAACAATTACAGATTATGACATGATTATCATTGAAAATAATTTTGTCACATAGAAGAGGGTGTTAAAAAAATGATCCACTTTGGGTGTCACATATGCTAGGTCCACCACTGTCCGTGCTGATTCACATGACAGAAATCACTAGCTTGTTGAAACAGGAGGGATTACTAATCAGGCTTTAAGTGGCCTACAAACACTGTGAAGGACTGGACAGGCAGGTTCTAGTCAAGAGTTCCCAGAAACAATTCCAGCTCAAAGAATTATTGTGAGATATGACTGAGGAAGGCTGTGGCCCCACCTGTCCTCTGCAGAGCCCACCACCTCTGCATGATCTGGGCCAGCCAAGTAAAAACCTCATGCCCTGCCCACCTGGGCTCTCAATTGAGGTCTTGCACCAGTACATCCAATTGGCAGAACCTACTCCCATCTGAATCCCTACCTGCAGAGGAGGATGGAAAACTTAGTTGTTTTCCAGTTATGCAGTATAGGATGGTACCCTGGAGAAGCTTGGAATGGAGGTTGAACAAGCCAGTGCACAGCATCCTCTCCAGTGACCCAGCTAGGTTTGTCCATGCCACCTTCCTCTGGTCTCTGGAGGGGTAAGGACCTCCCCTGTTTGACAGCCAGGTTCTGGTCTGTGCTGGCTCTGTAGTCAAGCATTTCCAATGCAGCCATTCTTGTGGTGTGCCACCTCTCCTCCACTTAGCAGGTATCTTCTCTGCTTGGGCTCTCTGTCATCGCTGTCCTGGTGGGTGCATCGAGTCTTCTCTCCAAGTCTTCTTTATATTAGCTTACTAACATCTGTCAGGTAAGAGTGGCTCAAAACACCCACAGCTCTCTGTGATGCCACCCCTAAACGCCACCCCACTTAAGTACATGCATTTGTATCATCATTATTCTTTTATAGTGACTTTCAAGGATTTTTCTCAATTTGCAGATTAAATGTGACTCTTGTCCTCAAGTTTGCATTATCATTCTCATGACATTAAAAATACTCTAATTTGCATTTATACTTGGGCCCCCAAACCTTTTGGGGACAGTGGGTAGCTGTGAGTGATGTTGGAACTGAGGAGTAGGCCCTGGAGGGTGACAATGCAGACAGTGGCTGGATGCAACTTTGGTGTGAAAGCGCCGGCCGAGGCCCAGCCTTGGAACCCAGTGTCCATCCTGCAGCCCGGGAGGCGGGGCCCGCCTAGCAGTCACAAGCATCAAGTGAAGCTCTGCTCACAAGGCCAGAACAGAAGAGGCCGTGGTGATCTGCAAGGGAAGAGGCTGGATTTCTTTCTCTTGCAGCCTCTTGATAGCTGTGTGACATAGACCATGACCTCTCAGGGAAGGGATGTTCCTTATGATGATGGTGGCTCTTACTTCTAGTGAAGTGGGACTGGGAAAGGAGTTGGCACAGAGGGAAGCAGGATTGGTGGCATCAGGGTATTTCCTTCTGGATTGTCTCAGGAGGAAGCGCCTGAGACAGCGCCGACGGCCAGCATGGCAGGCTGGCTCCCTGCTCTACCCTCCCTGCCCCTGCCACCACCAGGACTCTTGGAAATGTGCCCACAGTCCTGACCCCCAATACAGAGTGCAGCTGAGGAAAGGAGGGGCTGCAATATCTGCTTCCTTCCCCAGTCCAGTGACCTACACAGGCTCACAGGTTCACACCACTCTTCAGAAGCCATTCCTTTCTCTTCCCTGCAGCTTCCTAATGGCCTGAACCCCATTTTACTTCAAATAATGGGGACACAGTTTGACCCATTAACATTTCCTCTACTGAATACAGGAGGTCCCATTTCCTCATTTATTTTTTTGTACATTTTACTTTATTTTTTAAAATAAAAATTGTATATAGTTAAGGTATACAACATGATGATTTCATATGTATACACATAGTGAAATGATTACTACAGTCAGCATGGAACATGGATTTATTTCCCCAGAATCCCTGTTTTCTTCAAAGCATGGTTTTTCAGTGTCCTGTAAGAATAGGACATGCCACATGTTCAGTTTTATATATATATATATATATATATATATATAATATCTGTTCAATTCATGTATATATGTATTTGTATATATAGATAGACATGTATATATGTATACATATATATGTATACACATATGTATACACATGCAATGTGTATGTATACACATGCAATGTGTATGTATACACATGCAATGCACACAATGTCTATATATACACATGCAATGCACACATAAATTTATTATTTCTTTCTTCCTCGTTTCCATTTATCAGAATGACAAGGCATCTTGCTGATGCCTCCAACCAACTAGGAAGTCTCTCCAAAGGAGGACATGGTCAAGATCAGGCTCTTCTCCAAAGATACAGCTGATTCCAACCAGTACATTAAGATTCTGAAGTTAAGAGCACATTGTGAAACATGAATCGATGTGACATTGTCAAACAAAATGACCTGTGGGCTTGGGAGGTTGGCGCTTGTAGGAGGCCGAAGTGTGCATCTTAATCTTGATTTCCTTTGGGAATATCTCCTCCATTGTGTTCCTGACTCTGATTATGTTCTCGTGCGATCAAAATAACTCTAGTCTCTTGGGCCAGACAATTCTTTTTCTTTCTTTCTTTCTTTTTTTAAACACAGGACAAATTGTTGTTTTATTTTATTTTTTGAGCAGCAACAACTGTTTGGTTTTTGAGCCTTAATGTCTACATGCGTGTACAAAATCCCATCCCATTAAGAGGAAAAGGATTGAATTTAGAGTCCTGCTAGGTGTGTAAATTATTTAATGCACAGGGACCTCAAATGTTCAACTAGAAAGCCAAAGTTCAGCATTCAGAGTTCAACCTCAAAATGGCATGAACAATAATCCAGTACGTAAGCACAGATTTCTTCCTTTATATCCATAATCTCAGGATATTCTAAAGCCTTTAGCCTTAAGAAAATTTCAATTGGGATTTGTATTTAACATCAATCTTTTGCTTGGTTTTAAATGTATAGTAGGGACTGGGTAAGCTGGGTAATAATAGAGGTTCTGAATTCTAATATAGGGTTTGTCTCCCTATCTCTTCTTCCCTGTCAATACATGATTTGGAAACTTCTCTACTGGATATTGTCATATAGCTGTTTTTTGGGGGATCTTGAACAAAAGCATAATGGTTAGAGTATCCATCCATCTCCATATCTGGACTTCACTCAGGCCCTCCCTAGGCTCTCTTTCAATTTCTTTGGCTATGTACTTCAGTGAACTGCAAACAAACAGATCATTTTGCTGATGGTGATAAGGCGGTAATAGACTTTACTTCATTGCCTAGTGCCCTTCAGATATGCTTCCTCCAAAACTCCTCAGCAGAACAAATGCAGTTACTGAATTTGGTTACTGGTACACAGTGAAATAATAGCTAAATAACATAGTTACATGGTTATAATATAGTTAAATCATGCAGCAAGTTGCACACAATAGAAAATGCAGTTAGGCAGAGAGAATGAAATTAAGGGTTAGAGGTAAAAGAGAGGATGTATCTTTAGATGTGATTTGAAATGAAAAGCAGACACCCTTGGAAGGACATAGAAAGATGTCACCAGATGATGCCTGAGGAAGTGACTTCTCTTGTCAACTAAGGCAAGGCTGGATAAGGACAGTGGGAAGGACGTGCCCAGTTGGTTATATATCTTATATATTCCTTTCTTGCCCCTTCCTCAGCAGCCATCCTCATTTAGTCCTTATTACCTCTTTCCTGGTCTTTACAGTTGTTAAATAGCTGATCTTCCAGTTCTGAGTCATCCCACGAAGCATTGCCAAATCAATTGTCCTTTAACACCATGCTGATTATATCATTCTTCTGTCCCACATCCTCCAGAGCTTCTTTTTACTTGCTGAAGCAGAGTAGCCAGTTTCTTAGCTTGGCATTCAAGGCTTGTGACATATTCTTTGTTCTAGCCCTACTGTTCAAAGTGTGTCCCAGCACCTGGACATCACCTGGAAACGTGTTAGAGATGCAGCATCTTAGACCCTCCTCAGGCTTATTAAATAGAAATCTGCATTTTATCCAGATCTGCAGGTGATTCCTATGCACAGAAAGTTTGAGAAGCACTGCTCTAGCCAAGCCAGAATACTCACAAATATACTCCCTACTTTCCTTTTTTAACTTTTGCCTGTGGACTTACCTCCACATTTACTCCATCTTTGCCTAAGCACACATGGGATCCTTTTTTATGATGATCATCTCAAATGTAACTTCCTCCATGGAACCTTTCCCAGTTATCCCATGGACCAGGCAGATTAACCTTCAGAATGCCTGTCAAGCCCTTTATAAATTGAACTACCCCTGCTGAAGGGACAGCTTTGTTTATACTCCATGACCTGGTCCTTTTGGCCACAGAGAATTGGTTCATGGTTGGGTAATCAGCACTAGAGTATTCCATCTAGTGGCTGGCCAGTAACGAGTGTGGCCACATGAAATGTGAGTAGGGCACAACTAAATTTTCTCTCTCTCCTTTTTAGAAATTCAAATAAGGCAGTTTGCAGTGATTGCTAAAACTAAGCACCAGGAGATAGAGTGAAGGTCATGGGTAGTCATGTGCAAACCACAGTGTGAGGAAACAGAAACTTTGAATAAGCCAAGTTAGTAGAGACAGGAGGATGGAGAGACCTGCAGGTGTGGTAAAGATGCTATAAGAGAAAAAGAGATGGAGAGAATAGTGGGTCCCTAGACCTGCCCAAGGTCCTGATGACTTTCTCATGCCAGGTCTTGTCTTAAAATAATATCTAACCTCCATGACTTGAGAAAACTTGCATAAGTCTCTGTTCCTTACAACTGAAATAGTCACTTTGGACCCCTCAAATGGAGCTGCTGGCTTCATCCCTAGACGTCTCTTTGAGACTGTGTTCCTCATTCTTGTTGGCTGTTTCCTAGCCTTGCATTTTAGCACCTGTGATGCTATAAACACTGGCTATTAGCAACTTGTGATAAGATTGTACCCGTCTCATTTTTCAGCATCTAGCAAGGTAAATGCTAGAAGTAGTGGTAGGATTGACGCAAATTGAATACCAGGGAAGCAAAAGCATTATAGTGAAGAAATCTGGGCAGGAAGGTGATAGGATTTATCATTAAAAAGGGCAACCGAACTGTTGGGTGGCCAGAATTTAGTTGAAGTCCTTGGTGCATTGTACCAACCAAGCCAAAGAGCCACGAGCCAGTGTGTATTTTTAATACAAGCTGTTCAGTGTCATAGCAGCAAAATTAGTAATTCCCATCTCTCAGGAACCTGATCTCAGCTGACACTATTTTATTAGTAAAATAATTCCTTTTAGTGAGTTGAATGCACCAAACACATGTTTCCAGCTGGTCAGCAATCTTCCCTCTTAACCTCTAATGTGCTCCAGGCTGTTCCTACAGATTACAGGACAATGATTTCTGGAGAGTGATGGGTCTCTGTAGATTGAAGGAGGCAGCTTCAGTGCTTATATTTGGAGGGTTGCCTCCCACTAAGGGTCAGCATGGGTCTGTTATGTGTGCAGAATGGTATATGCAGGGAGCTCTGTGCCCAACGAGAAATGGTTCTGTATGTGTGTGTGTGTGTTTCTTTTAGTGTGGGAGATCAACCTGAATCTGAAAAGTGTCATTATGGTTGTTTGGAAGGCAGGCAGAGAGGGGGCCCTAATTTTACAAATAGATGGGGATTTCTTTCCCCTCACTCACCTCCCTCTTGGAGAACATCACGCTCCAAATCCGGAGGTTTCATCTGCTTTTAAGCTGGAAGCTTCTTCTTTAATGGCTTTGTGACTCACAGGGCCCGGGTGATGGTTGCTTTTTCTGTGTATAGAACTATAATCCTTCTCAATTATCAAAGACATAAATTACTATTATTTCCTTACCAGATCGAACATCTCGCTTAAATATGTGAAAGAAAAATTGTTGGTTGTCTGGTGAATTTTCCTCTTGGAAAAACTGCCTATTCTAAATCTACAAGTTCAATGAAAGTTCAAAAGTTTATCAGTGCAAACTCTATATTCTAATAATTCATGAACCAGCTTCTGTATCCACATTAGGAGGCTCTGGGTTGAGATGTTTTTGTCTTTTCTCCCGTGTAAAAGTAATCAAACAGCACATTTCCTGGGCATATTGCAAATACCTATTGATCATAATCAGAGCACACATGGTATGAGAGAGCTTGGCTGACACGCAGGCCTCGTGTCAATCACAGGAACAAATTGATTTTGACCGCCCAGCCACGATTCTCCTACCCCAGCAGAATTCCATTCAGTGCTGCTGTTTGGAGAATTTTGAGCAGACAGCATTTCTGAAGGAGTGTCATAGTCCAAAGTTGTTGTAGAGGTAAACTTGATTACTGAGAAAATGGTGATTTTAATATACTTCATACTTACCTTTACCACAGGAAGGTCAATACCTTTCTGCAGTGTTGAAAGAGCTGTCATCAATTTAAAATTCATCCTGATTTATGTCTGCTAATTAGGGAAAAGGAAAACCCTGATTTGCATTTTTCTTTGATGGTATGAAGTGCCATTAATACTTTTCTCCAACTGGGATTTGTTTCCTTACTCACTTTTTTAATTAATAATTTTCATTGACAAAATTAAAGAGCTTACACTTATGCCATCAGTCTTTCCTTATGACTTGGGTATAGATATGTATGCTGAAGAATGATATAAGAAGAGAGGGCTAACACCCTCAATACTATTATAAGCATTAAAATCCTCTGTGAGAGCCAGATAAGAAAGGACCATCTTTGATACTATCCATTACTGTCCATTACTTTACTGCTTCATACATTGAGGCTGCCAAGTCAAGTTCAACAGGAAATGGGAAATGGTATTCCATCAGGGAAGCGTTTGGGATATGAATGAGGAATGGCTTGGGGACCAGGCTATTCTGTCTTCATTCCAGTTCCCAGCTCTAGGCTGGCATGTTTTCCACATGATCCTCTTTCTTGTCACTCAGCCATCCTACACCTTTTCTCTTGAATTGCTCCCCACCTGTGCCCTCTCGCTGATGGGTGGGTGGGAGGGCAGACTAGATGACTATGTGTTTATGTTACTTTTTGTTAAATATCTAAACCTATTCTCCTGCTTTATTTGATTATACTAAGAGTAGATATTTGACTCAAAGGGAACCAGTCTACTGACTGGTCTAATCCAGCCAGAGACCTCCTCTCCAGAATTCAAGATAAGAGACATACAATCTGTAATCGGATAATGTTGGGTGCTTGGAATCAAAGGCATATAGGCCATGTAGAAATCAAACACCATGCAGGCCTGAGGCAGCCATTTTCAGTTATGTGTACGCTGATGAATCAGCAGAGAAAGCTCCTCTGTGACGACAAGCAAGAGATCAAAGCTAGCACAGAGATGAGAGATGTCAGGCCCCTCTCAGGACAGAGCAGGTAACCCTGACTCCGGGGGTTACAGTGTCAGATCTGTCAATCTTCCTGTGACCCAGCTCCCTTACCTCTTGTCCTGGGATGCTCTTATGCTTGCCTGTTGTGCTTCGGGAAAGGTGATTGTTTTTCTTAAACTGGCTTGAATGAGTTTCTCTTCTTTACAGCCAAATACGCCCTGACCAGAAAGTATCCTGTTAGAGAGATTCAGATGGGAATTTCAGTCTCCTTCACTTACCTAGTCCAATATCTGGGAGCACTAGAACATCAGAGCACTCTCTTTTGTCTAGCTGAATGCAGTTCCACAAGAGAGGCTATGCCGGGAGCAGAAGTGTTATTCTTTACATGTTCAGTCTCTTCACCCCACCTTCAAAGCCCTCCACACTCCTCTCTGCCTCTTGCTCTAATGATTGTTCCTGCTCTCAGGCATTGCACGTTTATGTAAACCATTCTGCTTTATTCCCTGCTCTCTGGGGTGGATTAAAGTTGGCTACACATTCATTGTGATTTTTCCCATTGAGAGATGGGAGTCTAATTCCCATTCTCTTGAATATAGGCTGGCCTTTGTGACTTGCTTGGCCATAGCATGTGGTGGAAGTGATGCCTGGGTTTTCCAAGGTTAGGTCATAAGAAGCCCTGCAACTTCTGGCTGTGCCCCTGGGAATCCTTGGAACCTTAGCTGTCATGTAAGAAGTCCTACTCCCCTGAGGCTGCCATGCTGTGAGGAGCCCAAGTCTAGGCAAGGGAGATGGAAGAGAGGGAGGGAGAGAGAGACAGGCAGGCCAAGGACTCCAAGAGCAAAACTTATGAGTGAAAAGCCATCTTGGAAATGGACCCTCCAGCCCCGCTGGCACCATGTAGATCAGAGACAAACCACCCAGCTGAGCCCTTCCTGCATGACTGAGGCACAAAAAGTGTGAGCAAAATAAAATGTTTGTTTTAAACTACTAAGTTTTGGGGTGGTTTGTTACAAACCAGTGGATAACCAGAATATTTCGAGTCATCTGAAGGCTACTCCAGCCTCCTTGCCTTCTCTTATGTCATTCTCTACCCAAGGACACCCTCTTCCTTCTCCTTTGCCTCTGTTATCCTTCAGTTATCAGGACCAGCATCTCTCTTCTGAGAGCCCTTCTCTGATTATTCATCTCTTCTGTAGCACATTTGGCCAAAGACGCTCTTAGAATCCTTTGCTTGTTCAGTCCTGTGTGCTTCTTCAGTATACTTTTACTGTCATGTCCTAACTCCCCAAAGACAGAGCCTATTCCTTGTTCCTTTTTTTGATCCTTCTGCCCCTTGACAGAGTCCTAGACAGAAGGAATTTAACATATTTTTTGAGACTAAATAGCCCTAATCACCTTAAACGGAATTTATATTGGTACTAATCAAAGGTTTGTCTTCAATTACACATTCCTGATTAAGTATTTAGATTTAGAGGTACTCTTACTTTTAATTCTCAGATTGTGTATAGACTTTAGTCTTTTGGGGTGTTTGGAAGAAACTCCAAGGTGCGCAGACAGAAATCCCATGTAGCATAAATAATGGGCAGAAGCAAGTAACACGCTCCAAGTTTGTTTGCTTGTCCACACATGCCTGTATCATTTATGGGAGGTCAAACTCTATAGTCCTCTTCTATCCAGGGTGAGTGAGTATCTTTTAAACACATCACCTTTCTAATACCTATTTTGTTTGGACTTCTCCCAACCCACCAAATGAACTTTCCCATGTTCCCAGGACTTTTTTTTTTTTTTTTTTTTTTTTTTTTCATTTCCATATACCCTTTGGTTTCCCTTTCACATGCAGCGTTCTTCTTTGCTGTGTTCAGAAAACTCATTAGGGTCCAACCTCTTCAATTAGGCAGGGTAAACATACATTACTCCGAATTGTCCCCCACTACAGTAGATACAGATAAAATTCAAGCAAAGTGTTGGCTTAGTACCCAAGGATTTGGCCACTGAAGTTTACTTCTCTTCAGTCAAATTCAGGTCACACCTTCCTGTAGTTTTCTATATAACTAAGTAAGCTCTTATCTTCAATTTTCAAAGGATTGCTCTTTCCTTTTCTGCTTATATCCATTTCCTGTTTAATTCATGGTATGTACTTATCTATTATTGTATGTGCACCATTCATTTGTGGAATCATCTGCTGTTAGATTTCCCTATTTTTCTTAATCTAACAATCACAAAATCAGCTACATGGTAGCAGGCGAGCCAAATTGAGAGGCAGAGATCTTTTTTAATGCTGCAAAAGAAAAAGAAAGGGCACATTTAAAACATTCTGCTTCTTAAAGAAACCAGTTTTTTTAAAAAAAGCTGAGAAGTTATTGCACTTCTCCCTAGAAATTGCAACTCTATAAATTCTAACTTTTCCCAGCTCTCAGGCTCACAAGATGCAGGGAAATATTAGCCACTTTCTATTCATGTTCATAGGTCGTGACTAAGATAAATAGATTTTCGAGAAACATTGGTGTGGGTGTACTCCAAGTGGGAGGAATTTTATGTTCCAGTCTCCCTGATGAACACCTAGAATATTAGAGACTCTGGGAAGTTTGTGCTTGACTCTTTTTAAAGGAGAATGTGATTAAGGTCACAGTGTGATAAATCTCTGACACACCAATGTGAAGGAACAAGGATCTGAACAGAGGGGAGCGAAACAAGCTGAAGTGAAAAGTTCAAATGTATGAGTGGTATTCTTACAAGTAAGAGGCAATTGAGGGTTATTAGAGAGTAGCTTTTCTAGAGGAGGTGGCTAATCATCCACATTTCTAACAAGAATGTGTTGCGCTTTCTCTTTCTTTCCTGCTTTTCGTTTGTAATACCTAGCCTGCACCCTGCTTATTTACATTAATATCCAATCTGTTGAAAAGTGTTTACTCTTCTTTATCAGAATGCTGAATTGTAGCATATATCTTCAGTTCCTTAGCAACAAACTGTCGTGTCACCCTTGTGAAATTCTGGTCATTTGAGAGTAAAGGGGATGCTGAAATGTGATGGAGAAAATCCTTATTTTAATCACAAATGTGTATAAGAACTGAAAAGACAATATGAAAAGGAAGGTCAAGGAAGCTGCGTTTGAACAAGTGTTTTTGATTAAAGTTTGTATTGGCCTAGAAGTCCCCTTTAAGTTCCTTTTTATTGAATAATTTTCCTTTGATCCTTGAGTAACTAAAAGAAAACCCAGCGCTTGACATTAACCTGGGACTTCGAGCCCTGCTAGGGGGCTCCGCCAGACAAGAGTCTCATCCAGCACAGTGTCAGCCCCTACATCTATTTTCCATCTCAGCTTTTCCTTCCCCCTCTCCCGGGTAGGGGTGGAGGACACTCAGCTGAAGCAGTCATTCTATGTGTACAGTACTTATTTCTTTGCTTGTCTTCAACTTCAAAGAGGCTAGTCAGTAGACATTAATGACAACATAAGAAGGCATTGGTTAGCTCAAGAAATTGGCCCTGGAAAAACGGTACAGATCACCAGACACAGGGGATGTTGAGAATTCCATCTCATTTTCTTTCCTTGTTTTATTTGTTAGAAATCATGGGAAAATAACTTTTTATTTTTGGCTTTGTGGGTACAACCAAATCATTGAACAACATTAAAATTGGAAAAAATGGGAACAAAATTAAAAGGAAGAATTCAGAATTCTTTGAGAGAGAGAGAGAGAGAGAGCGCGAGAGAGAGCCAAGAAAGCAAAAATTATTTGAACAACTTTGAGCATGTTTTAAAAAACTGTATCATTGCAATTCACTCGAATTCCCAGTTTCTGTATTTAAATGTCAGATCAGTCATTCAATTTCAGTGCAGACATGATGTTTGAAGGCCACTTTGTAATGGTTTTACCCTGGTTCAGATTATTTGCAATCCAGGGGGAAAATGTGCATTCTGTGCTGAAGCAAATAGAAAACATATCTGAGCACAAATCAAAAGAATGATTACCACACTCTACGCTCTGTACTCATTACTGTACTTGGGTCCCCAAGGCTCTCGTTC
The DNA here is from genome assembly GCF_028564815.1 of Eubalaena glacialis. Taxonomy (NCBI): domain Eukaryota; kingdom Metazoa; phylum Chordata; class Mammalia; order Artiodactyla; family Balaenidae; genus Eubalaena; species Eubalaena glacialis. Next base: position 48,711,026 of record NC_083719.1, read on the forward strand.
TGTTTGCCTTGGCACTTTTTCTTTAGCTGCCTTTGGTTGGACTGGGTGGGAAAAACAACAACTACCACCCACAAAACCCTCAGCAGGGAATGGGGGCAGTGGAAATGGATAACCTGAAAAGATGTGACCTCCGGTGAGGGCTTGGTGCTCCAAACTTCATGGTTGGGGAAGCGGCTTGGGGAGACCTCCCAGGGCTCCCAAGGCAGTCCTTGCTGAGTGCATGTCAGGAAGTGCCTGACCAGCTGCGGGAAGGGCAACCCTGCTCTCATTTCGATCTCTAGTAAGCTCCCACTCCATAGGTAATGAAAAATGGCATTTGCACAAAGTGGTGAGAAAAAGCATTGTTTCTGTAACACATTATGCTCTGCACTGCTCAGGAGACAACATTTCATGTCCTATGAAAAGAATTATCTAGATAACTTACTGTGCATGCCAGAAAAGTTGCAATGTGTCTTTAAAAGAGCTGTCTCCACACTGCAAAACACTTTGTCTCTCCTACTCCCCACTGACAGAATAGCCTGTGTTTAAAATCAAATCCACTCAACCCCTTAATGATGACCTAGAATAAACATTTGACATACACTAGCTTTCAAGGTCTCCTATGTTTAGGCATGAATTGTTCATTTCTACGACTTTTGTCTGAATGAAAGACAAAAGATGCAAGGAATGATTTACATTATCATTGGAGGCAGAGGTTATGCCTGTGTTTATCTGATCCTCTTTTATTGTGTAACAAATGGTGAGACAACCAGCCTGGTGCACAATGACCGTTCAGTTTGAGCCACCCACCCACCTCATTTCCTTGGTGACTTTAATTTTAAAATATATTAAAAACACAGGCCCTTGAATTGCTAGGCTCCTTTGGTTCAGGCATGTCTGTAGGTAAAGGATGGGTTGGGTTCCTCATTAGTGTCAGGCTTCTCCATCAAGCTGCAAGGGTATTGCCCCTGGAACATTCCTCTCTCGTTGCACTAGGAGAATTGGTCCTCTATGAGGATGATGTGGATACCCAGCTCAGGTTGACTCTCCATTCTCAGCAGAGCTCTGGAAACCTGGACCAAATCCACCTAGCATCAGAAAAGACTGTAGAGAGTGTGCATGAGCCTGAAGAATACGAAAGCCTGCTTTTCCTTTCAGTAAGTTTATAAGAAAAATCAAGTCATCTCATGTACTATCAGTCTGGCCTGGAAGAAAACTTCTTGAGACTAACCATAGGCCTCCAGGACAACCTGTACCACATTGGAACGTCATGCCCCAAGACTGAATTCACTAAGTATCCCCTTTGGAACAAACTACTAATTCTTATGTAGTAGGAATTGATCTCTGAGGGAAGAAATTCTTCTTAGTTGTCTGGGCTCTATGCAGTCCTCCATGTGCCAGTCATCACAGTTGCCTCGACCCCAGCTGCAGACGATCCCTATGGAACTCATGGAGATGAGGTGGTGGTAGAAGCAGTGGTTGTGGAAGATAAGCTCATGGCGATGGAGCAGTGGTGGTGGTAGAAGATAAAATGGCCCAATATATCGGGTCCCAAGCCCTTTTCTGAACAGGCTCAAAGAATGTGGGGGAAAAGTTGCAGTTGTGGATCGTATAGAAGGAACATACTCCACCTGGTTGTACTGAATGACCACAAGTATGAAAACAAGACAACATGGATGAGGGCTCTGAAACATAAAAAGAAGCAAGTGAATTAGGGATGAAGATCAGAAATTGGAGTACCACTGAACTGGTGGTGAGTTTATCATTTTTTCTTCCCTCCAATATCCCCCATCCTGAACTCAACACAGCCTGAAAACTTAGAAGTGGGCTCTAGGGAGCAGACCTGGAGAGCTCCAAGAAGCAGACTTGGAGAGCTCCAGGAGAAGCTGGTCCAAGGAGTGAGAAAAGAGACTCCTAACTCTCAGAAAGAGTGTAAAAATTCATCATTTAGTTTTTCTTTTCTCTGTTCCCTTACACCCCAGTCCCCAAGCAATCCCTTAATGGCAGCAACGGGAGCAAAGAAAGCAATAAAGAGCAGAAATCAATGAAATTGAAGACAGAAAAACAATAGAGAAAATAAAAGAAGCCAAGATTTGGTTCTTTGCAAATATCATTAAAATTTACAGACTTCTAGCAAGTTGGAGAGAGAGAGAAAAGGAGAGAGAGAAAGGGAAAGAGAGAAATATTGGGAGGGGGGTTCAAATTACCAATACCAAGAATGAAAGAGAAGATGTTGGTATAGATCTCACAGATAATAAAAAAAAAATCATCAGGGAATACTACAAACAACTCTATGCACATATATTCAATAACGTAGGAAAACTGTATCATTTTGCTTGAAAAGCCCAAGCTACAAAAACTCACCAAGGTGAAGTAGACAACCCGAATAGTTCTATAACTATTAAAGAAACTGGATTTATAGTTTAAATCTCCTGAAAAATCTCCAGGCTCAGATGATTTCACTAGTTAATTCTCTCAAACATTTAAAGAAGAAATTAGACCAATACTACACAATTTCTTCCAGAAACAGAAGATGGAACACTTCCCAACTCATCTTATGAGGCCAGCATTAACCAGATACCAGATAGATCCTATTATTTCATTGATTTCTGCTCTTATTTTTATTACTTCCATTTTCTCTGCTCGCTTTGGGTTCATTTTGGTATTGTCTCCCTAGTTTTTTAAGGTGGAAACTTAGATTATTGATTTGAATCCTCTCTTCTTTTCTAGCATTATTAAATATTTTAAGTAAGCCCTTAATGCTATAAATGTCCCTCTAAACACTGCTTTAATGTACACCTCACAAAGATAACACAAAAAAAGAAAGCTATAGATTAATATTCCTCATAAACAGAGACACAAAAAACTTTTAAAGTATTAGCAAGTCAAATCCAGCAATATATAAAAAGAATATTTTACCGTGATCATGTGTAATCCACCATATTAACAGTCTAAAGAAACAAAATCACATGTTCTTTTCATTTGCTGCAGAAAAAGCATGTGACAGAATTCAATGTCCATTCATGATAAAAACACTCAACAAACTAGAAATTAAAGGGGACTTCCTCAAACTAATAAGTGGCATCTATAAAAAACTTGTAGCTAACATCATACTTAATGGTGAAAGATTATATGATTTACTCCTAAAATTGGGAACAAGGCAATAGTGTCCACTCTCACCACTCCTATTCAATGTTATACTGGGATTTCTACCAAGTGCAGTAAGGCAAAAGAAAGAAATGAGGCATACGCTTGGAAAAGAAGAAGTAAAACTGTCCTTATTCACAGGTGACATTTTTCTATGAAGAAAATTCCAAGGAATTTACAAAAAAACTCCTAGAACCAATAGGTGAGTTTAACAAAGTTGCAAGATACAAGGCAAACACACAAAAATTAATTGTATTTTTATATACTAGTAATGCACAATTAGAAACCAAAAATTTAAAACAAAACCCACAATTTACAATAGCTCTGAAAAGTGAGATTTTAGCTATAAATATAATGAAACATGTACAGGATCTGTTTGCCTAAAACTACAAAATGGTGAGGAAAGAAATCCACAAAGACTTAAAGATGGAGAGACATCCTATTTATAAGTTGAAAAACTCAATGTTGTAAAGAGGCCAATTAATCTTAAATAGATCAATAGATTTAACACAACTACAATCAAAATTCTAGCAGGCTTTTTTCGTAGGTATAGACAAGCTGATTCTAAAATATATATGGAAAGGCAAAGGAATTAGAATATTTAAGACAATTTTGAAACAGAAGAATGAGGTTGGAAGAATCATACTACCCAATAATAAAACTTATAAAGCTAGAGTAATCTAGACAGTATGGTACATATTGGCAAAGGGACAGGCACATAGATCAATGAAACAGAATTGAGCCCAGAAATAGACCCCCAGAATACAGGGCCAACTGATTTTTGACAAAGGTGCGAAAACAATTCAATGGAGAAGGGATACTTCTCAACAAATGGTATTAAAACAATTGAAAATCCATATGCAAAAAAACAAATCCTGACCTAAACCTCATACCTCATACAAAAATTAACTCAAAATGGATCATAGATTTAAATGTAATATCTAAGATTATAAAACTTTTAGAAAATAAATTGGAGAAAATCTGCATGATCTGTTGTTATACAAAGAGTTTTTTTTTTTTTTAACATCTTTATTAGGGTATAATTGCTTTACAATGGTGTGTTAGCTTCTGCTTTATAACAAAGTGAATCAGCTATACATATACCTATATCCCCATATCTCCTCCCTCTTGCGTCTCCCTCCCACCCTCCCTATCCCACCCCTCTAGGTGGTCACAGAGCACCAAGCTGATATCCCTGTGCTATGCAGCTGCTTCCCACTAAATATTTTACATTTGGTAGTGTATATATGTCCATGACACTCTCTCACTTCGTCCCAGCTTACCCTTCCCCCTCTCCATGTCCTCAAGTCCATTCTCTATGTCTGTGTCTTTATTCCTGTCCTGCCCCTAGGTTCTTCAGAACCTTTTTTTTTTTTTTTTTTTTAGATTCCATATGTATATGTTAGCATACGGTATTTGTTTTTCTCTTTCTGACTTACTTCAGTCTGTATGACAGACTCTAGGTCCATCCACCTCACTACAAATAACTCAATTTTGTTTCTGTTTATGGCTGAGTAATATTTCATTGTATATATGTGCCACATCTTCTTTATCCATTCATCTGTTGATGGACACTTAGGTTGCTTCCATGTCCTGGCTCTTGTAAATAGAGCTGCAGTGAACATTGTGGTACATGACTCTTCTTGAATTATGGTTTTCTCAGGGTATATGCCCAGTAGTGGGACTGCTGGGTCGTATGGTAATTCTATTTTTAGTTTTTTAAGGAACCTCCATACTGTTCTCCATAGTGGCTGTATCAATTTACATTCCCACCAGCAGTGCAAGAGGGTTCCCGTTTCTCCACACCCTCTCCAGCATTTACTGTTTGTAGACTTTTTGTTTGATGATGGCCATTCTGACTGGTGTGAGGTGATACCTCACTGTAGTTTTGATTTTCATGTCTCTACTGATTAGTGATGTTGAGCATCCTTTCATGTGTTTGTTGGCAATCTGTATATCTTCTTTGGAGAAATGTCTATTTAGGTCTTCTGCCCATTTTTGGATTGGGTTGTTTGTTTTTTTGATATTGAGCTGCATGAGCTGCTTGTAAATTGTGGAGATTAATCCTTTGTCAGTTGCTTCATTTGCAAATATATTCTCCCATTCTGAGGGTTGTCTTTTCATCTCGTTTATGTTTTCCTTTGCTGTGCAAAAGCTTTTAAGTTTCATTAGGTCCCATTTGTTTATTTTTGTTTTTATTTCCATTTCTCTAGGAGGTGGGTCAAAAAGGATCTTGCTGTGATTTATGTCATAGAGTGTTCTGCCTATGTTTTCCTCTAAGAGTTTTATAGTGTCTGGTCTTACATTTAGGTCTTTAATCCATTTTGAGTTTATTTTTGTGTATGGTGTTAGGGAGTGTTCTGATTTCATTCTTTTACATGTAGCTGTCCAGTTTTCCCAGCACCACTTATTGAAGAGGCTGTCTTTTCTCCATTGTATATTCTTGCCTCCTTTATCAAAGATAAGGTGACCATATGTGTGTGGGTTTATCTCTGGGCTTTCTATCGTGTTCCATTGATCTATATTTCTGTTTTTGTGCCATGCCAGTACCATACTGTCTTGATTACTGTAGCTTTGTAGTATAGTCTGAAGTCAGGGAGCCTGATTCCTCCAGCTCTGTTTTTCTTTCTCAAGATTGCTTTGGCTATACGGGGTCTTTTGTGTTTCCATACAAATTGTGAAATATTTTGTTCTAGTTCTGTGAAAAATGCCATTGGTAGTTTGATAGGGATTGCATTGAATCTGTAGATTGCCTTGGGTAGTATAGTCATTTTTACAATGTTGATTCTTCCAATCCAAGAAAATGGTATGTCTCTCCATTTGTTTGTATCATCTTTAATTTCTTTCATCAGTGTCTTACAGTTTTCTGCATACAGGTCTTTTGTCTCCTTAGGTAGGTTTATTCCTAGGTATTTTATTCTTTTTGTTGCAATGGTAAATGGGAGTGTTTCCTTAATTTCTCTTTCAGATTTTTCATCATTAGTGTATAGGAATGCAAGAAATTTCTGTGCATTAATTTTGTATCCTGCTACTTTACCAAATTCATTGATTAGCTCTAGTAGTTTTCTGGTAGTGTCTTTAGGATTCTCTACGTATAGTATCATGCCATCTGCAAACAGTGACAGCTTTACTTCTTCTTTTCCGATTTGGATTCCTTTTATTTCTTTTTCTTCTCTGATTGCTGTGGCTAACACTTCCAAAACTATGTTGAATAATAGTGGTGAGAGTGGACAACCTTGTCTTGTTCCTGATCATAGAGGAAATGGTTTCAGTTTTTCACCATTGAGAACGATGTTTGCTGTGGGTTTGTCATATATGGACTTTATTATGTTGAGGTAATTTCCCTCTATGCCTACTTTCTGGAGGGATTTTATAATAAATGGGTGTTGAATTTTGTTGAAAGCTTTTCCTTCATATATTGAGATGATTATATGGTTTTTCTCCTTCAATTTGTTAGTATGGTTTATCACATTGATTGATTTGCATATATTGAAGAATCCTTGCATTCCTGGGATAAACCCCACTTGATCATGGTGTATGATCCTTTTAATGTGCTGTTGGATTTTGTTTGCTAGTATTTTGTTGAGGATTTTTGCATCTATGTTCATCAGTGATATTGGTCTGTAGTTTTCTTTCTTTGTGACATCTGTACAAAGAGTTTTTAAACATGACCAAAAGTAAGATTTACAAAAGAAAAAAAATGATAGATGGACTTCACCAAAATTAAAAACTTTTGCTCTGTGAAAGACACTATCAGGGAAGAAAAAGACACTATTAAGAGAATAAAAATCAATACACACATTAGGAAAATATATTTACAAATTACATGTCTGAACAAGGACTTGTATCCAGAGTGTACGAAGATCTCTCCAAAGTCAATAGGAGGAAAACAAGCAACCCATTAAAAAGTGGGCAAAAGAATACTTCACCAAAGAGAACATAAGGATGGCAGATAAGCACATAAATAGATGCTCAGCATCGTTAGTCACTACAGAAATGCAAAGTAAAACCACAATCGTATACCACTAAAAATCTATTAGAATGCGTGAAATAAAAGAAAAATGTTCACAACACAAAGAGCCAGAGTAAATGAAAAACTCTAATACATTGCAGGTAGGAATGCAGAATGGAATGACCACTCTGGAGAACAGTTTGGTAGCTTCTTATAAAGTTAAACACACCCTTACTATACAACCCAGCAGTCCCACACCTGGGTATTTACCCTGGAGAAATGAAAACTTACGTTCTCACAAAAACCTCTACAGGAATGTCTGGAACAGCTCCTTTTATAATTGCCCGTATCTGGAAATAATACAAATGCCCTTCAATAGGTAAATGGATAAACAAACTGTGGTGCATCCATACAATGGCATACTTATTCAGCAATAAAAAGCAACAATTTTAATGAATCTCAAAGGCATCTGAAAGGCATGCTGAGTGAAAGAATCAAGCCTCAAAAGGTTATATACTATATAATTTAATTTATATAACAGTTTCAAAAGAACAAAGCTATAGTAATGGAGAACAGAGCTAAGGGATATCACCAGGGAGTTTTCTGGGCAATGGAATTGTTCTGTATCCGGATTGTGGTGGTGGTTATATGTAGCTATACAAGTGCTAAAATTCATAGACCTGCACATACCCACCTGCCCTGTCTCCCCTACGTCAATTTTACTGTATAATGATTAAAAAACAATGTAGGAACAAAACTAAAATCTTCCCCCACAGGATCTCTCCACGGCCATTCTCCTAGGGGGCCCAGGCCTCCCCATTCTCTCCTTGATGCCCTGGCCCCAGTCTCATGGCATTATTCTCTTCCCTCCAAGTCTCCACCATGGCCGGGCTGTAGCTCTTTGCCAGGCCTATCCCTGCCTGAAGCTGTGGCTTTGCACCGCACTCTTCTTGGTCAAGAGCAACCATCAAAATCCCCTGGGTTTTGATCAGATTCCCTCAACAAACCAACAAACAAAAAAAGCAAAATCCATCCTTGATTTCCACTTTTTTTCCACCTCTGTATCCAATTCATCTGCGAGAACTGCCAGTTCTTTCGTAATAGATCTGGGACCTAATCACTGCTGCCATTGCAGTGCAGACCATCACCATCCTAGGCAGCTGCCTCCCGTCCCATCTCCCTGCTTCCACTTCGTCCCTGCTATTGTCTGTTCTCAATACAGCAATCAGTAATCCTACTAAAATAAATATGTCATTTCTCTACTTAAAAGCCTCCAAAGTCTTTCCAGTGATTTAGAATAAAAGGACTACTCTGGCCTCCAAGGGCCTTTTGAACTGGCTCTTGCCTGCTTCCCCCACCTAGTCTCCTCCCATTCTTCCTCCCATAATGTAGACCAGCCATTCTGACATCCTTGCTCTTTCTAGAATATGTCAAGCTTATTCCCACTTCAGTGTTGTTTTCTCTGCCTGGAACTAGCTTCTCCCAGATATCTGCATGATTGCTGCCTCAGGTAGTTTAAGATTCAGCCCTAAAGTCACTTCCTCAGAGAGAATGTCTCTGACCGCTTGTTTTAAACAGCCTCCGTGCTCTTCCTGTCTCTCTCTAACCCCTTAACCTGATTTATTTTCTCTCGACATGTAGCCACCTTGTAAAAAAAAAAAAAAAAGTCAGCATATTACACATGCTGACTTCCCACTGCAACACAGAATCCAAACTGCTTACTGTGACCCGTAAGATGCTGTGTGGTCTGGCTCCTGCCTCTGTCTCTGACATCACAATCCTCTGCTACCCAGGGACAGTCTCGTCGTGCTGCCCCACCTCTGCTCACCCCTCTGCAGCTACCCTCACCTCCCTGTGTTTCTGGAACACGCAAAGCATGCTTCTACCTCAGGGTCTTTGCACATGCTTTACCATCTCTGTGGGATGCTATTCCTCTAAGTAGCTTCCCAGCATACTCCCTGCACAAGGGTCACGTAATCAGAAACCTTCTTTGACTCTTGAATCTAAAATAGCAAGCCCTTCATCATTTGGTAGCCCCCTTACCTGATTTATTTTTCATAGCATTTGCAACTGCCTGGTTTTTGTATGTACATATTTATTTGTTATGTGTTACCTGCCTCTGGTTACTAGGCTGCCAGCCTGGTAAGAGTAGGAACTTTGTTTTGTTCACTGTTGTCTCACTTGGCTCACGCCAATGCCAGTTTGAGGACGACTGGGGGCAGGGAAGCACAGGAGGATCAGGAGTTCCGGGGGGACCCAGGCAACTCCTCTCTTGTTCCTGATCTGTCTCCCATAGGTGTAAGCTCTATATGGGCAGCTGCCTGGCACACAGTGGGTGCCTGGGAGTAGTTGTAGAATGAATAAATGATAGAGGCCTTTGGATATTTTAAAAGGGTTTTACAGTTTCAAAGAGGAGTTTTCCAGGTTTTAAAACCCAAGTACAAAGTAATGGTATGGATTAGGGGTAGGAGGGTACCAAATTTGGAGGCTCTTTCTGACATCTTTACATTTACCCTGGATGGGTAAACACATTTTGATGGCCTTCTATTTTTCTTAGGATAATGATAGCACATTTTCATATGGCCTCCACCCCCTCCCTGACCCGCTCCCCCTTGTCCTGGGCCTCAGTCACGCACAGCTCTTGTCTCAATTCCTCCTATGCGTGTTCCCTCCCCAACTCCTTTGCCTGTGCTTCCTCCTCTGCCTGGACCATTCTCCCAGCTCCCTAGCCTTCCCCAGTTAACACTTCCTCACTCTCCCATCTTAGCTCAAGCCTCCCTTCCCCAACCTTCACACCAGGTGTGGCCCCAGGAGGATCACAGTTGTGATTTGACGTGTGTTTATATGATTACTTAGGGAAGGCTCCCATGAAGGGGGAACAGTGGCTGCCTTTGTCCCACCATTATCTCTCCTGGAACCCAGCACTGCCTGGCATGGAATAGACTTAATAAAGATCTGTTGAATGAAAACATTAATTAATTAATTAATGAAACAAAAGCTGCTAACTTTTCAGTACAGCCCCAATTTCAGGATAAGGCAGTGAAGGCAATTGTTAAAACAAAAGGCAAAGTAACACATTAAGCTTGTAACCCCTTGGTACTGTTAGAATATAAAAGATGCCATGATGTACAGGTCATGGGACGTGGGACAGGTGGATTTCTAGGAGCCAAGAAAGGACAGATGAGCTTCAGAACCGCTGAGACCTGCCACTCTGACCTGAGCAGGCTTCTTCATTGTTTGAAAGTATAACAGGACCAATCCTATAAATACAGCTGGTGCTCAGATTTTTTTTTTTTTTTTTTTTTTACATTGTGTGGAATTTTCTTTGTGCCTTTCTACTAAAACTCAAAGGAAAGGAATAAGAATAGAAGAGATCATTGAAATCAACTCAACATAAGGTGAACTTCAAGCAGTCAGCTGTGTCCCATTCTGAGTTGCCTGGCCTCATGTGTGTTTGGCAGGGAGAAATGGTTTCCAGAGGCCAAGGCACCACTCCTTGTCCGGGTGGTGTGGAGGTGAGTCGACCCTCAGGGGACGAGGGACACTGGTCTGGTCCCATTTAATGGGCCACTCCACCTGGAAACTCCCAGAGCTTATGCTCACGCTTTCTGTTAGTCCAAGCTTCAATCCTCTCCCTTACCTAACCTTTGCAGGAAAGGCTAAAGCAGTGTTTGCCATTCCTGTTGCTCATTGGAATCATATGGAGAGATTTAAAAATTCTGAAGCCTAAGCCCTGCCTGTGACTAATTAACTTAGACTATCTGGGGGTAAGACCAGGTGTCAGTATTTTTAAGAAGCTCTCCAGATAATTCTGGAGTGCATCTGGAGTTGACAACCACAGTAAGACATCAGCTCGATAGGCTGATTTCCTTTTCCTTCTTTCCCGTTGCTCATTCTGGTTCTCAGATGGGCTAAATGGTAATGGTGTGTGTGGTAGGCAGACTTCTGCAATGGCTGCCAGTGGTCCTGCCTCATGCCACTCCTGCCCTTGTGTAACTCCTGCCCTTTGAGGGTGGGCTGGACTTGAACTCAGATCAGCCTAACCATCCAGAAGGAAATGACCAACACAGGGCAGGGGAGGTGAAATGAAAAGCCCTGCGTAATCCACAAACTTAGGGTTTGTCTGGGTCACTCTGTGCTTATCAATGACCTTCACCACCTCAGGTCTCCCTCCGCACCCTCCCTGCCAACTCTAACCCCAACGCAGTGAGGATGGTTTAGGGAGTTATCAGCCCCTTGGTGCTCTAAGCATCCTTGATAGAACCTTTCTTCAAGGCTTCTGGTTCTGCCCTCCTCCTTCTTTTCATCTTCTCCTTACCTTGGCCACCTGGTGTGAACTGGAAGTTGGCATCATGGCCTCTTTCTCTTTCAGCTAGAGGAAATTCTCCTCTCAACGTAGAGACAGCCAAGACCATGTTGTGCATAGTGCAGCCATAAGAAGCTGCTTATCTAGATCATTATGACATTCATTACTATGGTGTGAACCCAAGCACCAGTGCCAAGGTCTGGTTGGATGCCCTGGCTCTGGTGGTGAGTTGCTCTGGCAGAGCCAGTGTGTGGTCTTCGAGAGCGGAGATCAAACCAAGGCTTCCTGACCATTGAGACTCCTGGCATTTCTTCAGGGAGATTTGGACTACCAGGCCAATCAGTTCCTCTCCCTTAAAATTTCCCCAAGCATCAGAAGAGTTGCTCTGGGGATTCTAGCCATGTCCCCAGCTCCCCCCACCCCCAGAGGTGCCAGCAGCAATTTTGTTGCTTTGGTTCTCCACTTAGATCATTGAAGCGATTTCAGATCCAACTGGGCAACACTCAGCATTTCATTTATGTCTTGGCAAGGTTACCATGTTATTACTTAACTGTGCTGCTACTACCCAATAAGTGGGAACTGATTGAAATAACCACAGGAGTTGCTGGATTCCCCTAATTTTAGCACAGAGTTAAAGCTCACTCCCACAGTTGGAAGTTAAAATAGGCTGCCAGCCCACAGAAATGCCCACCCACCACGCCTAATTGTCACACCACTGATGCTTGTCATGGAAGGAGACATGGAAGGCCGCAGAACATTCTTAGAAGCAAGGTTCTTCTCCTTGGCAGATGGCTGAGGTCATTTTGGCCGGGTTTAGTTTTCTTCAGACACTATGCCTGTGGAACTTTGCATGGCTGCTTTAGATACTCCTGTTTTCTTCCCTGGTTTGTTTAACAGGCGGTCCAAGTACAGAATACACATTAGCACAACGGAAGAGAACAGAAACTTCTGTTTGGGGGTGTCTCTTTAAATGACTCATTCCTGGAGTCCAGATGTGTGAAGGGCAATGACCCTGAGCCACTGAGGTAATTTGGAAAGCGGAAAAATTATATTTAATCCAGGCTGACTTGCTTTCTCTTAGTGTCATAGCAGTCAACCACAACCCAAATGCCACAACTTGAAGAAAAATTTGGAGTAAATGGCTTCTTGTGTAACTCCCCCGAACCCTATCCAATTCTTTTGGTTTTTTACTATTGAAAACTGTATTTTACCAGAATGTTGAAGGAATTTTATGAGAAGTTATTTCTTATAGTGTGCTCGCTGCTTAATATTTCTTGTCGCTGGTCAATTGTGTGTTCTCTTCCTCCTATTTTAAGTCATCGTCTGCCTCTGACATCTTAGCACAGCATCATTGATCCGACTGTCAAGGGAAAAATAAAGGAATAGAATAGGGGGATTTTTACAGAAAGAGAAAAAAAAACTTTATCCATGAAGTATTTCCTGAGAGGATGCTGGGCAGCTCCCAGAGTTCTGTCAAGTCTTCTTTGCCAGTGTTGGTCATTCATTTCTACCCTCTCCACTGCCAAGGCCACCATCTTCTCCTACCTTGTGGCCTCACAGCTGGACAGCACAGGAGTCTCCTGACATTCATTTTAGTTATCAGTGCCACATTAATCGTCTTTAAAGGTATATTTCCCCTGCCACTCTTCTGCCTAAAAATGTTCAGTGACTTCCTGTTGCCTGTAGGATCAAGTCCAAATCTCGTAGCCTTCCAGTGAACTAACTGGTTCCTAATGACATGCCACCCCCAGGTGCCATTACCTCTTCATGAAAACTCTTTCTAGTCAGACTCACCATTTCCTTAACACACGTGTTCAAACTTACCTTCTCACCTCTGTCAACCTGTACCCCACAAATGGCGCGTCTTTCCTCTTCCTGCCCATCTCGCTCAGTCCCATCCAATCAACCTGCATATCCAAAGCTCAGCTCACCTCTCTGCTCCTGCATGGGGTCTCTCCCAGTTGTTCCCAACATACAGTGATCTCCCCACTTTTAGATTTCCACAAGTACTTTTGGTACAATTATCATGCTGATGCTTTTTTTTTTTTTTAATTAGACTCCTTGAGTGTTCTAACCCTTTGCTATTTGCTAATTGATTATTTTTTTCAGAGTCAGTATTTTGAGCATCCAAAATGGGTAGGAGTCTATGGATCCAACAAAAGACAAGGGAGATACAAACAAAGGAATGGCCAATTTTGTCTACAGCATGATGCTTTCAATGTTAGCTGGCTGCTCTCTAAAATCTATCAGAATTCCCACTTTGGGATTGCTCTGTGACCAAGGTCTGCCACTGTGGTATTGGGACCACTTGCACATGGAATCACAGTTCTTGCCTTTCAGGAGACTATTCTGGTAAGAAAGAGACTTGGGCTAGTTCATTTTTTCTAAAGCTGCAAGGAAATCAAGTCCATGACCATACTTATTCACACATTTACTGAATCAGACCAAGCTCAGAACTAAAGAATGAAAATGAAAATTAATCAGGGACGCCCATGGATCTCACATATGGCAGTTTTTTTTTTTTCTTTTTTTAAAGTGAGGGAAGGGGGTGGGGGATGGACCCAGTGTTTCCTTTTCTATAAATTTATTTATTTGTTTTTATTTTTGGCTGAGCTGTGTCTTCATTGCGGTGCACGGGCTTCTCATTGCCTTGGCTTCTCTTGTTGCAGAGCATGGACTCTAGGTGCGTGGGCTTCAGTAGTTGTGGCTCATGGGCTCAGTAGTTGTGGCTTGCAGGCTCCAGAGCACAGGCTCAGTAGTTGGTGCGCACGGGTCCAGCTGCTCTGCGGCATGTGGGAACCTCCTGGACCAGGGCTCGAACCCATGTCCCCTGCACTGGCAGGCAGATTCCCAACCACTGCGCCACCAGGGAAGCCCCATATGGCAGTTTTGAATCATTTTTTTTTTCACTATCATAATTGTTTTTCTTATTCATTTTCTTTGGTTGAATACACAAGTGTAAAAAAAAATGGGGTCAGTAGTAGTGATGGAAATGAATAAACCCATGGAAACAGTGGAATATGTACAGAGATAAAATTAGGCAGGAAGGAAACAAAAGCAATTTCAGTATCTCTGTGCGAGGCACGCAGACCTTTCCTTGCCAAGACCCCTGGATCAGGTTGTCTGACTAGGTGGCAGGTGCTTCCTCAACTCACACAGAAAACAAGCTGTGGGCCTCTCATACTGTTGAGGCTAGTTACATCTGGCACATAAACACTGTTCCCTGCACCTCCTTTCTGTCCCTCTCAGAAGAGATAAAAATGACCAAGTAGTTGAGAAAAGAGTGAGAGAGAAGGCTTTGTGCATTTTTTTAATTCATGAGGATTTAAGACAAAAACCCTTTTGACATTATAAAGTAGGGTTATGTCCCCTTTATTGAATTTTTGTTGGAAAAAATCAAACCACAGTAGAAAACAAGCAATCATATAGAATAACATGCCCTCGAACATCATTCACCTTGGTAGAACATAACCACTTTAATGTACAGAAACCTTTTCTTTTCACGCTGGTTAACAAATAACATTAAGCATGACTCAAGTCAGACTTTAAAAACTTGTTCAACACCTTTCATTAAGAATTAAAAACTATGTAAGACTCTTGCTCCAGGAAACTGTGTTTGACATTTTAATAGTATTGCCTTAGCAAGAGCAGAGAACATCCAGAAGGTAAATCAAGAATGTGTCCAAAACAGAGTGCCTTCTTCTGAGCAATGGGGTGGTTTTAATGTGAGATGTCAGTGTAGTTTCTATATTTGACATAAAAATTCCCATAAAAACTAAACTATTGCTCAGTTTTTAAAATCAAGCAGAGTTATCCAAAGTGCTTTTTAGAAGAGACTATCAGGAAAAGACCAGAAAGTAGTCATTATGACTAATCAGCTGTAGGAGTTGGACTTACCAGTATTGGCAGTGAGGGACTTCAGGGCCCTGGGGACCTTTCAGACAACTCAGATTCCTTCAATTGTTGGAAATGGTGCTCTGGAAGGGATACAATGAGTTAATGTGCTGATTGAATATACTGCCAGCTGGTAGTTTACTCTAGTACAGGAAGGCTGCTTTCCTTACACACAATGCTTTGTTGTGTTGTGCTGAAGAGAAATAAACATATAAAAGCCTAAAAGAAAGCCTTCAGTTCTTTATGTCTGCCAAACTTGTCAGTACAGTGTACCTTGAGGATATATCCACCATGCTTCCCTTGCAGGATTGTTGTGAAAGAAGAAGATTGTACTATTAAAACCACTCCATACACTTTACAGTTTATAAAGAACTTGCATATACATTTTCTCAGTTGAACCTCACAACGTCAGTGGGAGGCACGGAAGGCAGATATTATTGTCTCTTGAGAGGGAGTGACCATGCTGCTGCAGCATAGGGGCGGCTTTGGCTTTAAGAAGCCTGAGTTTATTGTGTTGTATTTTCAAGTAATATTTTTTATTGTACAAAATGTTTATTGCAGCAGTGTTTATAACAAGGAAAATTGGAACCGACTTGAATGTTTGTTAGTAGAGGACTGATTAAACTATGGAAGTGGCATAGGTGGAATACTATGCAGCCATTAGGAATTTTGACTTAGAGGTATTAGAAGTAGATTCATTAGTGTTGAAGTATACTTACTGAGGAAGAAAATTATTCAGAATATATTTAAGCCAATAAACAATGCAAGATGATCCCTTTGTGATTAGAAAAATTGTTCGTGGTAAAATAGTGCTTATCTTTGGTGCTGAGAATATGGGTAATACTTGTTTTCTTTCTCATGCTCATCTGTCACTTCCAATTTTAATGTTAATCAACATTAACAGGGTACTAGTCAGCATTTACAACCAGATTAACTTATATCATAATAATTAATGGAATAGGTACAGCTCTACCTCTGGGCTTCATGGGTAAAATGGTCCCCATGCACATAGGTATATCAGCCAAGGTCCTGGCAGGGACCTGGGTTCAACCAGCTGGTGGAAGTGCAGAGCGTGAATTAAGCCACAGTGGTGTGACATGGGGTAAGGGAAGCAAGTAAGGGTGACAAGGCATCCAGACACTAGGAACAGTGGGAAGCCATGAGCACCCTTAGGGCAAAGGGACAAGAGGAGAAAATAGTTACCAGAGCCCAGGGTGGGGACTGTGGAGGAGGGGACCCTTGATGGAAGCTGTAGCAGTGAAGGTCATAGCCCTTGTCAGGCACTGGTGAAGCAGGGAAGAACTATTCTGATCCCTTTCTCCTTCCTTTTTCTTTTCTACTGGTGCCTCTCATTGGCCAAGCCCAACCGGAAGCCCGCTGGTGAGGGAGTCTGGCTAAACAGTCCATAGAGGTTAGCCTCCTGGGGCACAGGAGAGGGCAGCGAGGGCAGGAAATGGGTCTGACGATGCGGGATGTGCAGCAAACACAGAGAGCAGAGCCCCTGGTGTCAGACCCCTGGAGAAAAGGGGTGTCTCTTAGGAAACTGAAACAGAAAGGAAGTGCCTGTTGAAGCAATGTGAGGTGAGTGATTTGATTTTTCTGCCTGTGCTCAGAGCCTCAAAAGCACGGAGACAGGATCACAGATCACCTGGCCCACGTGAGCACAGAAATTCTTTGTGGAATGTTGTACAGAGATAAAATTGTGCATTCTTGGATCCCAGTAGTATCATCCCTGCTGCCTGGGGGAAAGGGGGACTTCCAGGGAAAGGAAGACCCAAGTCATCCCCACCTTGCTGTTTCCTGCTGGCCCATCTCTGCTCCCATGCCCTCTTCCACTTCAGGGTCCTTGTCACCAACCCCCGATGAGAGCAGAGCAAGAGTAATAGTGACAGCTCACATCTCCTGAGAGCTCACCAGGTGGCTGGCACCGCATGCTCTAAGCACTTCACGTGACTAACTCATTAAGTGTCTCGACAACCCTGCGAAGGACGTAACACTGTTTACCACTCTACTGAGTGGCTAAGAGCATGGATAGTGGGGCCAGCCCACTGGGGTTTGAATGCTGCCTCTCCCACTTCCCAGCTGTGTGACTCGGTTTTCCCACCTGTAAAATTGGGACAATAACAGTGTGTACCTCATGGGGTCATTATGAGGAGTAAATGAATAAATATGAGTAAAGTGTTCTGAACTGGGTTTGGTGCTTAGTAAGCAGCCAATAACTGTTAGCGGTTATTTTCCCCAATTGCCACATAAGGAAACTGAGGCACAGAGATGTTAAGGTAGCTGCCTCAAGTCACAGAGTTAGGACTCTAACCAGGAAGTAGGGGTCAGTATTATACCAAAGGGCCCAATCTTTCCCTCCCTCCTACTTTGAAGCAAAGGGGGTGGGATCACCTTCTTGGATTTGCAGTTGGTCCATTCTCTTCTTGACTAAGATGCAGAACAAGTCCCTCACATTATGGAAGATTCTCCCCATTGTGCAGGTGAGGATCTGCAGAAATCCTGTCCATCCTTCAAATCTCACTTCCTCCAGGGTCACTTCCTACAAGTGTGTAACCCCCCAGCAGCAGGCAGCTGGCAGATCGGGGCAGGTGAATAGCTGCTTCTCAGTCTCATATTCCTTGAGATCACACAGAATGGAGAGCAGAATTGTGGGAATTTGGGGGCTCAGGTCAGCCAGGTGAGTCCTCAGTTTCCAATACCTGCAACATGGAGAGCCGTGGCAAATGTGTGCTCCAGCTCAGCTGCCTGCTCTGGGCCAAAGGAGAACATGGAGGATGTCAGGCACATTGCCATCATTAGTTTATCTATTAACCTGAGACAGGTCAGGGGCAGTCACCTGGCCGAGGTAATGAAAAGCCAGCACAAAATGTTTAGGTAACTGACAGAGCTCACACTGGAATTCATGAATTTTTTAAGCCTGGACCACAGCACAATCTCTCCTGCTCTCTATTTCATGTCTTGGAAAGTAGCTTACCTGCATCTCTCTTAGCTTCCTCTTAGTGGCTTTATAACCGGAATGTTTTTGTCAGTCTTATCTTTCATTTTACAGTGAAATATGATCAGTTACAACCTACAACAGAACATGCTGAAAGCTGTGCCACCAGTGAGTTAAAAGGCCCCAATGTAATGTCCATGGCTTGTTAAAGACACAACAATCAAATGGCCATTCAGCAAACCTCTTTTTCTTCTCTTCTTCTTCTTTTTTTTTTAGCCTGTTGTTCAAGGTACATTGAAATAATATGAATAAAATAACATGTCCTCAATTTTACAGCTGCCTAGACCCGAAGTCAAAGGAGATTACCTAGTATTCATAAAAAACTGCAGTTCCTCCAAAAAACATCATGCATAAGAGAAAAGTGTATATTTAAGTTTGCACAGTGTTGATTGGTGCTTCATTTTCTCACTTATCTTCATAACATTGCTTTCAGGAAAGGGGTTACTTAGTCAATGACAGCAGTTCTTTACTTGAGACTGAACTAGGTCACTGATGCTGCCTGGCAGCACCCTGGCTGGAGCCTGGCATCCAGCCTGGTGAGAGGAGGAGGCGATGTAGAAGTAGTTCTGGACTCACTTTCCTCATCTGTGAAATGGAGGGGTTGGCCTAGCCTTAGATAATTTCTAAATTTCATTCCAACTACAAAAATATTTTTTCTCAAGAGTTCTGGACCTGAGAACTTTAAAATATGTGCTGAACTGTGTTCTGAGTTTTTTAATTAATTAAGAAAATGTGCTTAGCTTTGAACCAAATGTGGGGTCATCAAGAGCTGAGTAGCAGAGGTGGGAGTAGGGTGGATGCTGCTTTTTGCTGGTCCATGGGATGATTTTCTGGTGATTAGAAAATGTGCCCTCCTTGTGTGGAAGGGCTTCTCAGACACATGGCTTAGTGAGTCGACAGACCCTTTTTGGAATTAGGAACAGGCACCCTTTCCTCTGAGCAGAGGCAACTTGTGCCAGGACTCTGCTTCTGTGAATGAAGCCCCACCCACTCCTCAGCCACGCCCCTGTGCAGGGCACCCCCTGCACAGCCTACCTGAAGACCAGTGTGATGGACATCGCATTTGTGAACAGAATCTACAATAGCTAAGCAGGAACCTGATTTTTTTGTGTGTTCTCCAAACTCCTTTTTTTTAACCTAAAAATAAGCAAGCAAGTAAGCTAACAAACAAACAAACCAAAAAACACCCTGGTGCGCATGTGAGTAGAGACTGCTTGAATTACAATACAGGGACCTCTCACTTCACAGGAAAAGCATGTTTTGTGAATAGGTCTCAGAGACTGTCTTAGCCTGGATTCTCTTAGAAAGCAGAACTTGAGGAAGGAGGGTGAGGGATGTGTTTTATTTGGGAAGCACAGGCACCAGGAACAGGAGATTGAGAGATGTCAAACAAGATGGAAGGAAAGCCAGTATAAGGTGCTTTATCAAGCTGTTCCCTAGTGTGGTCAGATGGGGCTCCATCCTGCTTGGACCTTTGAGGACCATCCTCTCAAGGAATGAAAGAGAAAAATCATTTCCTGGCCCCCGGCATCAGTCAGTCAAGGATTGTCCCTGGGGTGTTAACTCCTCAGACATCCAAGTGTGCACATATGTAGGGATGGTTAAGTCCATGGTGGTACTGGCAGAGGCACTGCGTCAAGGAAGGCAAACCCATATCTCTTTCTGGTACTAAGTCACTGCTTAGAGGATAGAAGGATGTCTAGTGGAAAGAAACCTGCCAGCAAGTGACTGGCTGGTCTCCTTCAGGGATGCCTGTGCAGATAGAGGTTCCCATGTCAGTCTCTCTGTGACAGGAAGACATTCAATACAGCAGTTGCTAGACTGGTCTTGGTGAGATGGCACTCATGCTGTTGGGGCCATGCTGACCCTCTGTCCCTGCCCCATGTCTCCTCTGTCATGCAAGTCCTGGAGTAGCTAGGGAGAGAGCCTGGCTGGCATCCTCAGGATGTCCTGTCCACCCAGTGGTTTAGTGCTGCCCTTGCAGGGGAGGTGCTCTGATGCGCCTGTGTGTGACACAGAGATCTGGGTGTTATGTGCCCAGTACAGTTGGTCTCTCTACATGGCTTTCTCCACACTTTCTTATCTCCTTGACTTCTGAGGCTGAGTCATAACAGGCCATGTAACTTCTCCCTTGTATTGAGACACTTACTCTTAAATTACCCTGAAGCTGCCACATTATGAAGAAGTCCAAGCTAAATAATGAGGCCATCTGTTGGTGTTCCAGTTGACAGTCCTCAATGAGCCTAGCCTTCAAGTCACCCAGCCCACGCACCAGAAATAGGCGAAGGTGACTCTATAAGATTCCAGTCCAGTTTGAGTCACTTCCTGCCATTTGAGTTTCCCCCCTAAGGCTTCAGGCTGCTCTTCCAACTGAGTTTCCTCATCTGAGCCACAGAAGAGAGAAAACGGTTTGAGTGACTATTTTCTCAGTTCTCCCAAGTGTGGCACCATTCTAGATACACAGGAGAGAAATTAGTTCATTACATACAAATGGATGCCTTTGGGCATTGGGGCTTAATTCTATCATGGAGCCCCAATTTAGAAAAGCTGGCAGAAATCAAGAAGTAGAGACAAGACTTTCTTGGTGTGTCCTGCTCAAATTCCTGACCCACGAATCTGTGAGCACAATAACATGGTGGTGGTTTTATATCTCTAAGTTTTGGGGTGGTTTTTTATGCAGCAATAGAAAACTGGAAGAAGATACAAGATCTAACATCTTGTGCTTTACCTCAAAGAGTTGTAGCATCCCCAGATCGTTGGACTCCTAAAAATATCACTGATGGGGCAGGTTGTGGAATCTTCATGGAGTTTCATTTCTGACACACAACTTGCTGTTTCTGTTTACCAGGTTAAATTTGCGTAATGTCATCAATACAGTGTTCCAGCATGCCTATGGAATAGCAAAGGCAATTAAGATCCCTGCAGTCTATTTTGTGACATTGCACAAGAGACTTCATGTAGCTTTAAGCAAGACTATGAATGTGCACTGATGTCCTTCCCACTTAAATGATACCTGCTTTTGATCCTGTTTATTGACAAGGGGTTGAAAAGTACATAGTCACCAGATCAGTAGCAACATATGGAGTGCCAGAGGCTGTGTTGATCTGTTTTAGTAGAGATATCATATCTAACTCAGCAACTGAGATGATTGGGGTTACCACTCTGTTAGTTTTGTGGTAGTCCACTATCATCCGCCATGATCTGTCAGTTAACTTTTTCAAGGGCCATATAGATGAATTATACAGGGATATGATAGAGAACATCATCCCCATATACTTTGTCTTTGATGGTGACACCAGTTCTCTTTAGGATGCAATGTTGACTTGGGTTTACTCTCTCGGCTGGTGGAGCTGGGGCTGGATAGTTTTCAGATAGACGGATAGTGCCCACTTGTCCCTTCCTATCCTAATGGCTCTTACTGCATAGGTCAGGGACCAAGGTGAGGATTCTGCCAGCTACTTTGAATATCAATCCAAATTATGCACTTGGGGAATGGGGAGATGACTACAAGATAACTACAAGATGGGTCTATGGACCTATCTGATCTACTTTGAGGTGTGTTTGTGCTCTCAATTTTTAAAATCCACTTGTACAGGTTAAACACCACTCTAGTTGGCTGTTCATTTGTCTCATCACTGGGAACACTCTGGCCTTTTAGCCACTGCCATAAATGCCTGAGGGCCAAAGCATCTTCCAGTCTTGTTGCCCATGTAGTAATCACAGATCCTTCTACTTTTACTTATATTGCCACCTGGCCTCTGACACTCCAGAAACCTATCATCCTGATCGATGCTAAGGAGCCTAGACCCATGGCAGCATCTCCTCCTATCAACCCCAGTTTATAGGAAACAGTTAGCATTGGAGTTTCTCAAAAGATGCCAGTGTTTTCTTCATCAGTGTGTTTCTTATTGCTTTAGTCAATGGAATGTCTTCTAGGACCTCCTGGGGAATATAGACAAGTGGAGAATTCTCTGATCTCGCTAATAAATCCATTTTAACATTTCTATCCCCCCTTGACCCTTCCTGGATAGTCTGCCAAGGTCATTCTAACAACTATACCTTATTTACTGTGATCTATTACTGGATCTATTGTATCCAAGCTTCAAAGAGTCAGGCCAGCAACGTGTTATGACTAGATCCTGGTGTTTTTGCCAGGATGTTAAATCCTAAGTCAAGGAAGAATGCTCCCATATCAATAAATTCTTCCCATCCATCTTTATATGCAGGTCTCCCTTGTCCAACCCTCTCAAGATGCACTTCCATGTGTGTTTTGCTGGTTTCTGCAAGCACCTATTTGCCAGGTCTTGCAAGTCTTTTGGTATACAAGAAGCAGGCATTGTACTTCCTGAATCAGGCTGTGCTGAGACCTGACTCCAGTTATTGATAATGACAGGAGGGCAAGGTCAGATCCTGAGGAGGACAAACATCTCGTGAAGTACCTGCCTCAGATGAGGCCTTGGCAGCGTTTCCACATAAGGGGAGGCTGTTTACTTTGGAAAGGGCAATGTAGTTTTTTCTTTGTGTCCAGAGTGGATGATAAAATCTATTTTTTCCCCATCAGTTACTTGTTCCCTATTTCCTCTATTTTTGCCCTCTTTTAGGCTGAATTTTTTTTAAATTAATTAATTATTTATTTTTGGCTGCATTAGGTTTTCGTTGTTGCACATGGGCTTCTCATTGCGGTGGCTTCTCTTGCTGTGGAGCACGGGCTCTAGGCACACGGGCTTTAGTAGTTGTGGCACGCGGGCTCAGTAGTTGCAGCACGTGGGCCCTAGAGCGCATGGGCTTTGGTAGTTGTGGCGCGTGGGCTCAGTAGCTGTGGCTCGCGGGCTCTAGAGTACAGGCTCAGTACTTGTGGCACACGGGCTTAGTTGCTCCGCGGCATGAGGGATCTACCCAGACCAGGGAGTGAACCCATGTCCCCTACATTGGCAGGCGGATTCTTAACCACTGCACCACCAGGGAAGTCCCTAGGCTGAGTACTTTTTATGATTCCCTTTGACCTCTTTTATTGTCTTTGCTAAAACTCACTGTTCTGTTACACCATACTTCACACAGAGTTTAGGAACCTAATAATGGAACACATCCATTTCTCCCCTCAAGGCTTGGTGCTATTTTTGTCATACATTTCCTTTATATATATTATAACCTTACTTTACTTTATTTTTGTTGTTTAAATTGTCAATTATCTTTTAGAGAGATTTAACCAAGTTTAAAAAATCTTATATACTTACCTATGTTAGAACCATTTCCAGCGTTCTTCATTCCTTTGTGGAGATCTAGATTTCCATTTGGTATCATTTTTCCTTCTGCCTGAAGAACTTCCTTTAGCATTTATGTAACATGAATCTGCCAGTGACAAATTCTTTCTCTTTTGTGTGTCTAAAAAGTCTTTATTTTGTCTTCATTTCTGAAAGGTATTTTCACTAGGTATAGAATTCTAGGTTGACAGGTTTTCATCTTTAAAGATATTGCTCACTCTCATCTCAGTTGCATTGTTTTTGATGAGAAACTGCTGTCATCCTTTTTTTGTTGGCCTTCCTCTGTACACAATGTGTCTTTTTCCTCTGACTGCTTTTTAGCTTTTCTCTTTATCATTAGTTTGAACAAGTTGTTTACGATGTTCCTTATTTTAGTTTTCTTTATGTTTCCCATACTTGGGCTTCAGTTTTTTGTTTTTTCCTATCCTATTTACTTTCTTTGTAGACCTCAATTACATGAATATTGGACTGCTTTAAGTTGTTCCAAAGATCAGTGAGTCTCCAATTTTTAAATTTTTTTTCCTCTGTGTGTTTAACTGGCCATAGTGTCTACTGCTATTTCTTGAAATTCCCTAAAGGTTTTTTTCTCTGCCGTATCTAATTTGTGGTTAAATCCGTTCAGTGTAATTTTTATCTCAGAAATTGTAGTTTTCATCACTAGAGTTCAATTTGGGTCTTTTAAATATCTTCCATGTTTGTACTTCACTAGTTGACCCCTTGTAATACAGTTTTAATACTTGTTTGAATGTCCTGGTCTGTTAATTCTAACATCTGTGTCAGTTCTGGATTGGTTTTGATTGGTTGTTATTTCTCCTCATCATTGGTCATTATTTTCCTGCCTCCTTGTATAACTGGTCATTTTTTACTGGCTGCCGTACATTGTGAATTTTCCTTTGTTAGGTACTGGCTATTTTTGTATTGCTATAAATATTCTTAAGTTTTGTTCTGGGATGCAGTTAAATTACTTGTAAACAGTTTGCTCCTTTTGGGTCTTGTTTTTAAGATTTGTTAGGTGGAACCAGAACTGTGTTAGTCTAGGGTGAATTATTTTTCATTACTGAGAAAAGAGCCTTCTGAGTATTCTACCCAGTGCCCCCATGAATTATAAGGCTTTTCAGTCTGGCTGGTGGAAACAGGCACTATTCATGGTCCTGTTCCCTTTAATTTTGGGGGGATGGTACCTTCCTCAGTGGGCAGCTTCCTCACATGCATTCCTTGATCAGTACCCTGTGGAATATTCAAGGAGGATGCTCTGTAGATGTCTTGTGTTCTTACTCTGTGCACCTCTCTCCTCTTGAATAGTCTGTCTTGCAAACTCTGGTTGTCTTGGTCTCTAGCAAGTCTACTTCTCTCAGGGAGTCCACTGGACTCCTATGCCTGGATTCCCTTTCCCTGCACAGGGGCCTGAAAACTCTCTCCAGGCAGTAAGCTTTTGTAGAGCTTATTTTATAGGGATAATTGTTTCCCATCTCTTGGGAATCACTTTCTTTTGTTGCCTGATATCCAGTGTCTTAAAAGTTGTTGTTGCACGGATATTGTTCATTATTTTGGTTGTTCCAAGCAGGAGGGTAAGTCTGGTCTCTGTAACTCCATCTTAGCCTGTAGCAGAGTATCTCTGTCTTTAAAATATCCAACACTGCATTTCACCCTTATTTGTAGAGCATTTGCAAAGATCTTGAGTGTAGTAACCAAGCTGAATTTATCTCTGTAATCCTAGATGATTGACACAGGATTTTGCATATAGTAGGTGCTTGGTAAATGGTTGGTATATTGAATTGCAGAAGGACAAGCAGGTGAAAATTTCTCAGTGGGTTATTTTTTTAAAATTTCTATTGGAGTATAGTTGATTTACAATGTTGTGTTAATTTCTGCTGTATAGCAAAGTGAATCAGTTAGTTATACATATACATATATCCACTCTCTTTTTAGATTCTGTTCCCATGTAGGTCATTACAGAGTACTGAGTAGAGTTCCCTGTATTATACAGTAGGTCCTTATTAGTTATCTATTTTATATATAGTAGTGTGCATATATCAATCCCAATCTCCTAATTTATCCCTCCCCCTCCCTTTCCCCCCTGGTAACCATAAGATTGTTTTCTACATCAGTGACTCTATTTCTGTTTTGTAAATATGTTCATTTGTATCATTTTTTTTAGATTCCATGTATAAGTGTTATCATATGATATTTGCCTTTCTCTGTCTGTCTTACTTCACTCAGTATGACAAGCTCTAGGTCCATCCATGTTGCTGCAAATGGCATTATTTTGTTCTTTTTTATGACTGAGTAATATTCCCCAATGGGATATTTTTTGCCTTATTCAAGAAAGAAATATCTAACTAAATGTTCAATAATGAAAACTTCTAAAAGAAGTAGTGATCTTTCTTTCTATCATGGAAAGTGTTCACGGACAGTGAGGGTGCTCATTTTATGGGAATCAGCATTTCTGTATGGTCCACAGAAAACCTCAGTCCGATGCTTTCTTAATCTTAGTCTTTGCCAAATGTGAGCTCTTACAAAAATAATTATTAAGGACTCTCTCTCTAGATTAATTATTAATTAATTCTGAATAACTCTCTCTCTAGATTAATTATAAAAAAGATATTCCCCCTCTAAATTTTTCTACAGCTATACTCTCTATTATCTACAGAACATCAGATAACAAGGAAGCCTGGACACCATTATCCGCAATAGGCTGATTGAGAAATGAAAATATGTGAGGTCTTAGGGCGTTTGTTTTAAGTTACACAGTCGACTATAGAACCAAGCCAAGAAACAGGTCCCTAAATGCAAGGCAGCATCATTTCCCTTTGGCAGTGTTGCTTCAGAATACCAAAGGAGCTTAAAAAGTCCGATTCTTTATTTTTTTAACGTGGGTTTTTAAAAGTAGGCAGGAATAAAGATAGTGGAAAAACTGTAGGATTCACATAACATGGCATGTGTTTCCACCATAGAAAGTAAGACAAACTGGAGTTCTGCTGCAGAAGTTAAACAATAAGAAAATGGAGTAGGGATCCCCAAGGCCCTGATGATCTGAAGAATCTAGGCAAGCGTTGAATTAAATCGGGCAAGCAGGGCTTCAGGTGAGCTAGACAGTTTTCAAAGTAAATAAAACATACCCAGTAACTCAACCTCACTTCAGATAACAGAGTTTCTGGATAAAGGAATTTTAGATAATCAGGGCTTTGCAGCATAAACAAACACAAGGGCCATGGACTGGGAGGAACTAATTGAGAAGATTCAGGTAACGAGGAGGCTGGTATCCATAGCCACATTCTGTTTGGCTTTGGATGATTAAATTTCCAGAATTCACCAAGGTAGCGTGGTGAACAGGATAAAAATGTTGGGCAATTAAATAACCTCTCTAGCCTACGTATTGAATGCCAAAATAGTACTGCAATTTGTGAATGCCTTAGGAAGGCAGGACAGAGTAAAGGCTATCAAGGGTAAGACTGGAACACCCTGCTTGTTATGGAGGAGCAGGGAGACAGGAAGGAGGGTGAAGGGAGGAAGGGACAAAGGGCTTTGTCAGGGGGTCAGGATTAACATTTAGGCTTAGCTGCATTCCCACCGCACAATGCAAACTAGGAAGAAGTAAAGGACTAAAAAAGCCTGGATAATTGAGCAGGAATAGCAGACCTGGTTAAGAACAGTGGGCTTTACCCATCACCACCACCGCTATCAACTCTCCTCCTCGATCTCTGAGATCCAAAGCCTCCCCTCACCATCCAACAGGGAACGCTATGACTCGAGAACCAGTAATGTAGAGGCAGGGCCTGGAATCAGGGAGCAAAGGGGATAAAAGGATCAATAACCATGGAGAAGAAGGAGAAGTAGAGATGGTTCATCCAAGAGGAAAATGGGGTGGCTCCTTGCTCAAACTGGAGAGGCGAGGACAGTGGATGGGGCGGAGCCTCCATTTCTGACTTCCTTCACAACCTCTGTAATGTATTTCTCCCATGGGTTGAAGGCAGCAGGAACACGAGATAATTTTTGTGAGGAAGTTATTTCTTTTTTTTTAACTGCCTTTCCATATTCTGAATAAGTCTAGAGAAAGCCACAGTTTGGAGTCAGTTTTCCTTTAACACCTCTCTAACACTACCTAATCCATGCCCCCCCCTCCCCCAGTTCCTGCTTCCTTTCCGTAACAGAGAGCAAATAGGCCTCAGTTTCAGAGCCCTGGTAGGCAACCATAGTGAGCTGGAATTCCATCACAATGCTTGGTGTTTATAGTATTTCTATTGGTGGCAAGTGATCTGGTTTTAAATTTATAGTAGTTTAAGTTTTCTTTACAGTGAAATTTGGGAAAAAAATTATTGTACTGAAATTCAAGCTGTGTGATTTGAAGCTATTTATCACAAGATGTGTTTATTTGAAACAAGATTTGTCATTGACCTAAATGTCAAGAAAATGACGGGATGGTATGATGGAACTAAACCCTGGTCTGGAAATCAGAACTCTGCCATGGACTCTGAGTGTGATTTGGGGTCACAGTGATTTTATTTTCATTTTTACCAATTAAAGACATAGCTGCTAGCCAGAACCTAGGGGCTCAGTGCTCTACATCCATCACTTTGTGTAATCCTGGCCCAAAGTGTGGCCATCTCTCATGGATGCAGAAACCCAGGCCTAGCGAGTAAATCACCTTCCTAAGGGCACCAAGAGGGAGAGCTGGGATTGGAGTTCTCTGTTCTGTGTCTTTCTGCTATACACCCTGAGTCAAATTCATTGCTTATTATTATGGAGAAATACATGTCACAGAAGCAGTGGTACCAGGGAAAAGAGCCCTTGTTTGTCCTGCTTTGGACTGCCCTGGCCTGAGCCACACAGTGAAGGACAGGGAGGAGCTGACAACCAGCCAGGGCAGCTCAGAGCCTCTCAGAGAACTTGGTGGTGGGCAGTGGGCAAGGAGAGAAGTGCAGGGAAAGGAGATGGGCAAGAGGCCGGGAGGAAAGGGGGAAAGGGAGCAGAGTGCTTCTGATTTCAGGGTGAGCAGAGAATCACCACTCTAGTGTATGGCCAGGGAAAGGAGATGGCATATGCCAGCCAGTACAGTAGCTGGTAGATTGTATTGATAAGTGTTCAGTAAATGTTATTTTATCTTTTTCCTTTTTCAGAGCTGCCTCCTGCCCCTGAGATCAGGGCGGGGGTCTGTCGTCTTGGCTTGTCTGTTTCTCCTTCCTCTTTCTGGGCATTGCTCCCCCCAACCACATGTTTATGGGGACAGCCATTTCCTACAATGTCCCCATGGGTCTTGGGGGGATTCAGAAAGGGTATCTATTGGAGAAAAACAGCCACTCTGGCCTGGGAGATTTCTGACTTTGTTTTTCATGTGTGTTTGTTTTTATCAAAGCAGCTAATCTGCTACTGACCAGATACAACTGCATTTGGATACTGCACTGGGGCCCAAGGACGTCCCAAACCACTGCCTGGGCATGCCAATTTCTCATAACAAATTAGAAATCAATGATAGCAACTTCCCTGCTAAGTAAAAAACAATTACATAATTCCTTCTGCACCACTGCATTAGGCAGATTTTTTTTTCTTTTCCTGAACATACAGTAAGTCCCAAGTGGTTTAAGCCATGGTGCCTCTTCTTTAAACAAATATGAAATCACTACCAAATTTAAATAAAAAATAAATTCCGTGTTGTGCTAGGAGATTCTCCTGCCAAAAACTCTCACACAATTAACACACTAGCAGAATGTGTTGCTAATTTCATGCCACTGAAGTCTTTTCTACTTCAGAATATAGAAACAAAATCGGGTCAGAGCTCCAATAATAACAGGATTTTGCTAAAATATACAGCCCTGTGTTGCAGATATGTTGTAGACATGGGCGAAAAGTAGAATCACAGTGGTGCATGAAATAGCTTACTCCTGCAAATAGAACTGGAGGAATTTGTATCCAGCTTCTCTCTGCACCAGGAGAGAGAGACAGAGTTCAGAATTGTCCGGTTCTGTGGGAAAAAGCCTAATTATCAATGTTTGTCCAGCCACATGCTTATACAAGGGAGGCAAACTCCAGGCAAAGAACTCAAGTATGCAAAGCCAGTAAATCCTAGAGTTCTAATGCCCCCCTTTTTTCTCTCAGACTCCCTTTCTCCAGCCTGGGCTTCCACCTCTTAGCATCCTTACACAGGGCCTGGTCTTTTCCATAACAAAAACAGCGATAATGAAAATATTTTGGCAGCATTCAGGGCTTTTCACGTGGTGACCCTGACCTCCAAATCAATTTTCTTTATTCTTAACCTGACCTTGGCATCCATTCTCCCTGGCGTTCAATCTTCGTTACAAAATCCTGAACTCCAGGACCTTCCCTCCTCCCCCAGATAATCAAGGCAGGCCACACTGGTGAAGCTCCAGAGAGGAGAGAGAGAGAAGGCTTCTCGACAAAGAAGAGTAAAAAAGAGAACCACAAGCCCATGTGGTCTATAGGATTCTCATTTGCCCCAAATGCCATTAGCCCTGTTATTTACTCAGACAACAGAGGAGGCAGCTGTGTTCCCCGGCTTGCATGGGGCGCGTTGGATGACACCATGCGTCACCAGCCGGCACAGCCGCTTCACTTAAACAGTGATACGTAAGGTAGAGCCTGTTACATTAAATCCGTCACCCATGGGTTCGCCAAGTGCAGGGACTGCAAAAATTGGGCACGTCTCTCCATTGCTGCCTGCATTGAGACTAAGAAGGGAATGGACTGAAAACAGAAAGTGCCAATTTCAGCACACATGTTAAAAAGAGAAACAAAGAATAAAAGGAAAAGAAAGCATCTCTAGGACTGGGTGGGGGAGGGGTGGCGCCAAAGGGGAGTTTTTTTTTTTTTAACATCTTTATTGGAGTGTAATTGCTTTAGTTCCTGCTGTGTAACAAAGTGAATCAGCTATACATATACATATATCCCTGTATCAAGGGGGAGATTTTTAAAGACTGCTTTTCAGAACTCTTGTGCATTTACTATGAGAGTAAGTACCCTCAGAAACAAGAGTTCAGGGTCATCATACATTTAGGAGGAGAAGTTAGCTGGCAGGGGCTATTTTTCTGCAAATTAGTTTTCTCTCAAGGGTAACGGTGTGGGAGGAGCAGAGGAAAATGAATTGGAGATTTTGAATAACCGCGTATTGTCTGGCTGGTTGTAGGACCTCTGAACTGATGCTCCAAGAAGTCTTTCCAGGCCTTCCTTTTATTTTTTTTTTATTTTTTATTTTTTTCTTTTTTCTCCCTCCCTCCCACCCTCCCTATCCCACCCCTCTAGGTGGTCACAAAGCACTGGAGGCCTTCCTTTTAAATGGGCTAGGATGGGAAGCCTCCCACTCAGCTGTTGATGAGTGTCCTGTAGGGGCAGCAGTGGGGACAGCAGTGTGGCCCCATAAAACAATGGTCCACAGAACGTCGGCTCCACCTGGCAAGAAAGACATGGACTGCTGTCATTACCACTGAGAACAGGGCTGGACATGTGGCCGGGCAGGACAGTGAGAAGAGGCAGGGTCCAAAGTTTGTGCTGGTCACAAAGAACTGAGGCAAGGGCAAGGAGGAAAAACACAACAATGTGGCAGGAAAGGATAGACCAGCTTTCCTTGGGCGGGGCCGTGGGGGGGGGGAGTTGTTTATAAAGTGAAAATGCACGAGTTCATTGAAAAGCGTGTGTGTCTCATTGTTTTCAGGTCCAGAGCCTGATTGGAAAGCTCAGCATCATGTTCATCCTTCAGACGTTTTCCTATTTTCACTCTGGCATTTACAAATGCTGTATCATCTAAACCAGGGTTTCTCAGTTTCCCCTGGAATCCCCTAATGGCAGAAAGGCCAAGTTCAGAGACTCTGGAGGTAGAGCCTGAAACTCCTCCACAAAGGAGAGACTTCTTTGAAGTCTTGTATTTGTTTATTCTTTTTAAAAGTAGCTTAAATCGATATATTGTGCAGTAGTGGAAATATTTAAAGTTAAAAATAACATTTTAAATTCCTCTATTTCCTCAGTTCTAAGATGTAGCTCAGTCTATCTCAGAAAAAAAGGACACCCACCCATCTAATGCATACTTTGAGCGTGAGAGGCATCCATCCATATTTCCAAAGCTTAAAGCATGAATTAGAAAAATCTGTGTCATAAAATCAAGAAAAATGGAAACGTTAGGAAGTAACAACCAGTCTAATCTGTGGTTCCAGACACACTGGGGCAAACTCCAGTTTGCAAAGCATTATGGAGGAGAAAGTTATTATAAAGTGATGAAAAACAGGCTTCCCTGGTTGTAACCACCTCGTAATAAAAGTGAGTGTCTCATTCACACTGGTGCTGCTGTCAAGAGTGCAGTGCAGACCCAGGCACACAGCAGGTGCTCAATAAATATTTAGTGAATTGAAAGTTGTTGATAGCACTCCAAATTCATTCTCCCCTTTGGGTAGCCTGTGACAGGGTGTTGAGTGTGGGAGGGGACATCTACTCAAGCAGCGTGACAGGCTGCCCTTCCTGGGAGGGCAAAGCAGTTTACAGTAGCACGTGGTAAAGGCAAGGTGGGAAAGAGAAGTCAGTTCTTCTCCTATCTCTGCTGTGCCTTCCCTGCTGGAAGGGCGGAGAAGGCCCAGTGGGGTCCCTGCCTAAGGGGCTGCTCACTTTGGTGCCTTTGGCCTTGTTGTAGAAAGAAAAGCCTTAGAACCGAAGACATACTCCAGAGTGCGATGATGAAAAACACGGCTGTTACCTTATCGTGAATTCATTGTATATTAAGTAATTCACAAAGCAGGTCACTGTAATTCACAGTTTACTTCCCCTCTTCCTCCCCTATCCCACCACCTGCAGTGGCCACTTTCTAGTGCGTAGCTCACCTAGCACAGGTAATCAAACTTGGGTCAAAGTGAGCAGAATCATGTTAAGTCAGTATTATGTGATATTGGCTCAACTTTTTGTTAAAACTGATTATTTGTAAAAATGACTCAGATTTTAGGGTCAAACCAGAAGGAGCAGAAAATGAAAAGAAGTAGATGATGATTTCAAGTTTAAAACATAAGGCAGAAATGCACACTTTTATTTTGTTCAGTAAAAAGCAAAGCTGGTGATTGTTAAAATGAAAATGCAGTGTTTTTCACTTGAAGAAATCGCAAACTTGTAAAAATAGTTAAATTAGAGAGTAATGTTTTTAATCATAAAAGGATTTTGCTTTCTACAGTAATTCATCCTATGGTTCCAACTTCCTAGAAGAATTTAAAGTGCTATTTAATCTCTCTCCCCCCACAAAAATTTATATGCCACTTTTATAAACCAAATGTATGACATTTGAATATATTTCAATATAAATAAAACACAGAACACCTATATTCTTGATTTAAGACTGCTTTCCTGAAGTATAGAAGCTTTGAAATTCTATCGTATTTACTCACTCAGGTTTTCATTCAAAAAAATATTGATAAAGTCCTAATATATGGCAGGCATAGCACTAGTTCTGGGGATATATCCTGATCTTCTGACACTTTTCTCCATGGCTTCCATCCACTCTGTGTCCCAGGTGCTGGGTGAAATCGTGGATCTGATCCACTGGAGAAGGGGGTAATTATATTAGGATGAAAAGTAATGCCCTTCAAGAATAACACTGAAATTGAAGCTATGGTAAACAGTCAAAATAAACTTTAAGTCAGAGGTTGAGGAACTTTTGTTCATGGAAATTGGCCTAAAGCAGTGGTTCTTGGACCCGCAGCATAGGCATCACCTGTGAGCATGTTCGAACTGTAAAGTCTTGGGCCCTGGCCCTAATCTACTGAGTCAGAGTCTCTGGGGATGGGGTTTAAGAAATTGTGTTTTAACAATACTCCCGCTGCTTTTTATGCATGTTAAAGTATGAGAATCACTGCCCTGAAATTAATCAGGCTTCACCCAGGCAAAGCCCCTTAAGAGGCTTCGTTCACATCCCAATAGTATTGCCAATTGAGTTCTATCACTTGCCTGCAATATCTCTAGTTCAATCTTCAAAATCACACAAGCATCTCCCAACCAAGTCATTTATGCAGAGTTCCAACTCCGGGAGAAAAATAGCAAATTCTCAGTGATAATCAAAGGGGAAAATACTTGGACAGGTAATTTTAGGAAACAGCTATGGATCACTATGTACAATAACGAAGTTGAGCAATTAGGTTTGGAAAGCCGCAGCGCAGAAAATAATTAACCCACAAAGTAATCATCTTGTAAGTCCCAAAGCTAACGATTAAAATAAACCTGAAACAAATGATTGTTTAACTTTTAAGCTGTGCTTGTTTTAGCCACAGTGTACTTCAGGTGTGAGCTCCCGGGAATTCCTCCTGTCTTCTGAGATTGGCTTTAGGACAAGGGCACGTGTCCATTTTTCTGCCTCTCCTACCCCTGGGAAGGTTGCTTGAGTATCACAGAATACCACTCCAGCATGCGTTGAGGAAGCTGGCTGGGTTGCTCTTCGTGCCCAGCACTGGGGTGCTTCAAGCCCCGGAATTTAGTCTGCAGCTGTGGTGGGCTTCAGCCATATTGAATCCTATATAACCTTGGAGGCTGAGATGCATGCTTCGTTTTTATGCAGCTTGCTTTGCACTTTCATTGGCGGCTCATTATTGCAAAGCATGGCGTCCCCCTCCCCCACTCGCCTCTCCACCCAAAGAAGTGAATTAATAACTGGAAAATGAGACAGAAATGAGATCTAGAAGAGCCTGGGCTTCTGAATGTCACTGTGAGCAAACAGCAGTGGAGAGAAAAGGTTCCTTTCCATCTTTATGTGCAGTGCTGTCTGTGCATTGACTTGTTTCCTGACACATGAGCCATGGCTTGAAAGGAATTCAGGCCCTAGCAAATTTTGCATTGCGCTTCAATGTGGCCTCTGGGATTGAATAAGGGCAAATCTATTATACTGTTGCCATGGAGACCCTGGCACAACTGCTGATAAAGTGTGTCTGATGTTTGGTAGGCCTCATAGCATGGTACATACCATTTAAAGGATGATGTGTGTGTGTGTGTGTGTGTGTTTAGCATGCATGTGTGAATCTGTAAGAGAGCAAGTGTGCCTGTGTGTGTGGGAGGAGTGACTGGGGGAGGTGGAGTGGAGATTAGGGTACAGTGGGGAAGGAGGGAGGAGAGACTGGTGTGGCATACCATGAAGGAATGTTCTGTATTTTTACAAAGAATTTGTAAATACTTTCTTGCCTCTAAAAAAATTAATCCTGCCTTCTAAGAATCTACACATTAAACAGATGGGGGCAGCAGAAGATACCCAGACTCTCCCCTTGCTCTAGCAAAATTAGTCTCTAATTCATCTGAAAGAGAATTAAGCTAATACAATAAAAGTGAAAATGCGCTCTTTTGCGTCCTTTGATGAATGCTGCCTCCGTTCAGCTCGTCTGTCTAAGGATCAATAGTGTGCCTGTAAGGATTGCCAGAGTTTGCTAAAGCGGGCTAGCAAGATGATGGATTTTAATCATTAAAATGATTTTATAACCATGAAACAAAGAAGGCTGATTGTCCTTTCACATGCATAATCTCAGTTTTGCTGTTATTGATTTTGCCAGTTCTAAATTCACTTCCTGTCTTGAAGGCGAATCTTATCCTCTCCAAGTTCCATCCCACACATCCATTTCTGGCTCCCAGTGATCAATATGGGCAACTTGCGTTTTTTTATTGGTGCCCTTTTCCCCATTAGCCTCAGACCCAGAAAGGGATGGCACGTTAAGCCTGAGCCAAGCCTCCTGGTCGGCATGGTTTGGGGCCAGGCGTCTTGGGCTGAATCACCTACAGTATGCAAGCTTTAGAGTGCACGGCTCTAACAATGGGAGGCCGGGCAATCTGCGACAGTTGATAGGATTATTATTATTACAGAGTGCAAAAAGCTTCTGCTTTCTTTTCTGCTGCTTTGCAGACCTCATAAGGCTTCTCTGTGATTTCTGCATAGTTAATTTGTCAGTTTATAAATTACCACATTATGTTAACGCTGAATGCTTCAAAACACAAATATATGCACAGAGGGCCTGAATATTTGAAGTGTTTTAGTACTATGGGGAAATAATTTTGTTGTCAAGCTGTGGCAGATATAGAACTGCTAGGGGATACATGGCCATTTCATCAGGACTGTGTCGATGATGGCCTGTGAACATCCAAGGGGGAAAATCATCTTTTATCACTATTGTGTACCGTGCCGGTCCAGATGGAGGATAAAACATGCATGAGTTGCCCGCAGCTCTGAAAATAATTATACTCATTTGCCAGAAATGTAGAAAGTGCATCCAACCAAGTTACCACCCATCATAGTGACACTCCGTTTGCATACTGATGAAGTTTAAAGCCAGAGACAATGGTGTTGGTATCAGTAGCAGGGGGGGGGGGGCTGGGTACCACCAGTGCCGTAGGATTAATAGCGCCATCATTTTATATTATGCAGCATTTCACTTATGCTGCATATCAAAAGACTACTGCCTCTGAGGTTCACCTCCCTGTTTATAAGATTACAATTTGCTTTAAGACTCCAAACATTAGCATGGATTCTTTTCAGGTTCCACAAATGAATGCAAAAATATCTGTGTTCGATGAAGTGCCTAGAGTGTAATTATGGGTAAATATGTTTGGATTCCATTATAAGTGCTTGCATGTGTGTGTATGTGTTTGTGAGTGTGGGTGGGTATATACTTACCCACATGCACACGCGTGATTTTGGAAGACTGCAAAGGAATATGAGAAGATAATATGCGCATGCTAAGTCCTGGTACTACTGCAGAGTAATTGATGAATGGGTTTTTAAAATGTAGAAAGAGAATGAATACAAGTAGGACCCAAGAGAATAATTCTTTATATTGCAATCAGCTTAGCTTATATGTTCTTGCTTTAATCATAGAAATCAGCAATAAAAAACATAGACTTGGTTATTTAATCCTTACTGAGTAAAAGAGAATGTCTTATAATGGCCCTCTAAAATAT
The DNA here is from genome assembly GCF_028564815.1 of Eubalaena glacialis. NCBI lineage: Eukaryota > Metazoa > Chordata > Mammalia > Artiodactyla > Balaenidae > Eubalaena > Eubalaena glacialis. Next base: position 48,747,472 of record NC_083719.1, read on the forward strand.
TACAAAATATTAAATTATTTTGATATGCCTCTCATTTTTTAGACAACTATAAAATAATCAGCACAGCCATTGCCAGACGATTAAAAGATTTCTTTAAATTTTTGAAGCCCACAAATGTACATATATGAACCAAGAAGGGGCACTTTTCTGATGGAACCCTGAATTCTCATAGGTGTTCCACAGTTTGAAAATAGCGCAATCATGATGTTGTCGCAGTGCTTATTTTTAAGTAATGATTTTAATTAAACCCTTTAAAAAGGAAACAACTCTGTACCTCTCTTATATGGTCTGTACTCTGATGGTTACACAAGTGCAGTTTCCCATTTTACTCTGGTGTCATGGGGGCAAGGATAACAATTTCCATCTCATCACAGGAGAGAGACACTATACTTCACTCTTCACAAGGCTTCAGTGTAATCAGAAGAAGGATTTTACACTATAAAATTACAATAAAATAACTGAGGAAAAAGTAGTTTCAACAGAAGTGTGGTTCAGAGACAAGGACATAATGCAGGGTAGCACAGAATATTTTTATATGGCAACAAATATAGATTTTTTTCCAACCAACTGGGCCAGACTGGACTAATAGATTTTTTACAGATTTTCCAGTTCTGCTTCTCTTAAAATGGTCCTTGAAACATGGAGGGAACAGGGAATCCTCACAGCTCAACAATGAGTAGTTGAAAGAGAGTGAGGTAAGCAAGCTAGGACTCAGAAGGACTTTCTCACGAGTAGGTGGCAGGATGTATTCTTGGGAAACTGAGCACAGAAAGAGGTAGATTTACAGAAATGATGCTTCCACCTTCTCTTTCCTATGATATTGTATTGGCTGTAGTGATAATATTATACCATTGGGATAATGTTAAAGACCTTAGGACAGTCCTGAAACTGTCAAGATCTAAATTCTTTCAGGGAAGTCCCAGGAATGCTCAGTGGATCAGAAACTTCTGAGAAAAACAGGTGATATGTTTACAATGGGAAATTTGATCAGTTTTCTGGTTTGCAAAACTGTTGTTATTGATCAGTTTTTACATGCCTGAAGTTCTTCTCATAGTCTCAGGTGTCAAAGGAGAAAGAATGAACAAAGAGATAGACACAAACATGAGGCTTTGCCAAGGAGGTAGATATGATAAGAATGGACATTTAAAAAATGCTTTACTATGTGGCAGATGTGTGTGTGTGTGTGTGTGTATATATACACACACCCACATACACACGCATATATATAACCTTCAATTCTTATAAAAAATTAAAGGATAGATAAATTAGAGTGATTTGAATGCAGTCTATCTGACTTTTAAGCCCACACTGATTATATCATACCAGTGCGTGCTGGGCCTTCAAGAATCTGTCAGAAATACATAAAGAGCTAAATACCATGAGATGGGGCAGGTAAGGCCTCTGTGCTAAGTAGGGGATGAAGTTTAAAAGAAATAAAAGACAGTATTATCAATAAGAGATCTTGGTAATAACAATTGAATATTTGAATGTTGTGAATGCTGCTGTTGTTCCCAGTGAAGAAGTAATCAGTGTGTTTTTTTTTAAAAATAATAACACACTTTTGGGAATAAATAAATCTAGAAATAATTTTTTATAGGTCAAGATGTGAAGCACCAAACTGCCTTGTTGAATACAAACAGTCCCATCTTTCTTTACCCTGTTGACAGTCTTCATTGTGTCAGAGATGTTAAAAATAACGCTCTGCCTCTTCCCCTTTTCTTCCTGAACAATTAAGTTCTAAAGTTTTTAGGTGGTGCAGAGCAAGGTTGGCATCTACTCAAAAAAAGGGGAAGCCATAGTGGCCCAGAGTGGGTGTCAGAGCCTGAGGGGACTGCAGCTGGTATAGAGTAGAAAGGTAGCTTAACATAGGGTATAAGACCTTGAGCAAGTTAATAAGTGTGGCCATACAGGGAATTGGCCCAGTGTGGGGAGTTAGAGCCCAGATGGAATGAGGAGGGCATCCATGGAGGGTGGGACAATGTAGCACAGTGAGTCAGAGTCTAAGCACAATAAAGTGGGCATCCCTGTGTGAGGTAGCCCGGCATGGGGGTATCAGGGTCCACTTAGAGTTACAGGTTATCTATCCAGAGAGGTGACTGAGCATGGAGTGACGGACCCCACACAGGAGAGAATGTTAGTAGAAATAGTATATTGGTTACATACAGGGCTATTGATCAAATAAGTAAATACATTAAGGATAATGAGAGCCAGATTATTCATGGTTGGAGAAGGGAGTTATAAATATGGAAAGGAAAAAAACTAGAAAAAAATTTTGTGGTGTTGGTTTGGAATAGGAGATATCGGTGTGACTGATGGTTTTCAATATACATAAATAGATACAGAAATAAATATATATGTAACATATGTTCCTTGGCTGTGTCCACTGTGAGGACCAGGGAAAGCAACTATCCAATAGTGAGGAGTACACCTAGTGCCAAGATCTTGTTTCTAATACCGTTCTTCACTAAACGGAGCCAGGACTCCTTGGAAAAATAGTTGATTCCAGGGCTACAGAAGAGAAAAGACAGTATGAGCCTGGATAGTCTTACTTTGCAAGTAAGGCAACTGAGGCACAAAGAGGTTAAGTAATTTGCCCAACTCACACATCTAATAAAATTGCTATTGAATTATATGTGGATGAGACAACTCTAAAGGAGTGAGAGGAAAAAAATATTAAAATCTAAAAATTAAAATGTTTCTGCACTCAAATTATTTGAAAAATATCTTTAAGTTCTAACTCCGCTTTAAAGAAACACAAAATGGAAATCAGAGATGATGAATCATGACAGATTTACGCAAGAAAGACACTGTGGAACTCTAATCAGGAGATTGAGTCACACAGGAAAACTCTCCATCAGACAAAATGTTTAAGGTATTTACATATCACTTTTTGTGACTTTTCCCATTTTGATTGACTTTAGTAATTAACCAAAAACTCCTAGCCCTAACCACCTGGGATAAAGTGTTCTACTGCCACTTGATAAAGCCTATTGCTATTTGCAACAAAGTCAATGATGCATGCCATGGACCATGTATGTGGCAGCCTGCGTGTAACTGAGTCCTGACACTCAGTAGCTGTGAAACCTTGCCTGAATCCGTAACTACTTTGTGTTTAGGTTTCTCTGTCTATAAAGTAAGGAACTTGGACCAGAGATCTCAGTGAGTTGTGGCATTTTATTCTGTTTTTCTCTCATTGAGGAAGCTGAATAAGCATTAAGAAATTCACCCAATGGTTAGTTTTAGGCTAATACATTCTGCCACATTGATGGGCTGTGTCCCAGCCAAGATGGCTGATTAGCTAGTCAGGATCCTCCAGCTCTTGAGTGGACCTCAGGCTTGGATGGCTGTCAGATGGCCATATGGAAAGGATGAATGAAGTGACACGCTGAAGATTGCAACTCTGAGCCACCAAACCAGGTTGTTAAAGATAAGGCACCTTCTGAGATTAAAATCCCATCTTTCTTTTTCTCTTTTTCTTCTCCTCTCCCCCAATTTGGAAAATGTATTAATGCCTTTATCTCACTCAGATTACCAGGAATACTATGCACACTATTGTATCTCATAGTCTATTGATCCACAGAGGGGTTTTTTTAGTGTAAACTTAAAAAAATTTTTTTTGAAACAATCACAAACTTACAGTGAAGTTGTGAGTGCAAAGAACTTTTTTTCCTGAACCATATGAAATACACACTATAATGTTTGGTATGAAGAGGCATCTGGTTGGCAATTTTTTCCCTAAATCATGAGGTTGTTGTAAGAATTAAATGAGTTACTGTATATGGAAGGCAAAATAATAACCTCCACCCCTCCTGCAACTCAACATGGAAAGGGAGAAAACTGCAGTGAACCTTGCGATGTTGGTTTGGAATTGGAGACTTCAGTGTGGCTCATGGTTTTCAATATAAACAGATACAGAAATAACTATAAATGTAATATATACTCCTTAGCTCTGTCAACTGTAAGAACCAATAGTGATGAATATACCTAGTTCCCAGATCTAATACGATTCTCCACTGAAAGGATTCAGGACTCCTTGGAAAAATGGCTGATTACAGTGTTGGGGCAGGAAAGTACAAGCTAAGCCCCAGATATCTTGTGCCTAAAACAAGGAAGCACTCAATGAATTATGGGGCTCTATCAAGCTAGTTTGAGGGTGATGCTAATGGAAAAATTGATGGCAATTTAAAGTAATTATATTAATAGATTATAATCCATGAATAAAATAGGATATTATGAGTCCTTATGAATGTAAAGAAAGAATGAATGAATTGAAAGTTGGATGAGGAACAAGGTTTTTACATATATATTCTCTTTCATATTCTTTTCCATTATGGTTTATCACAGGATATTGAATATAGTTCCCTGTGCTATACAGTAGGACCTTGTTGTTTATCCATTCTATATATAATAGTTTGCATCTGCTAATCCCAAACTCCCAATTCATCCCTCCCCCGTCCCCTCCCCTTTGGTAACCACAAGTGAACAGGGTATTTACATAGTTTCAAAGTTACATAGTCACATCATCCTCACAAAATACTTATAAACAATGAAGGAAAAAAAGAGTAGCTTTACAGTGGAAGGTCTTTTAGATTCCACCTTAATCAGGTAATCCAAGTGAATATCATCAGTAGTGGTTTAAATAAAAATGTACAATATCTGATAAAATGCATTGAAAGGAACACAGTATCACTTCATCACTTGTATTATATTCCTGAATAAAAAATGAGGAAATATTGGATAAATTCATATGGGGGAACATTCTACAAAATAACTGACCTGTAATCTTCAAAAAGGTCGTGAAAGTCAAGAAGAGATCAAGGACCTATTCCAGACTGAAGGAAACTGAAGACACATGACAGTTACTTGCAATCTATGATTCAGAAGTGGATTCTTTTACTATAAAGGATGTCATCCAGACAACTGCCAAAACTTGAATGGGGTCTGAGGATTAGATGGTAGTAATGTACCAATGTGAGTTTTCTGATTTTGATGGTTATATTGTGGTTATATAGGAGAATGTCTTTGTTTGTAGGAAATACATATCCTACTTCCTGGAACTTGTGAGTATGTTAACTTACCAGGCAAAAGAGACTTGGCAGATATGATTAAGTTAATATTTTGAGATGGGAGATTATAAGGAATTTTTCAGGTAGATCCTTATGAGGGAAAGAGGGATCCTCATAAGTGGAAGAGGGAAGCAGGAGAGTCAGAGTCAAAGGAGGAGATGTGATGATGGAAGCAGAGGTTGGAGTGATGTGATTTCTGGGAGGGGGATGCAGCCAAGGAATGTGGGCAGCCTCTAGAAGCTGGAAGAGACAAGCAATGGATTCTCTCCTAGAGCCTCCAGAAAGAATGTAGCCCTGCAGATACCTTGATTTTAGTCCCATAAGACTCATCTTGGAATGTTGACATCCAGAACAATAAGGGAATACATTTATGTTCTTTTAAGCCACTAAATTTATGACAATTTGTTATAACAGCAATTGGGGACTAATACACATGAAGCACTTAGAATAGTACTTGGTACATAGTAAGCACAGACATTTGTGTCTTCTTGCTATTATTGTTATTCAGTCTTTTCAAAGCATTCAGCTTAGCTGCAGTAATCAAAACAGTATGGTACTGGCACAAAAACAGACACATAGATCAGTGCAACAGAATAGAGGGCCCAGATATAAACTCACGCACTTATGGTCAATTAATCTACGATAAAGGAGACAAGAATATACAATGGAGAAAAGACAGTCTCTTCATTAAGTGGTGCTGGGAAAACTGGACAGCTACATGTAAAAGAATGAGATTAGAACATTCCCTCACACCATATACAAAAATGAACTCAAAATGTATTAAAGACCTAAATGTAAGATGTAAAATCATAAAACTTCAAGAAGACAACATTAGGCAGAACACTCTGACATAAATTGTAACAATATTTTTTTTGGATCTGTCTCCTAAGGCAGAAGAAACAAAAGCAAAGATAAATAAATAGGACCTAATTAAACTTAAAAGCTTTTGCAGAGCAAAGGAAACCGTTGACAAAATGAAAAGACAGCCTACTGAATGGGAGAAAATAATTGCAAATGATATGACCAATAACAGGTTAATATCCAAACTATATCAACAGCTCATATAACTCAATATCAAAAAAGCAAACAATCCGATTAAAAAGTGGGCGGAAGACCTGAATAGACATTTTCCAAATAAGATATACAGATGGTCAACAGGCACATGAAAAAGTGCTTGACATCACTAATCATCAAAGAAATGCAAATCAAAACCACAACAAGATAGCACCTCACACCTGTCAAATGGTTATCATCAAAAAGTCAACAAATAACAAATGTTGGCAAGGATGCGAAGAAAAGGGAACCCTAGTACACTGTGGGATTAAAATTGGTGCAGCCACTATAGAAAACACTATAGAGGTTCCTCAGAAAACTAAAAATAGAACTATCATATGATCCAGCTATTCTACTGCTACATATATATCCAAAGAAAACAAAAGCACTAATTCGAAAACACACAGCACCCCAGTGTTCATAGCAGCTTTACTTACAATGGACAATATGGAAGCAACTTAAGTGTCCATCAACAGATGAATGAATAAAGATGTGGTATATACATACAATATTACTCATCCATTAAAAAGGATGAAATTCTGCCATTTGCAACAACATGGATGGGCCTAGAGGATATTATGCTTAGTGAAATAAGTCACAGAGAAAGAAAAATACTATATGTTATCACTTATATGTGGAATCTAAAAAATAAAACAAATGAATATTGATAACAAAACAGAAACAGACTCATAGATATAGACAACAAACTAGTTAGCAGTGGGGAGAGGGAAGGGAGAGGGGCAAGATAGGGGTCTGGAATTAAGAGAGACAAACTACTGTGTATAAAATAGATATGCAACAAGAATATATTGTACAGCACAGGGAAATGTAGCCATTATTTTGTAACAACTTTAAATGGAGTATAATCTATAAAAATATTGAATCACTATGTTGTATACCTGAAACTAATATAATATTGTAAATCAACTATTCTTCAGTTAAAAAGCATTCAACTTAGTTTCATAGGATCAATAATAGAATCTTTGCTTCTGTAGTTAGGTGTTGTTCGTTTATATAACATTTGATAACATCACATATCTATAGCAGGAGTGATAAGAATAGGTTTGTAAATAAACAGAATAGACTTTTATAAATGTGCTGCTTCTTTTGCCTTTGCCCCTCCAGTTCTGCCCTGCTCTGATCTCTAGAGGCTGACCACATGGACTGCATCTTGAGCTTTCTTGCCTCTGGCTTTATTTGTCTTCTACAGAGACACTGGGCAGACCAAAGTGAGGGAGAGGAGTGAAGTCAGGGGATCTGTCTCCCCAGTTCCTGCCCTGTTTTCCAGTTGGTCAGCAGTGGCTGCCTTCCTCTTCCAAAGGCAACCACTCCTGCTGGGCCTCCTCTGTGGCTCTCTCAGTCTCTGGTAACCTCTCCTTGCTCTTGCTCCTTCAGGCTTTAGGGACAGTACCAGCTCCTAGCTGGTGCTATCCCTGGTGCTTCATTATCCTTTATTGGCAGTGCCTCTGCAAATTCACTGAACTCTCCTCAGTTACCCTCATCGCATGCACTGTCCTGTGTGGATCATCACTGACACAGTATTTACCCATACATCTCCTCAGCAGGGAGCACACATGCCCAGGAGTATAAATGCCTCAGTGGCTTAGTAGCCATGAGTGGCCAGCACACCTTGGCCACAGAGAAAGAATGGAAAGCATCAGTCCAGCTGGTGAGCCTTGTCAATATCCTCCAGCCAAAGCCCACCAGGAACACACTTGTAGTTGAACAAGTTGGGTTTAGTACTTGTTGTAGCAAAGGAAAAATCACAGTGTGGGGAACTGTGGTGGGGGTGTGTTTCAGCAAGAGAATGTTAGAAAGGACTGTGAGGAAGAAGGGGTAATTCTATAATTGTGTATCTCAATAAATAAACAATAAGAATACTAATACTAACTTGGTAGCGGAGATACCACAATCACCAAGAAATATTGATAAGGAGGCCAGAATAAACTGAAGATAAGCTGTAACTGGAAAAGTAGCATCAATCACTCGTATTAGCTGGGAGAGGGGGGGATCTTTGGTATTTTGTGGTTTGGACATTGTTCTTGGGGGGAATCTTTGGTATTTTGTGGTTCATACATTGTTCTTGTTTTCGTCTGTGTTCAGATATGATTGCAGAGTGGTCTTGCTTTTGTCTTGATCTATCATGGTCACACAGTGGCCTTGTCTGATGTTTAAGTTCTCTGAAATTGTTTTTGTTGACCAGGAGAACACCAGGGCCTAGTGTCAGTGCCAGGACAGTCTCTAGCACAACCAAGGTCCAGCTGGAAGTCAGAGGGGGGCGGTACTTTTCTCTTTCTCAGCTATTTTATGGAGGTTAAAGTATGATCTGCGTTAGAATCACCCACAGAGCTTGTTAAAATGGAGATCCCAGGGTCCTGCCCCTGGATCTACTGAATCAATGGTGAATCAATGTCATGGGGTAGGGCCTGGAAGTCTGTATTTCTTATTACCAGCTGCATCATTCTGATGCGCACCAGAATTTGAAGGCCACTGGTCTAAAAAGAGAGATGTCACAAATCCAGCTTCAAAATCCCAGATTTGTGGCAGGCTTTTAGTGTGAGGCATCGAGCACTAAGCTGTATGTTTAAATTTTCATTAGTGTCAAGTTCCAGCACCCTGAAGTTGTAGATTTTTAACTCAAGGGAAGCAGCCTCTGAATTTACAAGGTTATCTGTGCTTATACCTTGTGTGCCAGTTTTAGAAAAACCTCAGCTACGGAGGTCAGCCTGTAAGTGACAGAAAAAAAGGGGCTGGTCACCTATTAACCATAAATCAATAAAAGGTAAACACCAGTAGAAAGGCTGCTGCCAAACAGAAAAAAAGCCCAACAACAATAAGGAATTGCTTCCAAAGTCAGTGAGAACATTCACAAGGGTAAACCAAAATTCCAGAGACAGAGCTTTTCAAAGATGCATGACTGAAATCCCATTGAACAAAACAAACTATGGATCAGAAATGAGATGCCTTAACTGCAAAATGTCTAGTCAGATCACTGCAGATAAAAACACAATTTCTTCAAAGGAACATTCTCAAGAAAGACTACAAAGAAAGCAGAAATGAAGAAGTTAATTTATTCTAACACTACAACTAGGACAATATTTGGCATTTTCAAGTGTCAGAGAAAGAGCACCAAAAGTATAACTAAGACAGAGCCTAATAATGAACTTGACATTGAACCTGATTTTGAGTTACTAGTGAGATTCGACTCTTTAGGATGACAAGAGCAAGGAGACTTGAGGCTCAGACATTACCACCAAATTTAGCTTCAGACACTTTTTTTTACCACTGAATTTTTCTTCTCTTCAGACGTGGAAGAACTGAGCTCACCACAATCAAATAACCCCACCTTTCCTAACAGAAAGTTATGTAATGAGTCTTTTTAGCCTGAATAATGCTTTTTGCCTTAAAGTCTATTTTGTCTACAATCTCCACAGGCAGAGATTCTGCATCTATAGCTCATTACCATTATTCTGATATTAATGTTACATTTCATCAATTACTTGGGAGCAAGGTCAAATTTAGCAGCCAGATCTCCGCTTTAGTGAGGCCATCAAGGACATATCTATCATCTCCCTTCCCAAGATCTACTCCCCATGCAAAAGCCTTCATGCTTGTGTTCTCTCTCTCCCCTCCTACTTCCTTCCCTCCTCTCTCCACCTCCTCATCCTATCTCAGTATTACCAGTTACAAAATCATGCCTGATTTAACCCCTGACTAATTTATTCCTTTTTACTTTCATCTGAGAAAGGACAGATGGATTGACCTAGAGATTATCATACTAAGTGAAGTAAGTCAGACAGACAAAGACATCATATGACATCACTTATATGTGGAATCTAAAAAAATGATACAAATGAACTTATTTACAAAATGGAAGTAGATTCACAGACATAGAAAACAAACTTATGGTTACCAAAGGGGGAAGCAGGGGAGGGAGAGATAAATTAGGAGTTTGAGATTAACAGATACACACTACTATATATAAAGGAGATAACCAACAAGGACCTATGTATAGCACAGGGAACTATATTTAATCTTACAATAAACTATAATGGAAAAGAATCTGAAAAAGAATATATGTATACACACACATATATATACACTTATATATGTATTTATATATATAATATATATTATTATATTAATATATATTATTATATTAATATATATTATATATAATATATAATATGTTATTTTAATAATATATATTATATATATATCTCTGAATCACTTTCCTGTACACCTGAAACTAACACATTTGTAAATCAACTATACTTCAATTTAAAAAATAAATAAAATAAAATAGAAGATACCTTAACTCTTAAAAAAATAGTAATAATTCCTATCTATTTCCAGAATTTGTCTCTGTTTCAGAGCTGTCAGCCAGTCCAGACTTGTCAAAAACTGTCTGTTTCATAAGAAACTCACCTGGAAAGTCTACCTTGATGAATGAATCTTTGACAATTGGCTCAGGTTTTATATTTCTTTATGAAAGTTTAGCTCAATTCCACAATTCATTTACTCAATTTACTTCCTAGAATCAATAAGTAAAAATTCAACTTCATAAACACAGCTGTACTTGGCAAATAAACTTAAGATAAAAAGGATCTGTTTAAAAACTTTCCAGAGTGTATTTATAAATTAACCTTGCTTCTTAATAGTTAAGATTAAATTAATCCAGTAACACTTTCTTAAATTTGACCTCTTTTTTCTTGAGATACTAAGCCTTGTGAAAATGCAAAACTCCCAGGAGGTGTAGCATTTTAGGTAGGCTACCACCAAACCCTGAATTTCTTTATATAGTTTGAGTCTATGCTTTTAAGTGCATAAAGATTCAGAACCATACATCTTCCTGGTAATTTTTAAAATAATGACACTCTTTATCCATAAAAAATGTGTTTTGCCTTAAAGACTAATTTTTTGATACAATATAGCCACAGTGGCTTACTCTTGATAAGAATTTGTCTAATAAATCTTTTCTCATCGCTTAACTTTCTGTCTTTCTGTGCTAGTATGTTTAGGTGTCTCTTTAATGCAACTGATTTTAAAATCCAATCTGAGCATCTCTGCCTTTTAATTGTTGAGTTTAATCCATTTATATTTATTGTAATTATACACATTCGTTTTTATTTTTCACCATGTTATTTTCTGCTTTCAACCAGCCATACTTTTACTTTGCTTGTTTCCCAACCTATATTCTTATATGAAGGGTTCATATTATATTTATTCATATTATATATGTATTGAACCTTCACATTCTACCTACCATGTTTCTTAACTACTCTTTCCTACTTTCTGTCTCTTTATGTTACTATAATTCACAATTACCCACTTTTGGATTTGTTTTTCCTGTCCTTAAAACTTTAGGCTCTGTGGCAGAAGTCCTGATTCCCAGAGGGTGACTGCTTTCACCAGGGGATATAGTAAGAGTCCTATTTTATTTTATACTATGGCTGTCATTGAGTCACTTAGGTTTCTCATGTCAAGAGGACAGTAGGCAAAGGAAGTACACACCCTCCATACAGGGTTAATTTACATTGATCAGCAGGAGGAGGTACAGCAGCTGTTACATAAGAAAAAAGGGAAGAATATGTTTCACACTCAGTGAACAATTGGGGCATCTCTTGATGTTCTGCTGCCCAATGTGGATGGTCAATGGATAAGTACACAATGTATAGACATGACCTCAGAAGGCCATGGTGATCAGAAGCTTAGACCCTCAGAGTTTCTACCGGTTAAATTGCTAAGATTATGAGAGGTAGTAGCCAAGGGTGAGGAGAATCTAGAATGGGTAGTGAAGAAAGGAGATGATGAAAACTGTGCTCTTAAAACTAGTTGCAGCAGCCAGGATTGCTAAGTGTTTCCACTAGCTTTCCCTATATAAGATTCCTTAGAAGGGACTTCCCTGACGGTCCAGTGGTTAAGACTCTGGGCTTCCAATGCAGCGGGTGCAGGTGCAATCCCTGGTTGGGGAACTAAGATCCCACATGCTGCATAGCATGGCCAAAGAGGGGGGGAAAAAAAAAAAAGAAGGTTCCTCAGGAAATGACACCAATCAGAAACCTGAAGATGCTTTCCCCAGATGGGACAAACTTAATACAAAATGTAAATGGATCTGAACATCCCAAGGGTGGACTGTAGTGGATGCTGATTTGTGCTGCTCAGAGTCCCCCCCTCCTATCCCTGACTTCAAGACCGAGACCTTTATTTCTTTGTTGCTGGGTGCATTGGTTGCTGATGGCTCACTTCTGGGTTTCTCTGGGATTTGCCTTTGGCCAAAGGGAGCTATCTTTCCCAAGTTCATAACCACTTTCAGGGGCAGCTTGCAGCCAATGATTGGTTGCCATTGAGATATAAAGGCCCAGTCTTATTGTTTCAATTTGGGATATTCTTAAGGGCCATCCCAACTCCAGAGATCCTTTGGGATAGCTGAGGCTTCTGTTGCAACTGTATCGTTGTATCTCCTTCTGCACAATCCATTCTTCAGTCTTTCAAAGGTGTTCCTCAGAGTGTTCTCCAGAAAAACCTCCTGCGTGCAAATCTCCACCTCAGAATCTGTTTCCAGGAGATTCTATTCAAGACATTATCTTTTTCAGATAATACTTCTGTTATCGTAGGTTACTGGGTACCTATCCTTCTGTTTTTATATCTACATCTTGAATTATAAACTCATCTTCATTGAAACTTTCCTATGAAAATCCTGTGTGGCCTAAGCTGTGGAAGTGTCACTCCAGAGATTTCCTGTTCACTTCTGCCAAGTACTCCAGGGATATCGCTGTCCCAGGACTAATTTTTATGTAAATTTCTAATCCTGACAGTTTCCAAATCATGACAGAAGTGTACATTCTAACTTCAATACAGCATAAGGCAGAGGCCTAGGATTTTTATTTTTCTGGGAATAATTTTTTTCCTTTTCCTTAACCCAGAACAGCAAACTTCATCAACTCCCTGTTAAGGTGAATGGATCTTTTTTCCTAGGCCCCTCATTATGGAGGCTACATACCTTTGAGCATCCCAGCTTCATGAAAAGGGTTAGTTTTCATTCAGTGTCTCACAGGACCCACAGCCTCATATCCTGGCCTGATTGTGTGTTAAAACCCAAACTACTAGCTATTACTGAATTTGATAACCACCCATGGGGAAACTTCAGAATCATATCCTAAGCTTATAGCTCCTAATTTCAGGTACCTTGAGATTTCCACTTATTTCTTGCCAGTTGATATGTATGAATATGATTTTTAACATATTGCCAGAATCTGAAGTTATCCCTAGGTAGCTTAATATGTCCTGGAGCTAAGTTTTAGTAAGTAATGGAAATTATGAGGGCACTGGCCTTGGAACTAAAGTGGAAAAAGTGATGTAACTGAGAAGGAAATGAAAAAATTCAAACTACCTCTTTCATAACAAGGCCCAGATTGGCTAGACATTAATTTGGTAAAAACTGACCTAGAGTCCTAGTGGATTTCAAGTATCACCCTCGTGGGACTGTGAAGTCCTTGAAGGCAGAAACTGTGTCTTGTTTGCTGTTGTATCCCTAATGTGTAGTTCATGCTCAGCACATATTAGATGTTCAGTAGATACTTGTTGACTAAATGAATAGGTCAGCAATAAATCAGTGCTGTGCAAAATGATCAGATATTTAAAAATAAGAAGCAAGAATATAACATAACATTATCTCAACACTGGTCTAGGGAGAATAATAAAAAATAGTAGAAAAGGACAATGAAAACTGAGTTATCATATTCATTCTTTCCAACGTTCCTCTAACAAATATTTATTGAATGTCTGTTATTGAATCTGGCACTGTGCTAGGTGTGGAGAATGTGATAATGAGCAAAAAAGAAGGACATGGTTACTCCCCATGTAGAGACCTGGGGGAGGCAGACTTTAAATAAAAATACTAATAAGCGAAGAGTAAGTACAAAGAACAGGGTGACCAGATGTTCTGCTAGCCCAGAAGAATCTCTATTCATACCTATTGTCCCAGTGTAATTATTAATAGTGCCCCCATTCACTCTCAGAAGTGTCCCAGTTCAGATGGTCATCTTGGCTATGACTGAGAGTTATATGTTGTTGGCGCAGTGTACAATAATGAGAGACACCTATTCAGGAACTAGAGAGAAGGCTTCCCTGGGAAAAACAAGGCTGACTGAAAAATGGTGGATGGAACACACAGGGCTTGTGATTGTTAGGGGTGCCAGTGGAGAGAGCCTGCCAGACAAGATAGAACAGCCTGTGCAAAGCAAGGCATGCCAAGGAATCAATGGAAGGCCTGTCTGGCTAGAGTGTCAAGGGCAAGAGGTAGCCTAAAAGAATAGATGGCACAGGGACTTCCCTGGTGGCACCATGGTTAAGAATCCACCTGCCAATGCAGGGGACACAGATTCGAGCCCTGATCCAGGAAGATCCCACATGCCGCGGAGCAACTAAGCCCATGCGCCACAACTACTGAGCCCATGTGCCACAACTACTGAAGCCCATGCTCCTAGAGCCCGTGCTCCACAACAAAAGAAGCCACCACAATGAGAAGCCCACACACCGCAGTGAAGAGTAGCCCCTGCTTGCTGCAACTAGAGAAAAGCCCGTGCGCGCAACAATGAAGACCCAACGCAGCCAAAAATAAATAAATAACTCAAAAAAAAAAGAAAAGAAAAGAAAAATTCATGCTCTGAAAAAAAAGAGTAGATGGCACAAGGCCACACAGGCCTTGTGGGCATCTTATGAATTTTAGAATTTTGTTCTTTATCCTTTAATTAAAGATGGAGGTGGGAGAGGTGGGGGATTTAGCATTTTGAAAAGATTCCCTTTGGCTGCAGTGTGGAGAACAGATTTGAGAAATTTCAGGAAGCTAGTTATTAGGAGTCTACTGCACTAGGCCAATTAAGACATGATAGTAGTTTGAAATAGTAGTTTGAGAAGAATCTAGAAGGCAAAATGAACAGACCTTGGCAATGGATTGGCTGCTATAGAGAGAGGGGAATAGGGAGGTACCTAGAATAGGTTTTTGGCTTATGCACCTGGATGGATAGTTATGCAATTCAGCAAGCTGGGGAATGCACCTAGTTTTAGGATGTGGCATATCTATCTATCTATCCACGCATTTACCTCTTTAGGGAACCAGCATTCATTGACATCTGGTATATAGCAGGCATTGTGGGTAATAATAGCAAAGATGTTTACTATGATATCTAATAAGGAGTATAAATACACACATATTCATTTTACCAGTTATCATACTTTCAGCTGCAAGTAATATAAAACTAGAATACTCAAGTCAAAATTTCTTAAACAATGAGAATGTTTATAAGTCCTAAGATGGGGAGCTCCAGTTTGGCTTATTTGGTGGTCCTAATGACGTCAAGGATGTTAATTCTTTTCATCTTTCTATGCTGCTGTCATTACTCAGTTGACTTTTCCTTGACTAGTACCCTTTACGGTTGCTTGATTGCTATCCCAGTTCCAAGCAAACACACCCATGACAACATTGAGCAGAAGAATGACTATTTTCCCCCATGAATCTCCTTTGCAAAGCTAGGAAACCTTTCCTAAAATCCACCCCCCACCAATAGATTCCTCCTCACATCTTGGTGTGTAGAATGATGTCACATGTTTATTCCCAAGCAAGGCCTGAAAAGAGGAAAGGGAGTGCCATGACTTGTCCAGTGAACACATGGTCGGGTAGAAGAGGATGACTTGCTTAAGAAATTTGTGGTTTTGTTTACAAGGAAAAAGGGTGAAATGACTGTTGAGTAGGCAACCAAGTGTGTCTGCTGTATCTATAGTATTGTCTTAGGAGTGGATCAGAGTAGCTTAGGAGATTGAAGCAGAAGAAATCACCTTGGAGATTGGAGGAGAAGAAATGTTTCCAAGGCTGGGAAAGGTTATTAGGTTTATGTCACTCTGAAGGCAGAACCTGAGGTCTGAGGTTACAGCAGCACTTAAAATAATACTAACATAAATCCATCTTCACCCATTGATTCTCCAGATTTCAGGCATCCTCACGGCTTTCCTGAATTCCTCCAAAGTCATGTAAATACTGTTTTTATTGTTTCTAAGCTTCACTGAACTGCAAGAAAAATGGTTGAACAGTGTTTTGCATAAAATACTAGAAATATTTGTTACTTAGCTCTGGCTCATTCCGAGCCTGACCTGTTTCTGTCATTACCGCTGGAATAGTTCTCCAGCTCTTGCCAGATTTTGAGTTGTCAGGATAATAATTTATCCATCTTGTTGTCAGATTCACAGCTAGTTTGCCTCACTCTAGGGGAATCTAAATGACTATCACTACACATGGTGTGCAACTCATATTTTAAATGCATTTAATTCCAAATATCTTCCCTCTGCCACACCCCTTATCCAAAGACTTACTAAACTACTGTCACAGTACCATTTTCCCCTGTTGTAGAAACCTCCACCACCCACCAAAGATCAGTTTTCCTCTAGTTTCCTTTAATGTTCACTAAAATGACCAGAAATATGCACTGACCACAGTTACTAAATCAGTCTCCTAGGTCTCTGGGCCCAGAGCTCTCCTCTGTTTCCATATTCCTTCCATCCTCACTTCCTCAAGCCAACTACTCTCAAATTATGCCTGTTCTTCAAGAGTCTTGATTTCCCAGTGTGGTATATGACCTTTTTATTTTACAAAAGGCCAACCTTGAAGCGTCTCACTTTAAAGACAACTCTCCGGGTTTGCTTTACAAGGCCAACCAGAAGTTATTTTCCGTGTTTATTAATTCATCCCCTTCAGCTTCCCTTACAATGGGTCCTTTTCAAGGTTTTAACTATAAGCATTAAATTACCCTCCTGACATCCCTTTCCTCCTCCTCCCAGGAATGCTTGGAAAGGAATCCAATTGTGGGCAGATGTTAGGTCTTTCTCAAAAGCATTCTGTGTTAAATAACAAGCACCCAGTTGTAGTTCAAATTGAATACTAATAGTGATTTACACTTTAAGCAAGAGTGGTAATTATTAGCTTTGAAAGCATATCATAATGACTTTTTACAGTTGTTCTTATACTTTATTATTCTTCCTTTCTTATTCTCTAGTCAGTGTTCTTAATTATACCACTCCAGAAAAATACACTGGGAGAAAATACAGCAAAATACATGAGACGGTGAAACATCCTGGCCACCACAAGCAGCCAGATAAGATTTGGTAGGTAATGCGGGGCTCATAGGGCAGTAGCACCAGGATATTTGGGCCTCCTTCTCCTACTTTCCCTTTTCCACCCTCAAAGCTATATACATAACTGCCAGAGAATCAGTTAGTAAAAAATATATTTATTAAATATCTACTACTGGCTGAGGAGGGACTGTCTAAGAGCTCCACATTTATTAATACCTCTAGATGCTCTCACATTCACTATTAGGTACAACCAGACCTAGCAGAGAACTAACTCAACCACTAAATTTTGTGCTTTCCCCATGGAATAGATTTTACTGGATTTGACCATGGCATTTTATCCCTTCTATTATCCTTCATTGAAGGACATTATAAGAAACAGAGTTATAAAACTTGTGGTTCTACTGGCTGCTTGGATGTTATTGAGGACATTGTTTATTACATCATGCAGTGTCTTTTTATGAGGACTCACTGGGACAAATTCTATTTAATTTCATTATTGGAAGTAGTCACACTTCTGAGTGATTCTTTTTCCTTCACTTTTTTTTTTTTTTTAATTCTCGTGGTCTCTGTGAATCATGTCACTGATCCTGTTTCTCTTTTTGATTTGGCTACTAGACAGCCTAGATCATAAGGTTGTGATGCATTTCTAACAAGCATCCACCCAGGACCTTGAGACATGTGTGCACGTGTGTGTGTGTGTGTACTGGGCTCATTCTTTACTCCATCCTATTTTTCCCTACACTCACTTTACATTATCCTGATGACTTATTTATTTTTTCACACAATGGAAATTTATTTCTTGCTCACATAATTGTTGAATGCAGATATTTGGCAGGTGGCCTTCTATGAGGTAACTTGAGGACCCACAATCCTTTCACCTAATTGATCTTCCATCCTCTAGGGCCTCCCATCCTCTGCATGGAGTCAGCCTATGGTAAGAGAAAGAATGAAGGATCATGCAGGAGGTTTCATGGTCTAGGCCTGGCAGTGCTGTGCATCACTGCTGTTTATGTTCCATATGCCATCACATAGCCACCCCAGATAGTACAGGAAGCTGAGAAATGTGGTCTAGCATTGTGTCTGGGAAGAAAGGAAAATGGGTGTGGTGAATGACTAGCCAATATTTGTCACAAATCATGAAAACTGAGGTATGAAGGAAACAGCTCACTCTGTTTTCCCTAAGATATTTCTGCTAATAGCATTAGCAGAATTGTTAACGTTAGCAGGAATAACTGAATGTTCAGGCCTAGAACCCTGGGTGACTGGGGAATTCTCTCTCTGTCCCTTCCTCTCAATTCTTTCTTCCATTTCCTTTGTTCAGGTCTTTTCTACCTTATGCCCAGCCTGCTAGAACCCCTACCTTCTTGGCCTCTGGAGAGAACTATCTTCTGAACAGGTCTTGTGGGTTTTTTTCTGCAGGTTGGCTCACATATTTTATTGTTACCTAATGCCATATAGAAGATCATCCTAAAACTCAGTGGTTTAAAAGAGCAATAATTACTTATATGTCTCATGGTTTCTATGGGCCAGAAATTGGGGAGAAGATTAGCTGGGTGGTTTTGGCTTGGGGTTTCTCATGAGGTTGTACTGAGATATCTGCTGAAGTTTGCAATCATCTGAGAACTCGACTGGGGCTTGAGGAGCCACTCCCAAGGTGGCTCACTCACATGGATGGCAAGTTGGAATAGTTAACTACATCCAGCTGTCAGCATACAAATGCCCTTCATTCCTACAGCTGCTGCCAGCATATAATGGTTCATGGCTGGAGGAGGACCTCAGCAAACAGAACTGCTTGAACCAGGGGGCTGGGCCCCATCACAGTCACAATCTGGAAATGTCAAAACTCAAAGGCAAGGTTTGTTTCTCTAGTAAAATTCTCAGATGTCCTCTTCCTTCATGTACTCTGGGTTTTTTCCATTTTTCTTTTATAGACAATTGTCTAGGTATAATTTTTTCCATCCCACTCTTTAGAAATATTATTTTAAAAATTAACATAAATTCGTCTATTTTTTTGGTGTATAGTTCCATGAATTTTAATGTATATGGAGCTTTTTGTAACCACCACCATCACAATCAGGATACACAGCAGTTCTATCATCCCAACAAATTCCCTGTGCTTTCTTTTTGTAGTCACAACCCTTCCCCACCTGAACTGATGGCAACAACTGATCTGTTCTTCATCACTACGGTTTTGTCTTCTTGAGAATATCATATAAATGGAATCATACAGTATATAACCCTTAGAGATTGATTCTTCTCACTTGACATGTTTTTGAGATTCATTTATGTTTGTTCCTTTTTATTACTGAGTAATATTCCTATGTAAATATGTATCTTGTTTGTTTATTCACTCAACTGTTGAAGTACATTTGGAATGGGATTGCTGGCCCATCTGATAAATGTATGCTTAGTTTTATAATAACCCGCCAAACTTTTCCAGAGTGGCTGTACGATTTTAGATTCCTGCCAGGAATATATGAGAGATCCATTTGTTTCTTATCCTCATCAGCGCTTGGTATTGTATTTTTATTTAGCCATTTTCATAGACATGTAGTGATATTGCATGACTTTAATTTGCATTTCCCTCAAAAGTGAAGTATCTGCTCAAGTCTTTGCCCACTTTTTAATTGTGGTGTTTGTTTGTTTTTTAATTAATTTATTTATTTTTGGCTGCATTGGGTCTTTGTTGCTGCATGCGTACTTTCTCTAGTTGCAGTGAGCGGGGGTACTCTTCTTTGCAGAGTACCCCCACTCACCGGGGGTACTCAAAGCTTCTCATTGTGGTGGCTTCTCTTGTTGCAGAGCATGGGCTGTAGGCATATGAGCTTCAGTAGTTGTGGCACACGGGCTCAGTAGTTATGGCTCGTGGGCTCTAGAGTGCAGACTCAGTTGTTGTGGCGCACGGACTTAGTTGCTCTGTGGCATGTGGGATCTTCTGGGACTAGGGCTCAAACTAGTGTCCCCTGCATTGGCAGGCGGATTCTTAACCACTGCGCCACAAGGGAAGTCCCCTGTTTGTTTTCTTATTGCTGAATTTGGGGACTTATTTATGTATTCTGGATACAAGTTCTGTGTCAGGTATGTCATTTGCAAATATTTTCATCCAGTCTGCAGCTTGTCTTTTCATTTTCTTAACAGTGTCTTTTGCAGAGAAGTTTTTAATTTTGATGAATCTCAATTTATTAATGTTTAGTGTTATGGATTATGCTTTTGGTGAGATGTTGAAAACATTTTGCTTAACTGCAGGTCATGGTATATTTCTTCTAATATTTTCTTCTAAAATTCATATTTTAAAAATATTTTACATTTAGATCTATGATCCATTTTGAGTTAATTCTTGAATTAAGGTATGAGGATATAGTGTTTAGTTAGAGGTTGTTTTAATTTTTTTAATGTGGTTGCCTAATAATTCCAATACCATTTGTTGAAATGATTATCCTCCACTGAATTGTCTTTGTACTTGTCAAACGTCAACTGATCATATTTATGTGGATTTACTACTGGATTCTCTATTCTGTTTCATTGACTTATGTGTCTATTTGTTAATGAATTTCATACTGTCTCAATTACTGTAACTTTATATGGGAGGTTTTAAAAATCAACCATTATGATTGATTTTAATTCATTAAATCTCTCTTAATTCTTCTTTTTCAAAATGATTTTGGTTTTTCTAACTCCACTGACTTTTTTTTTTTTAATTAATTAATTTTATTTTTGGCTGTGTTGGGTCTTCGTTTCTGCGTGCAGGCTTTCTCTAGCTGCGGTGAGGGGAGCTACTCTTTGTTGCAGTGCACAGTCTTCTCATTGCGGTGGCTTCTCTTGTTGCAGAGCACAGGCTCTAGGCACGCAGCCTTCAGTAGTTGTGACATGTGGGCTCAGTAGTTGTGGCACATGGGCTTAGTTGCTCTGTGGCATGTGGGATCTTCCTGGACCAGAGATCGAACCCATGTCCCCTGCATTGGCAGGTAGATTCTTAACCACTGCGCCACCAGGGAAGTCCCTCTAGCTCCACTGACCTTTTATAAAAATTTTAGAATTTGCTTGTCTTTATCTACAAAACTACTGTTGGGACTTTCGTTGGAATTGCATAAAATCTGTGGATCCATTTGGGGACAATTGACACCTTCGCTATTGTGAGTCTTCGAAACCATGAAAATGGTATATCTTTCTAATTATTTAGGTTTCTTTGCTTTCTTGCATCAGAATTTTATAGTTTTCAGCATACAGGTTCTGCATTATACATGCATAAATTCATGAAATATAAGAGGGGAAAATGGTGCTTCAAATTCTAGCATTCTTTCCCAACATGCTTGCTAATATTTACTTTCCAGAGTCCTCAGTGCATTTTGCCCTGCTTTTATAACTGAGAGAGACAGAGTGGAGTGTGATTACTCCATCTTATCTAGAACTGGAACCATTAGATGTAAATCTTACTCTTTCTATTCCTTCAGATTTCTGATTTCTGTACTCCATGAGGGTTACAAGAAAGGTTTATCGTATTTGCATCCCCCTCCAAGCCTAGCATAGTGCCTTGAATGAGATTTTGTGGGTCAAGTATTCGATCAGGGCATATTGGGGGACTTGTGTCTGCTCCACAGTGTTTGGGGCCTCACCAGGAGTGGCTCAAATGGCTGGATATGTCTGGGACAGCTTGGCTGTGGTCATATATCTGGGTCCTAAGTTCTAGCCATTGGCTAGATTCCTGCTCCATGTGGCTTCTGCCTGGGCTGCAGTATCTGAAATGGCTTCTTCACTTATGTGTCTGGTGCCTAACTAGGATGGGTAGAACAGCTAGGGGATGGTTGGCAGCTCACTTTCCATATGATTAGTTTTGGGCTTCCTCACATCATGGCTGCCTCAGAGAAGTCAAATTTATATAGTAACTGGATTCCCCAAAGGAGCTCACCAACTTATTTTAAGTTTTATTCCACCTGTTGTACGTTGCATTTTTGTAAGCTACCTTAAATTCATTTTAGAACAAGGTGGGATATAAATATGTAAACCAAGTGAAATATAAATTAAGTATCAGGGAAGATAAAAATGTATAAAGTTATTTCGCTAAAGGAGTTTAGAATCAAGCTGGACAAAAACTGTAGTCATTAGAAGTTAGCAAGCAGTAGGAAGTGGAGAGCATTTGCTTTCTAAAGAGTTGTGTAAGTAAGAAGTGCCATATTTTTTGTAGGAAGTAGAGAATACTTTGGGCTCAGTAAAGGAAGGGAATTGGAGATTTTTCCCTTAATTTTTAAAGACAGAGAGTATTTGGACCAGCTGAGAGAACTGGAAGGATAAAAAGAAAGTGGTTTATGAAAAGGTAGACATGTTAGAAAACCCCAAGGCATATTTTGGAGGCTGGCAGTCAGCCAGTTTGTCTGCAGAGTCTGTCCATTGCAATTCTGGGTAAGGATTTTTTCCTTGCCTGAGTGTCCATTCACCCATCATTTGGTAACTGAACCTAGGTTTCCTTTTTGGTAACCATCTTCTCACAACTCCAAGCCCAGTAGGGAAGCATGAGTTCAAGACCTGGGCTAAACAGAGGATTACATTCCCTGGGCTAAAATATTGATTCAAGGCATCAGCAAGATGGAGGGCCAAGAGGTTACAATGCTCACCTCCCCAACAAGAACAGTAAAACCAAAAACACACACACACAAAAAAGTAAAAAACTACAAACCAAAGAAAATAGTTCAGGAATGGGCATACGAGCCCCTCTATGCCAATGACACACCAAGAGAAGACTTGCCAGAACTTCCTGTTGAATGTGAACCTGAAAGAATACAGGAGGTGGGTCTGCTATTGCCATCTTGCTACCATGCAAAGCCTGACATACAGACTTAGTATTTCTGCAAATACTACAGGGGGCATAGCCTAGAGATGGAGAGAAACTGAGTCCTGATGACGTAATTTGAGTCCTGAGTCAAGTCATACCTATAGTGGAATTCAGAATGCTCAGAGACAAGATACTACATATACATGAAACAAAAATTTGAACGAGGTGTCTGAGAAGAGTGAGGGGGAAACAGTGTATAATTAGAGAAAAGGAGAATCATTGGCTTAGGGGTAAAAACTGAAAATATTTTTCAGGCTTCCAAGGCATTTTGTGATGCAGTGCCAACCTTGCTCCATCTTTGCCTTCCCTACATCTCTCTCTCCTCATCCTAAACTTTACCTATTCTGTATACCAAATCCCATTCTCTGAATATTCCTTGCTCTTTCATAACTCTATGCCTTTGCCAATCCTGTTCCCTATCTGAAATTGCCCTTTCCTGTCTTTTTGTTCTGAAAAGCTCTCTAATCATCCCTGAAGGCCCACCTAGGTGAACTTTCCCCCGCATGTTTGTATAATTCTTTGTATACTTCTCTATTATAGCTCTTACCTCATTGTTTTTGTCTGTCTTTTCCATTATTCTGTGAACTCCTTGAGAGAACAAAGTCCTGTATGCCTAAAATCCCTTCAAAGCATTTAGTACAGTATCCCATACACAGTAAGAGCTTAAGAGATGCTTGTGGAATGGATAGTGAATGAATGAATTAGAAATGGCAGGTAATGAATGAAGAGGGGCCTTGCTAGAGTTCCCTGGCTTTTTCCACCACTATTCCTGGAAGCTCTCCCATCTTGACCCACAGATTACTAGGCACTTCTTATTTGCTCATCATAACTTGTTTCTCTTGTGTTTTCCAACCTCCCTTTAGTTGGGTGTGGCCATGGAACTGATTTCATTCCAGTGGAGTGTAGCAGAAGGGATGTGTATGACTTCCAGGCCTGGACTTCAAAACTTCCATATTCCATCCTCCATGTTTCCCTTTCTGCTGGCTGGGCAATGCCCAGAGTGACCTTGGAAGCCAAAGGTTGAAGGCAGCCAGGGCTCTGTCAACCTGAAACGTTAAATGACTGCATGAAACAGAGGCCTTCCCCCACCCCCATCCACTGCCACCCCAGAACACCTTCACTGAACTGTTACATGAGAGAGAGAGAAACTTGCTTTGTGTCAAACGCCTGCACTTTTGGGGTCTGTTTGTTTCCACAGCTAATGTTGCCCTAATATAGGACCCAATAGAATTTCTCAGTTCAAACGAGATTCTGAATGTGGTGAATATTATATACATGGCAGAACTATATTATGGAAAGCCTTCCTGTTGTCTCCGGCCTCTTTTTTAGAAAAAGGTCACTCGTGGTACGAGGCAGCTGGGCAGTTTTGGAGGTTTTGGAGCAGTAGGCTGAGGGTGAGAAGGTTAGGTTCTATTCTTGGGTCTGTCCCCCACTGGCTTTGGGTTCCCAGCCAAGGAAAATGACAGCATGGATGCTCAAACAACCCACCCAAGGGGAAAACACATAAAAGCAAAATCAGTCACCCCAGCAAAAATGCAGGTGATGGTGATTTCTGCAGCAGGAGAGAATAACGCTCATGTCTCTTCCAGGCTTCACTAGTCTTAACGCGTGATGCCTTCCAATCCTGCAGGCGCTGCTTACTGATTCCAAGCCTGGCCAGCACAGAGGAGCATTTTGACCTTTCTTTGGTGCAGGCAGACTGCAGATGCACCAATCAAAATGTCTCTGTCCCTGTCAGTGTCAACTTTCTAAGCCATAGGAAGAATACTGAGTTTACTTAGTTAAAAGACAAACAAATAAAAAATTCTAGAAGTACAGCACTATTGCTGGAACCCACCAATCAGTGTTTCCAAGTTGCAAACTTTCTTGGCCTGGAGTATAATCTATTTTTACAGAGTCTGTCCCCAACACATCTACATCCTGCAAACAGGCTCCTTGAGTATCTGTTGTCCACCCAAAGGAGGGATAGCTATTTCTTATCTTCTTCTACCAGACTTCTCTGTGTTTGTTTCTGTGGGGAAGGAATCACAGCAGTTTGTTTCTCAGGACCAAAGTTCTCTCAAAAAGTCAGAGATCCCTAATCCCCCACACTGGGGCTTAGAGTTTCCGCACCCTCCTCATCCAAATCTGCCACCATATTAGACTCCTTTCGTGTCTCTAGGACTGGAAGCCCCTTTATCTGGCCCTTGGCCCTACAGAATGCCACAACTGACATTTAAGTATCTAGTAGGCCTAAGAATCACTTGGAGAATGTCTTCGGAATGAGTGTAGGCTTGTGGGTTTACTCCCCTGGGATTCTGATTCAGTACATGTAAGGTGGGGCACAGATTCTGCAGTTTTAATTGGCACCCCAGGTGAATCTGATGCTAGAGCATCTGAGACCACACATTTAGGAACACCCCTTCCTCTGAGTGGTAAGTCATCTTTTAAAAACACAAATAGGTTCATAATAACCCTTTAAAAATTCTTTGATGGTTTCCCATTGCTGTCAGGATCGGGTCCAGACTCTTTAGGTGGCAAACCAGTGCTCCTTAGGAACTGGCCCTTATTCATTTCTCTAGCTTCAGTTCTCACCAGCTGTCCTCCAGGTCTTGTTCATTTCAGTCATTCTGAGTTAGCATTTGCTGTTCTTTCTTTCACTGCTTTGTGAATGTCACTCTCTGCCTGGTCCCCTTTTTCCCTTCCTCTGGTCTTAACCTGTTTAACCTGTAGTTAGACGAAACCCCCCCCCCTTCCCCTTGGGAAACCGTTCTTTCCTGACTAAGAAAATGCCCACCTCTATGTGCTGACATCTCTCTGCCTGCCCCGGTACTTATCACTGTGTGCTTTGTTCACCCTTCGCTTGTCTGGGTCCCCCACCAGAGCCAGAGCTTTTCATGACAAGGATCATGTGTTCATCTTCAGGTCCCCAGAGAGTTTGGCCAGAGGACAGGAGACAACGGTGGGCAGAGGTGGGCCTGAGGTTCTCATTCTATAAGGATAGCCAAACATCACTGGAATAACATGCGAATGGTTTCTGCTCCCACCAAAACAGACAGAAGTCTCAAGGAGAAGTATTAAAACCTTCCTGCTGGTGTAGACCCATCACTGTTGAGCATTTTTGCAACATTATCTCATGGTTGCAGTTAATACGAGTTAGAAAATGGAACAAGAAGTGGTTTAGTGCTATTTCTATGAGCACTGGATGTTACAAGACTGTGTCATGATGCAGGTGCTCTTAAGTGGGAGGCCCTAGCCAAACACAGCAACATGTGAAAATGCCCCACATCCCACATGGAATCTAAGTTATGTCTCACTATATGAGTTAAGTAGAATTGCACTTAGGGTCTCTGACTGGAGAAGAGCCACCTGCCATCTTGACCTGCTCCCATCAAGACTGTTACCTGTGAAAGAATATTCTCAGTAGGTCACTGTATGGTTGGGTCTCTTTGTTACAGAAATTTAGCTTTCACCTTATCTAATACGGATGGCATCATGACTCCTAGGCAACTTGGTCAGGATGAAGAACCTCATTTGGGAATGAGCCCCTCATTTCTTGAACCAAAACGTTTTCTACAAGGAAAGCTCTGTGGAGAAAGCAAGCCAGTAGAGCTTAGCCTGATCATTCCATGAATGCACATAGTTACCCACATAATTAACAAAAAAGGTAGGTTCCCTCTTTTTTACTCCCTTGCAGAAATAAACACATACAAAATGGAAAGTAAGCAATGTCAAGAGTAGGAAGCACTTCCTCCTTTTGAGAATTCAGAATGTGGGTGCCCACCATCAATTAATACCAGGGAAATAACAGGAAATTCTCCAGAGGGAAATGTGAAAAAAGGAGGCACCTGCTTTTGAGCTTTCTGAATATTGAGTCTAAGGAAAGCCAATATCTTTCTTTTGCAGGCTGTTGCTACCTTCTCATGAATACCACTAGTGCATTTGCATCCAATAGCTCCTACCCTCCCAGGAAACAACAGAGCCTTGCCATTCCCCCAGCTTCCCAAGAGCCTGCAAAGCAGACATCACTGATCCCATTCTCTAAATGGGAAAATGGAGGCTCAGAGGTTGAGTGATTTATTTAAAGTGCAGTATAAGCATGCAAAGAAGCCAACGGGAGATAAGAGCTTGTCTAACTCCACAGTCAATTTTCAGTTCCCCAGATAACACAGAACCTAAATAAACCTACATCAACACCATATGGTATCAGCAAAGCCGGGGGATGTTGGGCACTCGTATTAAAATGGGCTCTAAAGGAAAGATAGTTTGTACGTGTGAATAGTCAAGGAGCAAACCATCCTTTTGATAATTCTCATCGTTTTTAGTTCTGTAACCCAGGGTGACACGAGTGTTGATGGACTGGACAACTTCACTAATACCTATCCAGTCCTTATTTTTAACACTGTTTATAATAAATCATAATTCTTATGAATGCTCAATAGGTACCAACTTAAGCATGCTTAGAATTCTGGCTTATTAAATATTCTTCTTGCCTAGAAATCTTGATGGCCCTTGAAATGGCTTGCCTTGAATTTTGAAATGAAAATCCATTTGGTGTGCTTTTGGAATAATCTGTTTCAGAATTTTCTTCAACATCAGGAGGGAATGTAGATTTAGTAAAACTACGTTGCAAACCTGTTAATCTATAACAGCAACCGACTAATCCAATGCATGACCCCCTGGACACAGTGATGCATCTCACTAGGCTGCCATAAGGGTAAATACAATTTGTCTATAGAACTAGGCTTTGCAGTTAGAGTTCCTGCTTTGGGTGTGTGATATCCTGTGGACTACAAACAGATTTCATGTCCCCAAACAGATGGGCTTTCCCTTTATGGGCCACTCTTAAGTTTTCTAGGCAAACTGAAGCTGCGCTAATGTCCCTTTGTGTGAAGGAATGTTTAAGTTGAACCACTTCCCTTTACCTGATGGGTATTCAGAGTTTTGAGCCAAGGACAACTGGGATATGCCGACATCTGCATTAAAGGAATATTCCCTTCTTTGTGCTCTTTAGGATTGACAGTGACAGGCAGAAAAAGCTTCTCTGGATATCAGTGTAGGTCTTTAGTTGCAAACAACTGTAGCTAGTAGAAGTAGGAAAGGAAGCTTAGTAAAGAATTTGTGGTGTCTCTAGGAATCTCTAGGAGGACGCAGAATCAAGCTAAGAGGGTTTACAGGAACAGTGGCCAGCCTGCACTGCCAGACTTCTCCAGGGGAGGGCACTATGGCTCCCCCTGCCAACACGGCCTGGGATGCTATGACCAGGACCTCTGGCCCTGCTGCCTCCAAAAGTGGATTGGTCTCTGTCTCCCTCACCAGAATGCACTCTTCATGGCACTGTCTTCTTCATGACATTCTCTTTCAAACTGAAATCTCATGTGCCATACCTGATTAGTGGAAACTAGGTCCCATTCTTGGAAACTCATCTCTATCTGTAAAGGACACGGAGAAAGCAAGTGTCTGACGTCTACCTGGGGAACATGCAAGATTTCACAAACACTGAAAGGATGCTCAAAATGTAAATGGGGACCCACAACATAAAACATGTCTACTGTGTCTACCATCTGGCTGTCCAACAGCCTATAAACTTTCTTCCATACTAATAGTCTAAACAACTGTAATCGCAAGAACAAAATGCTTTTGCTTAATATCATACAATTATTCCTTGTACAACTGAAAAATGTGCTTACTCTCTCCTCAAAAGGGGGTCAAGGTAAAGTCTTCTCAGTTTCCAGATTGAGTTCTAAGCTCAGTTCTAAGCTCAGCGATATTCACCTTCTCCAATTCAGTCACAATCCCATCTTGATATTCTGTGCCCCAGAGGCTAAAATACAAAGCTAATCACCACCCTATGTTACGCACACACCCTAAAAAAAATGGAAGGGAAACAGAAGAAAAGGAAAGGGAAGACTAGTCAGTGTATATACGCAGAAAGGAAGAGAAATGAATGGATGCTGTTGTCATTGTTTCTGCAAGTGGTCGTGCGCATGTGGATGGTGTTAATGACATCCTTCCTCCACAACCATGCCATGTTCTTTTTGCGTTCAGAACCAGCATGTCAGCAGGTTAGAGTTCTTTACCTGACAGGGTGACCCTAACCTTCATTTCTAGACTGTCATACCTCTTCTTAGTTATCCTTCTTATATGTGGTTGCCATTGAATTTTACCACTGGACATGGCAATACACAGAAGTACCCAAAAGGATCTCCTGGGTTCCAGAAATACTGCTTGCACAAAATGATATAAACTACCCTATTTTGTCTTGTTAATCAGAATCAATCACCCCAGTCGACATTGAAAACCCCTTTATTGCCTGTTTTTCCAGTGGCATGAAAAGTCCAAAATATCCTCTTCTTGACAAGAAGTTTTATTTTCTAATTCGATGAAACAGAGGTTTTATTTTCTAATTCCACACATTCCTGGTGGAACCAATTCTTTCCTCGAGCACTAAGACTTTTATATTGGCAGAGCCCAGAATTGCGGGGATTGAAAGCAAAACTTTTTCAGTGGGGTCATTAGATGTAATTAGAACTGCCCTTTTGCTTCTACCCTTTGGATTCAAATCCCATGCACTTTGGTTATGGAAGGGAAAATAGTGCCATAAATTTATCATGGTTCTGAAGATGTACCACGTCCTATACATATCACTCCAAACTCATAAGGTGGTGTCCCTCAGCTGGCATCAGCTGGCACTGTAACTAAGACTACAATAGACCTTTTCCACCATTCTGTAAGTTCATGGTGATAAAAGAGCTCAGGATTCCCTGAATCATTGAAACTGCCTATCTGTCCTTAATTTAAATTCTCAAGATCCCGTTCTTCCCTATTAAGGTCCTAACTCTGATATAAGAGACTTGAAAAGGCTGTGATTTCAATTGACCTTGTAATTTGGCCACCCCATCAGGCTCAAACTCAGGCTTTAGCGGCTTCTTCTGAGAGATGACCATCTCCCCACCACCCTCCTCAACACAGAGTCTAGTCAACATTTCTTTCTTCATGTCACTCTCTTCTAAACTTAAATCTCACAAGGGAATGTTTGATCCTATGTCCTAGTCATATAGCTGTGCCCTAGCTTGCAGAAGAAACCAGGACACAGGGGATGGCAGGATTCACAAGGTGGGGAAATTTCCCTAATATATGAAAGCTATTCAAAGCATGAATTATGTCCTTTACCACCTGCAGCTAGTTCCCATTTTTAATTAGAGTGAGAATTTTGATTTTGAGTAATACATTACATCAACCTGCCAGTACCTGTGAAATCATGAATAGAATCAGAGAAGGGCCTTCCAGAGATGATATGATTGAGCCCCAAACCTCTACCTCCCACACATGGAAAGTATAGAATTATTTATTTCCATTGCGCATGTAAGGCTAGTGAGTCCTAAGGAAGCCCCGTGCCCTATACACTGCCAACCAAGTTCCATTGAGATGTTATCTCACTTTTACAGAATGTTTGATATCCTTAAGTGAGAAATCATGGTTTCCAATCTTGGAAGTGTAGAATAATCTTGGTTATAATTTTTTTTTTTACTTTTGGGTTTATTTATTTATTTATTTATTTATGGCTGTGTTGGGTCTTCGTTTCTGTGCGAGGGCTTTCTCTAGTTGTGGCAAGCGGGGGCCACTCTTTATCGCGGTGCGCGGGCCTCTCATTATCGCGGCCTCTCTTGTTGCGGTGCACAGGCTCCACATGCGCAGGCTCAGTAATTGTGGCTCACGGGCCTAGTTGCTCCGCGGCATGTGGGATCTTCCCAGACCAGGGCTCGAACCCGTGTCCCCTGCATTGGCAGGCAGATTCTCAACCACTGCGCCACCAGGGAAGCCCTATAATTTTTATTTTTTTTTTTATTTTTTATTTTTAAACATCTTTATTGAAGTATAATTGCTTTACAATGGTGTGTTAGCTTCTGCTTTATAACAAAGTGAATCAGTTATACATATACATATGTTCCCATATCTCTTCCCTCTTGCATCTCCCTCCCTCCCACCCTCCCTATCCCACCCCTCTAGGTGGTCACAAAGCACCGAGCTGATCTCCCTGTGCTATGCGGCTGCTTCCCACTAGCTATCTATTTTACATTTGGTAGTGTATATATGTCCATGACACTCTCTCACCCTGTCACATCTCACCCCTCCCCCTCCCCATATCCTCAAGTCCATTCTCTAGTAGGTCTGTGTCTTTATTCCCATCTTGCCACTAGGTTCTTCATGACCTTTTTTTTCCCTTAGATTCCATATATATGTGTTAGCATACTGTATTTCTTTTTCTCTTTCTGACTTACTTCACTCTGTATGACAGACTCTAACTCCATCCACCTCATTACAAATACCTCCATTTCATTTCTTTTTATGGCTGAGTAATATTCCATTGTATATATGTGCCACATCTTCTTTATCCATTCATCCGATGATGGACACCTAGGTTGCTTCCATGTCCTGGCTATTGTAAACAGAGCTGCAATGAACATTTTGGTACATGACTCTTTCTGAATTATGGCTTTCTCAGGGTATATGCCCAGTAGTGGGATTGCTGGGTCGTATGGTAGTTCTATTTTCAGTTTTTTAAGGAACTCCATACTGTTCTCCATAGTGGCTGTATCAATTTACATTCCCACCAACAGTGCAAGAGTGTTCCCTTTTCTCCACACCCTCTCCAGCATTTATTGTTTCTAGATTTTTTGATGATGGCCATTCTGACCGGTGTGAGATGATACCTCATTGTAGTTTTGATTTGCATTTCTCTAATGATTAATGATGTTGAGCATTCTTTCATGTGTCTGTTGGCAATCTGTATATCATCTTTGGAGAAATGTCTATTTAGGTCTTCTGCCCATTTTTGGATTGGGTTGTTCGTTTTTTTGTTATTGAGCTGCATGAGCTGCTTGTAAATCTTGGAGATTAATCCTTTGTCAGTTGCTTCATTTGCAAATATTTTCTCCCATTCTGAGGGTTGTCTTTTGGTCTTGTTTATGGTTTCCTTTGCTGTGCAAAAGCTTTTAAGTTTCATTAGGTCCCATTTGTTTATTTGTGTTTTTATTTCCATTTCTCTAGGACCTGGGTCAAAAAGGATCTTGCTGTGATTTATGTCATACAGTGTTCTGCCTATGTTTTCCTCTAAGAGTTTGATAGTGTCTGGCCTTACACTTAGGTCTTTAATCCATTTTGAGTTTATTTTTGTGTATGGTGTCAGGGAGTGTTCTAATTTCATACTTTTACATGTACCTGTCCAATTTTCCCAGCACCACTTATTGAAGAGGCTGTCTTTTCTCCACTGTATATGCTTGCCTCCTTTATCAAAGATAAGGTGACCATATGTGCGTGGGCTTATCTCTGGGCTTTCTATCCTGTTCCATTGATCTATATTTCTGTTTTTGTGCCAGTACCAAACTGTCTTGATTACTGTAGCTTTGTAATATAGTCTGAAGTCAGGGAGCCTGATTCCTCCAGCTCCATTTTTCGTTCTCAAGATTGCTTTGGCTATTCGGGGTCTTTTGTGTTTCCATACAAATTGTGAAATTTTTTGTTCTAGTTCTGTGAAAAATGCCAGTGGTAGTTTGATAGGGATTGCATTGAATCTGTAGATTGCTTTGGGTAGCAGAGTCATTTTCACAATGTTGATTCTTCCAATCCAAGAACATGGTATATCTCTCCATCTATTTGTATCATCTTTAATTTCTTTCATCAGTGTCCTATGATTTTCTGCATACAGGTCTTTTGTCTCCTTAGGTAGGTTTATTCCTAGATATTTTATTCTTTTTGTTGCAATGGTAAACGGGAGTGTTTTCTTAATTTCACTTTCAGATTTTTCATCATTAGTATACAGGAATGCAAGAGATTTCTGTGCATTAATTTTGTATCCTGCTACTTTACCAAATTCATTGATTAGCTCTAGTAGTTTTCTGGTAGCATCTTTTGGATTCTCTATGTATAGTATCATGTCATCTGCAAACAGTGACAGCTTTACTTCTTCTTTTCCGATTTGGATTCCTTTTATTTCTTTTTCTTCTCTGATTGCTGTGGCTAACACTTCCAAAACTATGTTGAATAATAGTGGTGAGAGTGGGCAACCTTGTCTTGTTCCTGATCTTAGTGGAAATGGTTTCAGTTTTTCACCATTGAGGACAATGTTGGCTGTGGGTTTGTCATATACGGCCTTTATTATGTTGAGGAAAGTTCCCTCTATGCCTACTTTCTGCAGGACTTTTATCATAAATGGGTGTTGAATTTTGTCGAAAGCTTTCTCTGCATCTATTGAGATGATCATATGGTTTTTCTCCTTCAATTTGTTAATATGATGTATCACGTTGATTGATTTGCGTATATTGAAGAATCCTTGCATTCCTGGAATAAACCCCATTTGGTCATGGTGTATAATCCTTTTAATGTGCTGTTGGATTTTGTTTGCTAGTATTTTGTTGAGGATTTTTCCATCTATGTTCATCAGTGATATTGGCCTGTAGTTTTCTTTCTTTGTGACATCTTTGTCTGGTTTGGGTATCAGGGTGATGGTGGCCTCGTAGAATGAGTTGGGGAGTGTTCCTCCCTCTGCAATATTTTGGAAGAGTTTGAGAAGGATAGGTGTTAGCTCTTCTCTAAATGTTTGGTAGAATTCGCCTGTGAAGCCATCTGGTCCTGGGCTTTTGTGTGTTGGAAGATTTTTAATCACAGTTTCAATTTCAGTGCTTGTGATTGGTCTGTTCATATTTTCTATTTCTTCCTGGTTCAGTCTTGGCAGGTTGTGCATTTCTAAGAATCTGTCCATTTCTTCCAGGTTGTCCATTTTATTGGCATAGAGTTGCTTGTAGTAATCTCTCATGATCGTTTGTATTTCTGCAGTGTCAGTGGTTACTTCTCCTTTTTCATTTCTAATTCTATTAATTTGAGTCTTCTCCCTTTTTCTCTTGATGAGTCTGGCTAATGGTTTATCAATTTTGTTTATCTTCTCAAAGAACCAGCTTTTAGTTTCATTGATTTTTGCTATTGTTTCCTTCATTTCTTTTTCATTTATTTCTGATCTGATCTTTATGATTTCTTTCCTTCTGCTAGCTTTGGGGTTTTTTTGTTCTTCTTTCTCTAATTGCTTTAGGTGCAAGGTTAGGTTGTTTATTCGAGGTGTTTCCTGTTTCTTGATGTAGGCTTGTATTGCTATAAACTTCCCTCTTAGAACTGCTTTTGCTGCATCCCATAGGTTTTGGATCGTCGTGTCTCCATTGTCATTTGTTTCTAGGTATTTTTTGATTTCCCCTTTGATTTCTTCAGTGATCACTTCGTTATTAAGTAGTGTATTGTGTAGCCTCCATGTGTTTGTATTTTTTACAGATCTTTTCCTGTAATCGATATCTAGTCTCATAGCGTTGTGGTCGGAAAAGATACTTGATACGATTTCAATTTTCTTAAATTTACCAAGGCTTGATTTGTGACCCAAGATATGATCTATCCTGGAGAATGTTCCATGAGCACTTGAGAAAAATGTGTATTCTGTTGTTTTTGGGTGGAATGTCCTATAAATATCAATTAAGTCCATCTTGTTTAATGTATCATTTAAAGCTTGTGTTTCCTTATTTATTTTCATTTTGGATGATCTGTCCATTGGTGAAAGTGGGGTGTTAAAGTCCCCTACTATGATTGTGTTGCTGTCGATTTCCCCTTTTATGGCTGTTAGCATTTGCCTTATGTATTGAGGTGCTCCTATGTTGGGTGCATAAATATTTACAATTGTTATACCTTCCTCTTGGATCGATCCCTTGATCATTATATAGTGTCCTTCTTTGTCTCTTGTAATAGTCTTTATTTTAAAGTCTATTTTGTCTGATATGAGAATTGCTACTCCAGCTTTCTTTTGATATCCATTTGCATGGAATATCTTTTTCCATCCCCTCACTTTCAGTCTGTATGTGTCTCTAGGTCTGAAGTGGGTCTCTTGTAGACAGCGTATATATGGGTCTTGTTTTTGTATCCATTCAGCCAGTCTGTGTCTTTTGGTGGGAGCATTTAATCCATTTACATTTAAGGTAATTATCGATATGTATGTTCCTATTCCCATTTTCTTAAATGTTTTGGGTTTGTTATTGTAGGTGTTTTCCTTCTCTTGTGTTTCTTGCCTAGAGAAGTTCCTTTAGCATTTGTTGTAAAGCTGGTTTGGTGGTGCTGAACTCTCTCAGCTTTTGCTTGTCTGTAAAGGTTTTAATTTCTCCATCAAATCTGAATGAGATCCTTGCTGGGTAGAGTAATCTTGGTTGTAGGTTTTTCTCCTTCATCACTTTAAGTATATCCTGCCACTCCCTTCTGGCTTGCAGAGTTTCTGCTGAAAGATCAGCTGTTAACCTTATGGGGATGCCCTTGTGTGTTATCTGTTGTTTTTCCCTTGCTGCTTTTAATATGTTTTCTTTATATTTAATTTTTGATAGTTTGATTAATATGTGTCTTGGTGTGTTTCTCCTTGGATTTATCCTGTATGGGACTCTCTGTGCTTCCAGGACTTGATTAACTATTTCCTTTCCCATATTAGGGAAGTTTTCAACTATAATGTCTTCAAATATTTTCTCAGTCCCTTTCTTTTTCTCTTCTTCTTCTGGGACCCCTATAATTCGAATGTTGGTGCGTTTAATGTTGTCCCAGAGGTCTCTGAGACTGTCCTCAGTTCTTTTCATTCTTTTTTCTTTATTCTGCTCTGCAGTAGTTATTTCCACCATTTTATCTTCCAGGTCACTTATCCGTTCTTCTGCCTCAGTTATTCTGCTATTGATTCCATCTAGAGTATTTTTAATTTCATTTATTGTGCTTTTCATCGTTGCTTGGTTCCTCTTTAGTTCTTCTATGTCCTTGTTAAATGTTTCTTGCATTTTGTCTATTCTATTTCCAAGATTTTGGATCATCCTTACTATCATTATTCTGAATTCTTTTTCAGGTAGACTACCTATTTCCTCTTCATTTGTTAGGTCTGGTGTGTTTTGACCCTGCTCCTTCATCTGCTGTGTGTTTTTCTGTCTTCTCATTTTGCTTATCTTACTGTGTTTGGGGTCTCCTTTTCACAGGCTGCAGGTTCGTGGTTCCCGTTGTTTTTGGTATCTGTCCCCAGTGGCTAAGGTTGGTTCAGTGGGTTGTGTAGGTTTCCTGGTGGAGGGAACTAGTCCCTGTGTTCTGGTAGATGAGGCTGGATGTTGTCTTTCTGGTGGGCTCGTCCACGTCTGGTGGTGTGTTTTGGGGTGTCTGTGGCCTTATTATGATTTTAGGCAGCCTCTCTGTTAATGGATGGGACTGTGTTCCTGTCTTGCTAGTTGTTTGGCATAGGGTGTCCAGCACTGTAGCTTGCTGGTCGTTGAGTGAAGCTGGGTCTTGATGTTGAGATGGAGATCTCTGAGAGATTTTTGCGTTTGGTATTACGTGGAGCTGGGAGGTCTCTTGTGGACCAGTGTCCTGAAGTTGGCTCTCCCACCTCAGAAGCACAGCCCTGATGCCTGGCTGGAGCACCAAGAGCCTTTCATCCACACGGCTCAGAATAAAAGGGAGAAAAAATGGAAAGAAAGAAAGAAAGAGGATAAAATAAAATAAAATAAAGCAATTATAATAAAAAATAAAAAAGTTATTAATAAATTTATTAAGAAAAAATTTTTTTTAAATTTTTTAAAAATAGATTTATTAATTTTTTATACTAAAAATAAGAAAAAAATTAAGAAAAAATTTATTAAGAAAAAAAATTTTTTTAAATAAAAAATATGAAAAAACTTATTAAAAAATTTTTTTTTTAATTTTTTAAAAATAGAAAATAAGGAAAAAATTATTAAGAAAACATTTATTAGGGAAAAAAAATTTTTTTAAGTAAAAAAAAAAAAAAAAACGGACGGACCTAACCCTAGGACTAACGGTGAGAGCAAAGCTATACAGACAAAATCTCACCCAGAAGCATACACATATACACTCACAAAAAAAGGAAAAGGGGAAAAGTTAATATATCCTGCTCCCAAAGTCCACCTCCTAAATTTGGGATGATTCATTGTCTATTCAGGTATTCAACAGATGCAGGCACATCAAGTTGTTTGTGGAGCTTTAATCCGCTGCTTCTGAGGCTGCTGGGAGAGATTTCCCTTTCTCTTCTTTGTTCGTACAGCTCCCGGGGTTCAGCTTTGGATTTGGACCCGCCTCTGCATGTAGGTCGCCTGAGGGCGTCTGTTCCCTGCCCAGACATAACGGGGTTAAAGGAGCAGCTGATTCGGGGGCTCTGGCTCAGTCAGGCCGGGGGGGAGGGAGCGGTACGGAGGAGGCGGGGCGAGCCTGCGGCGGCAGAAGCCGGGGTGACGTTGCAGCAGCCTGAGGCGCGCCGTGCGCTCTCCCGGGGACGTTGTCCCCGGATTACGGGAGCCTGGCCGTGGTGGGCTGCACAGGCTCCCGGGAGGGGCGGTGTGGAGAATGACCTGTGCTCGCCCACAGGCCCCCTGGTGGCGGCAGCAGCAGCCCTAGCGTCCCACGCCCGTCTCCGGGGTCCGCGCTGATAACCGCGGCTCGCGCCCGTCTCTGGAGTTCGTTTAAGCGGCGCTCTGAATCCCCTCTCCTTGCGCGCCGCGAAACAAAGAGGCAAGAAAAAGTCTCTTGCCTCTTCAGCAGCTGCAGACTTTTTCTCCGGCTCCCTCCCGGCTAGCTGTGGTGCGCTAGCCCCTTCAGGCTGTGTTCACGCAGCCAACCCCAGTCCTCTCCCTGGGATCCTACCGAAGCCCGCGCCTCAGCTCCCAGCCCCCGCCCGCCCCGGCGGGTGAGCAGATAAGCCTCTCGTGAGCAGATAAGCCTCTCGGGCTGGTGAGTGCTGCTCGGCGCCGAGCCTCTGTGCGGGAATCTCTCTGTTTTTCCCTCTGCGTCCCTGTTGCTGTGGGATCCGCGCTGATAGCCGCGGCTCGCGCCCGTCTCTGGAGCTCGTTTAGGCGGCGCTCTGAATCCCCTCTCCTTGCGCGCCGCGAAACAAAGAGGCCAGAAAAAGTCTCTTGCCTCTTCGGCAGCTGCAGTCTTTTTCCCGGACTCCCTCCGGCTAGCACCGAAGCCCAAGCCTCAGCTCCCAGCCCCCGCCTGCCCCAGCGGCTGAGCAGACAAGCCTCTCGGGCTGGTGAGTGCTGGTCGGCACCGCTCCTCTGTGCGGGAATCTCTCCGCTTTGCCCTCCGCACCACTGTGGCTGCGCTCTCCTCCGTGGCTCTGAAGCTTCCCCCCTCTGCCACCCGCAGTCTCTGCCCACGAAGGGGCTTCCTAGTGTGTGGAAACCTTTCCTCCTTCACAGCTCCCTCCCACTGGTGCAGGTCCCGTCCCTATTCTTTTGTCTCTGTTATTTCTTTTTTCTTTTGCCCTACCCAAGTACGTGGGGATTTTCTTGCCTTTTGGGAGGTCTGAGGTCTTCTGCCAGCGTTCAGTGGGTGTTCTGTAGGAGCAGTTCCACGTGTAGATGTATTTCTCATGTATCTGTCTATAATTTTTTTTAATGCTGGAGATATGTCCAAAGATAGGACAAGGCTGGAAAAGTAGATAGACACACAGGAATGCTAAAAAAAAAAAACAAAAAAACCGTGTACTTTTTGAAGGGAGTCATGGGAATTATATACAATGTGGTAAGAAAACAGCAATTGTAGTGGGCATCTTTTGTTATATGCTCAACATCTATTCCCCTTTCTTTGGGTAATGGTATTTACTGGGGAATTCCTGTCCCCCAAATATTAGTCCTGCAGTTGGCTGACTATCTGTCCTTCTATCCCCCAGCCTTGGGTGAATACACAACACTGATCAATGAGCATATTCCATCTCGCTGCTTTGGGGATGACCATGCAACCAATCTCAACACACTAAAACTCAGTCTTTGGTGGGGATACTGGGTGAGAAACTCCCTTACCCCTAGGCTTGAAGTGGCAGGATGTATGCCTGGAGATGTTGGGGTCACCATGCAGAGAGCTGCCTGAGAATAAAATCAAGAAAGAGAAAGCTAGAGCTGAGAGACAGAGTCTGGGCGCTAATGACATGATTAAATCTCTGGATCCAATTTAGCACCCCCAAGAATTTCAACTGTTTGAGCCACTACCTTTCTTTTATTTGATTTGATTTTTGACTTACTTTTTGTTATGTTTCTGACAATTGAAGGAGTCTTACCTGAAACACCTAAGCAGTTTCCGCATTTGCCTGGCTTCCAAATTGACCTTTGGGTGAGTCATTGAGCCTCTTGCAGTTGAGGAAGATGGAGGGCCTTTGAGGCCACTTAATCCAATCCCCTCCACTTGGCATTTCCAGTTCCTCCAACGGGCTGTTAGAAAAACAAGCACGAAGTAAATCATTCTCACTCACAAGTGCATCAACTTGGTTTACATTCCACACAGAAAGTCGATGTACCACTTTGTGGAAATAATAAAATGAAGTAAGGATGTTCCACACCCAGGTGCATAGACTGTTTTGAAGCTCCCTTAAGTCCTTGCAATTTCAGTTACAGAACAAGAACAAACTATAAGAATTTGTGCATCTTCCAAAAACAAAATCATACTCCTAATTTACCGGTAAGGTGGATGGCTATATAGTTCCTTGAGCATCTCAAAAAAGGTTATATTCAAAACCCAGTGCTTGCTTTGTCTGCAACATATGTGTCTTGTCATACGATGATCATCTTAGTGCATGAGGCTATTTCTGATGTGGGAGGGAAAATATCTCTAGTGGAGTGCTGAGGTATACAGTACAGCTAAATGAAAGAAGCCTGGCAAAAAAACAGTGCATACTGAATGATTCCATTTATATAAAATTCTAGAAAATGCACACTCACCTACAGTGACAGAAAACAATCAGTGGTTGCTGGGGACAGAAGTAGAAGGAGGGAGAGATTGCCAAGGGACACAAGGAAACTTTTGGAAGTAAGAGAAATGTTCTGTATCTTGATTTCACGAATATATATATGTATCTCCAAACACATCAAAGTGTACACTTTAAATATGTAAAGTTTATTGTATGTAAAATTTACCTCAAGGTAGTAAAAAGAAAAGGGTATACAGTCAGCCCTCTGTATCCGTGGGTTCCATATCAGTAGATATGGAGGGCAGATTGTATTACCCCACTTTATATGCATCTGCAGACTTTAGGATCTGTGGAGGGTCCTGGAACCAATCCCCTTTGGATACCAAGGGATGACTGTAGTAACAAACCAAGTAAAAGAAGCATGAAACGAAGAGCAAATGGAGCTGTGAGGTATATAGGAATTTAGTGGAAGCCTTCACCATCCTGAGTAAGCCCCTTATACCTAGAGAAGCTTATCACAGAGTTAGACAGTGTTCCCAAGCATAAGATATCTTAAAGTCCTATAGGCCCCAGGTTTCTCCTCAAACTGTGCACAGTGGTACCTGAAATTCCCACCAGCATTGTCACTCCCGCAGAGCCCCTGGAGACAGGAGCATTTAGACTGAGTGTATGCATCATGTTACCTCATTAGCTAATGCCTTACTTAATTTACACCAGTGGCTCCCAACCTTTCCCCCCAGAAACCCTAAATTACATGCTAGGGAGATTCTGTGGCTCTAAGGTTCAAAAGCAGCTCGTATTTTTTCAAGTGATGAGTCTTGCACGTCAGGATAATTACCAGAACTCCCAAAGCTCTTAAACCTTGGGCTGCACCTACTCTTTGCCCAGTCCTCCTATTCCCAATGCCTTCCTCCGTCCCCTCACCCACTGAGACAGAAACAAAAGTTGACCATCGTAACTGCAGCCACTGCTTTTGACCTTGGCATCATGTTGCTTGTGATCATGGAGCTGAACTTTCCCTCCAGTTGTTTCATGCCCATCCCCACACTCCCAAATCCATACCCCTTATTCTACTTTGTTTTTTGGCTATTAAGACTAATAGCTCACATGGTTCTTTATGATCTTCTGTTTAAATCCCAGCTACTTTCCATTGCTGACCTGGGTTGCAAACAGGAAGGCAGCTAACATTGCAGAGTGATTGTTGAGTATGATTTATCCATGTGGGTCCACAGCCATTTTGCTGAGATTTTGACCTGTGGGAATAATATATAGGACTTGTAAATTTAGAATATCGGGAGGGCATGAGGATAAAATCAGGAGCAGAAGGGAGTGCCAGGTCCTGGTGAGGATGCCGTAGATGGGAGCACAGGGTGTTGGGAGACCAGATAGGGACGTTGCCTACGTCCTACTGCTGCAGGGCTTCCTCCCCTGTTCTCTCTCTCAGTGGTTCTGAAATGTGGCATGTAGGTCTGGACAGAATATCCTCCCAGGAGCCTAGAATCCACAATGTCTTGTTTCCACACCGAGGAAGCAATTCAGATTTTAGTTAAGCTTTTAAGTTAATGATTTGCTAATCTGTGCATCTTGAAGAGGACAATGTGGAGCTTTGCCTTTGCTGTTGGTATCTGTACCCTCCACAGTCACACACACAAGCCTCATTTGTGAAGATGTCTTTGAAATGTATTCAGTGAAGATAATTATAGAGGTCTAACACTTCTGCTCTTCAATTAATGCTATAAAATTAATGGTCCTTCATTTTTACATCCTATGCAAATGACGGTGTCATCTCCAACCGTAAGCCTCTCTACTCCCATGCTGAATATGATTAGTGTCCCTTTAAGCTGAATTAGAGCATGTGACCTTCTGGGATACGGCAGGAGTGAAACCTTCGCATGCTATTTCCCAGGTTTCATTAGGATGTGTTCTTAAAACACAGAATTTCAGAGTTGACACCAAAACACGTTTCAGTGACTGATCTTTTGGGGTTGTGGCCTTAGGAGAGAACAGACAGGAACTGGAGGACAGCTCATAAATCTCCTGCTTTCAGCCTGAGATTTACCAAGCTCCACAATCAGCACATTTCCAAACGAAGGACAGATAGATTTCTGTAAGATAATGAGGCAGGTATAATGGAAATGCAGCAGTATTCAAATATTGTACCCATTAGAATATCCTTTTGCAAATAGACCCAGGGGAATGCTTGGTTGTGGAGGAGAGGAAATGTATATTCTTGACAAGAAGTTCTGAGAACTAACAAAAATGGCTGGCTCAGTGGCTCAGAAAAGAAAAAACTAAGATGTTATGATTTTTTATTTCAAGGACTGGAGTATCAGAAACTCGTGACTTTGTGGCTTCTGATGAGGGCAGTGACATCTTGCAGGAATCACTGCATGCACACTTCCGTTCCACGAGGTATATCTCTGCACCGCAGGCAGCTCGGGCGAGTTGACAATGTTGCATAGCTAGAGTGCCCTCATACTCAGAGTCAGTATCCTTACTCTCGTTTGGAGAGTTTTCATCAAATAATGGGATACCATCTGGTATTTGAGTCCTAGGGAGAGTGTGCAAGTTGGCGAGGACTGGGGACTAAGGAAAGTGACGGAAGGGACAGGAAGGAAAGAAAACAT
The DNA here is from genome assembly GCF_028564815.1 of Eubalaena glacialis. Taxonomy (NCBI): domain Eukaryota; kingdom Metazoa; phylum Chordata; class Mammalia; order Artiodactyla; family Balaenidae; genus Eubalaena; species Eubalaena glacialis. The sequence continues at coordinate 48,789,895 of NC_083719.1, forward strand.
TAAGAACCTTGACCATCCCTTCTCAAGTTGGGGAAAAAAGGAATTGTAAGCAGATTCAAGACACCAGGGAGGAATTGGGCCCTAGGTTGACGAATTCTGCAGTCTCTGGCAACCAGGATCATTTGGATTGATAGACATACCCCTGAAGTCAAGTTCAAAGAGAGTGTGCCCATTTATCCTTTGTGATCTGAATTGGGTGAGACACAAATATTCAGAGAATTTTTTTCTGTGGCAAGTGAGAATTCCTTGGCTGCAGAAATACTGACTGTGAGTTGAGAAAAGTCTGGAAGAGGCAGGTTTAAACAGTCTGCCTGCAGCCGTAGGTTCACCTGAGAGTTGCAAACAGGAAACCTGCTAAGCTTTTGCACCGGGGAGTATTGCATGTCAATGAAATGAAAAAGACTTCTAGTGTGGGTGGCATCCCTTTGCACAGCCCTGTTGCTGTTTTCTGAACAGCTGTGGCTGCACCAAGCAAGCAGTATTGCTAGTGTCCTGCTCCCTTAGAGGCAGGAATTCAGGGAGATGCCCCCAGCATACTGCTGTGGATGTATAGGATGAACATGGGGGCTGGACCAAAACCAGGGGCTGACTTATGTACTCACAGCAAGGTAGAGAAAACTGTATGCACCAGAATTCTTCTTAAAGAGAGCCTGAATATATTTGGATGAAGAAGTACCGTAGCAAGCCACTTGGGTGGAGGGTGAGACCCAAGAGTATAGTCAAGCTAGAAAGTTATTATTAAACGTCTGCATGAGATAAGGAGAGGACTTTGTCATAATCATAAGCGGAAGAGGAGAGAAAAGAAAAGAAAGTGAGAAGTGGGTGGGTGGGAGTGAGAGAGACGGGCAGGAGGTAATGTTGTGCCCTGCGTGAGGAGAGGCCCTCTCCATGGCCCTGGTTCCAGCCCCCAATTCTTAAAGTAATGAAACTCACAAAATGCTGGGTGTGAGGGGAGGTTTGGGAAAAACCCTGAAGGAGCTGAGTTTTAGGTCTGGTTGTGATGGGTGAAGTTGAGGCAGCACCCATGATTGTGAACTTCTATGGGAGGACCCCATAAAACTTAGGGCCTGGATGGTCCCAGGAATCACAGCACACACTTTGGACTTTATGGATGGTGAAATTGGTTTTGATCGAGTTTATCTTATTCTCCCAAAGGAGGGGGAGGTGGGTAGCTGAAATCCAGGTTATATATGGATAACCCATAAAGCAATTGGAATATCTAAAGATGCCTGTTATTAGTGTATTTTGTACGAGACATGTTATCTAAAATAAAAGAAAATATTGTGAGATCTAATGTATTTGGAGATAGGGCCTTTAAAGAGGTAATTAAGATAAAATGAAGTCATATGGGTGACCCCTAGTGAGTTACTTGGAGGTAAGTCTTTCAAAGGGGTGTTTCAGTTAACCTGACGCCGATAGAGTGGGGCCCTAATCCTGTATCACTGGTGTCCTTATACGAAGAAGGAGAGACACCAGGGGTGGGTATGCACAGAGGAAAAACCATGTGAAGAGGCAACAAGAGGTTGGCTGTCTGCATGGCAAGGAGAGAGGCCTCAGAGGAAAACAACTCTGCTTACACCTTGATCTTGGACTTCCAGCCTCCAGAACTGTGAGAAAATAAAGTTCTGTGGTTTAAGCCACCCAGTCTGTGGTATTTTGTTATGGCAGCCCTGTCGAACTAATACAATGTAATAGAGAAGGGAAGGAACCAGTACTGGATTGGCCTGCTGGAATGAATTCCATACTGTTCCCCCTTCTCCCAAAAAGCATCTCACTCCACTTTAAGATCGCATCTTCTTTCTCCCCTTCCTTTCATTGCTCCCACTACAGTCTCCTGCACATTGCTAGAATTCTGGTCCTAGTGACTGGACATTTGCCAAAATATGGGGAGAAACACCTCCTAACTCATGGAATTTGGAAATCCTCTGAGGTCACTCTGGTTTTTCCATCTGTCCACTTCCCAACCTGTCTTTGTCCTCTGTGGACACAAATGATGAACCCCCAAGGAGGGCAGGAAATTAAAAAAATAACAACAATAACTAAACTACTTGAGGAAATACAATATAGCAGTAGCCTGTAATTCTACTTTTCATCTCTCCCAAAAGAGAAACGTTGTCCCAATACTTAAAGCATTTATTATATCTTAAAGGAAAGCTCTTATTTCTGGTTCAGAGACTCAGTGTAGCATTTATAATTATATTCTGGAGACAACATTGTTAAAAATTGGGGTTTTTATGCTAAAAGTGAGTTTAAAAATATAATTACTTATTAATTCTCCTGAAATGGTATGATTTTCCTTTCTTTTTTTCCATAACTCATCTGCAACAACCCGTTTTTTTTTTAAGAGAAACTCTGAAATAACACACAGGTGCCTTGGCCTTGGCATAGCTAAACTCTGCAGCACATGGAGATTTCTACAGGAACATTAAACTGAAGTCATAACAATGGGTAATATTTTAATATAATGGAAAATGATCATTAACTTTTCTTGACAGGAAGGAAATGAATTTTCCTCATTGTACACATTCTGAGAAAAGTAGGTATGAGAAAATTTCAAAGGATGTTTTAGCCAACCAGAATATGCTTTAAGTACCATCACGACAATAGCCTTAGAGAGTCTGGTGTCAGTAAACTGAACAAGCAGAGCTTCTGAGGAAGAGAATGTGGTTCAATGTCTCTCAGAAATATATGTAAATGAACTTGAGATTTTAGAGGGTGATTAATCCTACACAGAGTCAAGTGCCTTTCCCAGGGGTCTTTCTCAGATCTCAGGTAATTCGCAATCATGTCCCTCTATCCCACCCACTCAAAGCAAATATCCTATTGAAACTCCGTAAACCCATTTCAACTTAAAATGGTGTCTCGTAACAATAAAAGTGCGCATTTATTAAATATTCTATGTAAGTCACAGGAACTTCAAAATATTTTTGTAAGCTATCTGGGACTGTGGTATAAAGAGTTTTTCAGAAGTCATTCATCTCAAAAGTTCTCTTTGCTATAATCTCAATTTGTCCTGGTCCCTTATGTCACTACACCTCAACAATTCTTACCTTGACCCACTTCTTGTCACCTCTGTTTCTTTTTCATTTTTCTGTCCCCATGGTCCTTAGCTGTCCCAATACAAACAATTGTCTAGAATAGATACACACCCTAGGATTCTCCTCCCAACATTTACATCCAAGTTAAACCGAAGGGGACAGAGACCAGATTCATTAATTCAATGATCCAACATCACTGAGGAAAATAAAAAGAAAGCAGACCAATTTTTAACCCATCATGACAAAGTAATCCATTGATTTGATTTTTTTTCACGTCAGTGTTTTCAGGGATCATGGCCATGCAGCTAAAATGCTCTGAGGGTCTCTCCTTGCATCTCACACTGCTCATTTTGTTGGCCTGTAAGCCAGTTCATACTTTCATGGCCATTCACTATTATAGAGATGAAAATAAGGCACTTGTGCCCTTCCCCCACCATTTTAAACAGCTTGTTGTTATTGTGGGATCGGATCAGTTCTCCACCCGCCTCCAAAATAGCAACTGCTAGCCCAGGAGTCTTCTGTGACTGACCCAGTTGTATGCTCCTTCCCCACAAGGCCAGCCCCCGACAGCGGTTCTAAAACACGATGACCATGATTTGACGACCATGATTTGTAGCGGGCAGGACTGTCTGCAACCTACGTCATTAATAAAAACCTTTTCACGCCTCTCCAGGTTGTCATCACAGATCAACTTTTTGTTCGCCACGTTACTCCCTGCCTTCATCATCCTGCTGCCCAGTGTAGCCCTGGGAAGGGAATTTCTGTTGGACACGCTCCTACTCTAAGTGCTTGTGAAACTTCAGCAAACACAGCAGAGGCCCCACCCTCCTCTCCCCAGCCCCTTCCCTCCCTGGGACATGGGACTGATGGAGAATGCAGAATTCCTGCACTCTTGCCCCTGGTGGGTAAGAGCTGTGCAGGCTTCCCTCAGGCCCAGGTACCAGCCTGGCCACAGAGCTCTTCTGTAAGCAGCCTTTGGAGGTGCCACAGGGCTTTTGTGAACAACAGAGGAAATCAATAACATTCAAAAAAATCACAATCTTGCCAATGACAGAAACCAAACAATAACAAAACAAAACAAAAACATGGGTTTTTAAAAATGAAGGTCTGACTTTTGACGATCAGGATTCTGATGGATTCTGTGCCAAGTGATAGCTCATGAAATATCTTTCATTTGCTCTGTTCCCCGCACTCTCTATCTCCCCATCTCCCCGTATTCTCCCCCTCCCCCTTCTCCATCAGGGTCCTGAGCCTTTACGATAAAAGGTAAAATTAGGATGGAGTTGGAAGGACTGAGAAAGAACAGAGACGCTGATTAATATCAAAATCAAAATCAAAACATCTTCCCATCCTTTCCTCCTCACTCCACTTGACACTCCTCTTGCACGAATGGAGTAGGTCTTCACTCAACCCTCCCCACATGAGCCAACATGAGACACTGGGTCTTATATTTTTTTTCTCTATTTGAAGTCTAGTTTTTTTTTTAAAAAATGTTATTAGTATGCCAAATATGGAAAGATACTGAGAAATAGAAAATGCCAAAAGGAAGACTGGGGCACAGTAGTGCTGCTGATGGGACCGTAAATAAAGGAGAGGATCTGAAGTAATTAACTCCACCAAGGCAGAAACCACGTCCGTGAAATAATTGGTAAAAAGGACCATCTCCCATACCCACTGTAGATGCTCAGTGGTGAAGACAACAAGAAGGACAACTCCACATGTTGGCTGCTGATGTTCATTCACTCCTCACTTCCATTCACAGCGCTGTTGGCAGGTATCCACGGTGGCATATGCTTTGGGGAAGTGGGAATGCTGAATATTGTGTTTATGGGGAATTGAGTATTATTGCTTCATAAGATTCTGGGTGGCAGAATTGTCCTGAAAAAGAACATGTCCCAGTAGGTGTGTGATGGGAACCTTAGAACAGGATGGGACTTCAGAGAGGCCCTCCTTTAAAGGCTTACTTATACAGGTGAGCAAATGGAGGTCCAGAGAGGCAAAGAAACTTGCCCAGGGTCACACAGGTGGTTAGTGCTTAGCTAGAGCATTGGAGTTAGTGTCTGGGACTCCTGATTCTCATATCCATTAGGCCAACTCACCATTCATGAGCCTCAGGCTACAGGCTTCATCCTGTGGCTTTAAGGGTGACCTGAAGGGTGCTGATACTGATGCTTTCCATATGTTTAGCCATTAAGGTATCAAGAATCTTTTTGCTCTCTCAGACCAAGCAATTAATATCAAAATACAAAGGAAAAATGAGTATAAAGAAAAAAATGTGGGATTTAGAGACAAAATAAATTGCAGCTCTGCATAAACAATGGCTTAAACTCTTTGAACCTCTGTTTCCTAACCTGTGAACTGGGGATGATCGTCATCATTATCATCCATATCTTATATAGGGATCTTGTAAAGATAAAAGATAATATGTGCAGAGCAACAAGAAGAGAGACTGGCACATAGTGAATACCTAATGATAGCTATAAATGTCCTCTAAAATCCCAGAGGAAGCCCTGAGCCTGAGAAGCTGGGTCAGTGGGACAGAAGCCTGGAGCATTCACAGCATAGGACAGAGTCCTGTCATGGCAAGGTCCCTTCAACTGCTGTTACAGCCCAAGCAATTACAATACTCAGACTAAGGATTCTTGTGTATGGACACATGTATTGCAGCCAGTTTGTAATGAGATGATTTCCCCAAAACCACCCAAGAAAATCTGTCTCTGAAGTGGCAACTAAAGGAGGAAAATGTGGTTTTATAACATTAGAGTAATATATGGATTCCTGATTAAATAAAAAGCGAGAAATAGGCTAGGAATGTCAAAAGAATTAAGAGGAAAAAAATGTGTTGGAAAGAACTGATCTTGAAGTCAGAAGAGGGAAATTCAAATCCTGGCTTTGCCCTAACTGCTGTGTGACTTCAGGAAAGTCACTTAGCTCCTCTGAGTCTCATTTCTTCAACTGTTAAGTGAAAATAAAATTATATGCCCTATAAGATGACAGACATAATGTATAAGAAATCATTTGAAAGAAATTATATATGTTTGTTCATTTTAATTCTGTAACAAAAATATAAAGAGTTTTTCAGAATTGGTCAGGTTTCAGGATTGGCTTGTTTTTTTTTTTTTTTTTAATTTCTCACAGAGTGAAGTAGGAATTAAAAGGAAATGTGTCTTCTGGTTCTGAGGTCTGATGTGAGCTTAGTTTTCTCTTACCTGATCCTGCCTTTGAGAGACATGCTGTTCTCTGCACACTTTGTCCGAACCACCTGACTTGTAGTTGCCTCAAACGTGAGACTCAGCCCTGGAGAGGTGGCCAGTGGGCAGCAAGGGGAGGGAAGGTCAATTCAAGGAGCAACCCCTGGAGCTTCGATGGGGGCCACATCCCTGCTTTCCCCCATTGGTTCCTGCCCTAAGTCACAGTAAGGATGCAGCACCCCTACAGCATGCAGGGAATAGACAAGGAAAGTTAGAGAGGAGAGAAGAACGTTTTCTGAAAATACAGCAGCTCCTTTTGAACATGGAGAGCAGATGATCTTTGTTTTGAATTATGCTTCCCATCCTGGAATGTGTCCCATTGTCCAGATAAAGGCAAGCAGCCTTGTTGTTCCTGTCTCTGGGAAAGGCGTGCCCGGATTGTGCACACATGAAAGCACACACGTGCACACACACATCTACACACACCACAGCCCACAGGTCTGCAGCCTGCCTTACTTTGCTCAGTGTGTGCATCTTGGAGCAATTCCCACTCACAGTCCTGAAGCCCAGCGAAGACAAGAACTCTGCTTCCACAAGCAGCATCTCTTCAGACTGATTTTCATTTTGGAGCTGCTCTAATAAAGAGGGTCAACTTGCCAACATCCTAACAGATTTATTTCTTTATTAGGATTATTTGAAGTTACACCCTTGGTGATCCAATCACCCAGAGACTTAAAGACAGAGGGAAAAAAAGGCAAGTAATTAAAATACATAAAGCAGAAGACGCAATTACTGGCATACATCACAATCAATAAAACGACAATTTAAAAAGGCAAGCTTCCCACTGCACCCTGAGGCTAGCACGCCATGTCTCCGTCACACTGGGGAGAGGCAAAAAATTGGGGAGAGGCAGAAAATTCCTTAGGCGAGTGATGTGAAGACCTGTCAGGCTTCCATCTCCTCACAGAGGGAATGTGAACACTTCCAGTGAGGCACTGTGGTGGTTCTCAGTGGTTGTGTGGGTACCTTGAGCATAAGGTCATCTTTAAGGCGTGATTCCCAAGCCTTTCCTTCCCAAATGCATATAAACACAATGTTCACAAGCTCAGGTTCCCAAGAAAATAGGCAGATTTATGTTTAAAAAAATAAAGAATTTGAGAAAAGTTAATCTCTGTAATGATTAATTGTTGTCAAAGATTAATGGTACATCACTGATGTCTACTCTCCTATGGGCTCAGGCCTCACAGGAGAGGCTGCAGGCTGCCCACCACACTCAGGATTGCTGACACTACACCATTCAAGAAAGAGTATTCCAGTGCAAGCAAGAAAGAGGGTCGTTACACACGGACAATCTTGAATCTGTCCAACTTGTAAAAATGAAGTTTATCCTTTAAACAAGCAGACTTAAGCTACTAGAAACAAATTCTGGCCATGGACTTTAAAATTGGTTGAACCCTCCCTGTGTGACATATCATGGGAGTTAAGGACACTCTTCCCAGGTAGCTCTTTAGGGGCTTCTTAACCCAATCCCGGCACTTGGGGTCCTCGTAGAAGTAGAGGGAGCCTCTGGCCAAAGGGTGCTTCCTGGGACCGTCAGCACCCTGGTCGTTAATACTGAGTGTCCACTCTGGGCAGAGCCTTGTGCTGGCTGGTGTGGAGAAGGCCTGATTTTTACTGGTTAATCTATTGGGATGGGCAAGATGAACCCACTCAAAAGCCCATGCCCAGTTTGGGTAAGGACTGTCCCCAGCGCTGCCTCCTCTTGTATGGTACTGTTCACTCTGGATCCCAGAATTCAGCAGAATCTCCAGCACTTCAGCAGGTTCCCAGCCTGTGCTTATTGCAAGAGAGGCAAAATCAGAAGAAAACGAGACATCAGCAGTGCAGAGCACCTGGGCTCTAACTGTGAGCCAAGACGCAGGGGTCGGTTAGGGGCTGCCTACAGCTTGAGTGAGGTTACTTTGGCAGTGGACGGGGGGGTGGGGGTCGGGTAGGGGACAGCATTCTTTAGCGAAAAAAGGCAAAGGGGCAGAAATGGATGCATTTGGGAGGGAGGGAAACATGAAGAATGCCTGAACAAATGGTACCCTGCCTAAGAGCACAAGGGATCTCCAATTTTAGGTATGTCGCGTTTCTAGAAACCATGAGAGCGGCCTCCAGCCAGTTCCCATGTGCTCACTGCTCCTCCCTTGGCTTGACTGTACACTGGCCAAAGGGAAGGAAGGAAGGTAGAGATCTTTGTGGGCTGGAACTGAATGCCTGGGATGTTGCGACCTCTAATGCGGAAGGAAAGATGTCTCCTGGAATGAGAACTGGGAGTCATTAGGAGAAGGCTGGGGGGGGTGGTGGTGTGGAAGGCAGGCCCACAGGGCTTTAGGGGAGTTTGCATTGGGAGAGCGACTGCTGTCTGCAGGAGCAGGAGCATTCCTGGGTGGCTGAACACCTGGCCTAACCCTAATGCCTCCTTTTAGGGCTGTTCAGCAGAAATAAGCAAGAAAATATTAAGAAATGTGTATATTCAGAAAAAACAAAAGCAGAGGCTTAACATAGAGAAGTGTCTAAATGCTGTGCAATGCCAGCATCTCTGCTGCTACCCCAGAAGTTTACATGGTCTGAAACCCTTAACCTTTATTTTGAGTTTACCCTCTTTTCCTGGGGAAGATTCTGGACTTGGAGTGGGGTGTCAGACATGCTGTTGCACAGCAAACTCCCCAGATGCTGACCAGAGGATCTGGTGGGAATCCCCCAGGGCTGGGAAGGGGTGCCTGCTAGCAGCATCAGGATGCATTTTATACAATTTAAATGAGACCCATTTCTCAGCCAACTCAGACTCACAAATCCTGCAAGTTTATTCTTTCTCATTTTAAGATGCCTGAACCTGTGACTAAAAGAAAATGGGTCAAATCCCATGCTAACAAATCTCAGGGGATGTTCTAATTCTTTGATAGTCCTTCACGTTGCTTACTTTGGGTGCTTGCCTAAAGGAAGTAGGGCTTGGAAAACATCTGGTTCTACAGATTTTGGGAGGCAATTCAATGTAATTTGTTGGTAATAGGATTTACTCTGTACTAAATCTGAATGTCTGTGCTATTTCAATGGATTTAATGAAGTTTTGTTTGTTGTTGAGATATGTGCAATATCGTCCCTCATCCTGTCTTCTGGGGAATCCAGGTGGGAGCGATCAGGAAGGCTGATAATAATAGTATGCTTTATAAGGAAGCATTACTTTGTCAGGGAGTTCAAATATGATCTCATTAATATCTTACCTTGGGGAAAGCTGAAGGGAGAGGAGATGAGTTATTCTTAAAACAAAAAAACAAAAAAAAAACAAAAAAAAACCCCACATGTGAAAGGAGCTGTGAAATAAGGACCAGCCTCACCAATGCTACCTGTGGTATTAAGTTTCCAAAGATGGCTCCCTCAATGAATCATGCCTTACATTATTTATGCTCTGTATACTCCTGATTTCTTGCATCTGGCAGGTTCTGTGACTTGCATTTGACTGATGAAATATGGCAGAAGTGGACACTGTGTGACTTCTGAAGCTGGTGATAAGACGCTTTGCATCTCCTTCCCAGGGCTCTTGAAACACTCACTCTTTGGACACTTCCCCTTAGGACCCAGCTGCCACATAGTGAGAAGCCCCAGCCACATGGAGAGGACACACACAGGGGCTCCAGTGGACAGCCCCAACTGAGCTCCCAGCCAGCATCAACCGCCAGCCTTGTGAATGAGCCATCTTGGACTTTCAGCCCAATTAAGCCTGCAGACAACTCCAAACCCAGCTACCATCTGACTGCAGGATGAGATAGTGTAAGTAATTACCACCCACTGAGCCTTGTTAACCTACAGAACTGTCAGACAAATTAATAAATTATTTTAAGCCACTAAGCTTTGGGGTGGCTGATTACATAGCCATAGCTCATCAGAGCACTGCTTTCAATGTTTGAGTAGATGCTGCTCAGTGGAAACTTAATCTAGTCCACTTGGAACAGCTGTTGAAGACTGGGCATCCCTAAACAAGCTTTTGCTGTGCCTCATGGAGAAGTCCTCTATGCCGTTCCTCTTAGCCCTGGATTTCCCTCCTTACCTGCTTCAGAAAAGGCAAGTCTCCTGTCCATGGGAAGGGAGCACTGTGGTAGTGGGGGCTCTCAGAGTCAAGATGGCAGTGTGGGAAGATGCAGAGTTCACGTTTCCCCACAACTAAGGTGTCTGCCGGACGCTGGTGCGGGACCCCGATGTCCAAGGAGATGGGAAGAACCCCCAAGTGAACCTGTAGGACGTGGGAGGCCTGAGGGAGGAGGAGAAGTGGAGGCCAGACAGGACTGGTGCCCCTGAGGGGTGGCTGAGAGGGGGGGAGGAGTTCCCATGCCTGGAGGGACCCTCAGGGGCTCAGATCAGGGGGGAGCGGGGCCCAGCGTTTCCCCTGCCCAATCAGCTGGGGAAGTCTGCCCGGCTTTCCAGCCAGGTCCTACGCCCTCAGAGGTCCCCTCCGGGCCAGGTTTGTCCTGGGGGCAAAGGAGGGAGGCCAGGAGAGAACAGGAGAGGCAGGTGGGTGGGGCCCTCCAGGACCAGAGGAGCAGAGGGCATTTTCCCCACCCACTCGGGCTCGGGGAACCTGCTGAGGTCTCAGGCTGATCTCCCGCCCTCCAAAGCCCACTCTAGGCCACGTGGGTCCTGGGGACATGGGAGGGAGGCCAGGGAGATCAAGAGAGGCAGGCAAGAGGAGCAGGAGAAGAGCAGAGGGCGTTTACCCCGCCCACTCGAGCCCAGGAAACCTGCTGGGCTCCCAGGTGGGGTCCCCCGCCTGGTGGGAGGCACGCCTGGGCCCCTTCTATTCCATTGAGCCTAAGCTCCACCAACCAGAGCCCCCCCACCCGCCAGGCCTTTTCCAGCCCCGTGGGTCCTAAGTATAGGCCCCGCCCACCACCTAAAGCTCACCTCTGCTTAGGCCCCACCCTCTACAGCCAAGGCCTTTTCCACCTTTTTTTCCTCCCCTCTTTTTTACTATTGTGGTTTTGTTTTGCCTTCCAGTTGTTGTTTCATCTATATTTTTATTTTTATTTTTTTTCTAACATAGCTGTTAGTTTCCTAGCCTAATTTTATTTTTTACTTTGTTATTGTTCTCCTTTTTCCTTTTTTTTTTTTTTTTTTTGCCGCCCCGCTCAGCTTGTAGGATCTTGGTTCACGAGCCGGGGGGTCAGGCCGGAGCTCCTGCAGTGGGAGTTCCAAGTCCGAACCACTGGACTAACAGAGAACCTCAGACCCCAGGGAATATTTATTGGAGTGAGTCTCCCAGAGGTCCTCATCTCAGCACCAAGACCCAGCTCTACCCAACGGCCTACAAACTCCAGTGTTGGAAGCCTCAGGCCAAACAACCAGTAAGATAGGAATACAATCCCACTGATAAAAAAAAGAAAAAAAAATGAGATGGCAAAAATATATGTCACAGATGAAGGAGCAAGGTAAAAACATACAAGACTAAATAAATGAAGAGGAAATAGGCAATCTACCTGAAAAAGAATTCAGAGTAATGATAGTAAAGATGATCCAGAATCTCGGAAACAGAATGGAGGCATGGATTGAGAAAATACAAGAAATGTTTAACAAAGATCTAGAAGAAACAAAGAACAAACAAACAGAGATGAGCAACACAATAACTGAAATGAAAAATACACTAGAAAGAATCAATAACAGAATAACTGAGGCAGAAGAATGAATAAGTGAGCAGGAAGACAAAATGGTGGAAATAAGTGCTGAGGGGCAGGATAAAGAAAAAAGAATGAAAAGAATTGAAGACAATCTCAGAGACCTCTAGGACAACACTAAATGCACCAACATTCGAATTCTAGGGGTCCCAGAAGAAGAAGAGAAAAAGAAAGGGTCTGAGAAAATATTTGAAGAGATTATAGTGAAAAACTTCCCAAACATGGGAAAGGAAATAGTCACCTAAGTCCAGGAAGCACAGAGAGTCCCATACAGGATAAACCCTAGAAGAAACACACCAAGACACATATTAATCAAACTAACAAAAATTAAATTCAAAGAAAAAATATTAAAAGCAGCAAGGGAAAAACAAAAAATAACATACAAAGGAATCCCCATAAGGTTATCAGCTGATATTTCAGCAGAAACTCTGCAGGCCAGAAGGGAGTGGCAGGATATACTTAAAGTGATGAAAGAGAAAGACCTACAACCAAGATTACTCTACCCAGCAAGGATCTCATTCAGATTCAATGAAGAAATCAAAAGCATTTCAGCCAAGCAAAAGCTAAGGGAATTCAGCACCACCAAACCAGCTTTACAAGAAATGCTAAAGAAACTTCTCTAGGAGGGAAACACAAGAGAGGAAAAAGACCCACAAAAACAAACCCAAAACAGTTAAGAAAATGGCAATAGGAACATACATATCAATAATAACCTTGAATGTAAATGGATTAAATGCCCCAACAAAAAGACACAGACTGGCTGAATGGATACAAAAACAAGACCCATATGTATGCTGTCTACAAGAGACCCACTTCAGACCTAGGGACACATACAGACTGAAAGTGAAGGGATGGAAAAAGATATTCCATACTAATGGAAATCAAAAGAAAGCTGGAGTAGCAATACTCATATCAGATAAAATAGACTTTAAAATAAAGACTGTTACAAGAGATAAAGAAGGACACTACATAATGATCAAGGGATCAACCCAAGAAGAAGATATAACAATTATCAATGTTTATGCACCCAACGTAGGAGCACCTCAATACATAAGGCAAATGCTAACAACCATGAAAGGGGAAATCAACAGTAGCACAATAATAGTAGGGGACTTTAACACTCCACTTACACCAATGGACAGATCATCCAAACAAAAAATAAATAAGGAAACACAAGCTTTAAATGACACAATAGACCATATAGACTTAGTTGATATTTATAGAACATTCCACCCGAAAGTGGCAGAATACACTTTCTTCTCAAGTGCACATGGAATATTCTCCAGGATAGATCACATCTTGGGTCACAAATCAAGCCTCGGAAAATTTAAGAAAATTGAAATCATATCAGGCATCTTTTCTGACCATGACGCTATGAGATTGGATATCAATTACAGGGAAAAAAAAAAACTGTAAAAACCACAAATACATGGAGGCTAAACAGTGCACTACTAAATAACCAAGAGATCACTGAAGAAATAAAAAAATACATAGAAACAAATGACAACGAAAACACAATGACCCAAAACCTATGGGACGCAGCAAAAGCAGTTCTAAGAGCGAAGTTTATAGTAATTCAATCTCACCTCAAGAAACAAGAAAAATCTCAAATAAACAATCTAACCCTACACCTAAAGCAACTAGAGAAAGAAGAGTAAAGAAAACCCAAAGTCAGTAGAAGGAAAGAAACCATAAAGATCAGAGCAGAAATAAATGAAATAGAAACAAAGAAAACAATAGCAAAGATCAATAAAACTAAAAGCTTGTTCTTTGAGAAGATAAACAAAATTGATAAACCCTTAGCCAGACTCGTCAAGAAAAAAAGAAGACGCAAATCAATAAAATTAGAAATGAAAAAGGAGAAATCACAACTGACACTGCAGAAATATAAAGGATTATAAGAGACTACTACAAACAACTATATGCCAATACAAAGGACAACCACGAAGAAATGGACAAATTCTTGGAAAGGTACAATTTTCCAAGACTGAACCAGGAAGAATTAGAAAATATAAACAGACCTATCACAAGTAATGAAATTGAAACTGTAATTAAAAATCTTCCAACAAACAAAAGTCCAGAAGATGAAGATGGCTTCACAGGCAAATTCTATCAAACATTTAGAGAAGAGCTAACACCAATCCTTCTCAAACTCTTCCAAAAATTACAGAGGGAGGAACACTCCCAAATTCATTCTATGAAGCCACCATCACCCTGATACGAAAATCAGAAAAAGATATCACAAAGAAAGAAAACTACAGGCCAATATCACTGATGAACATAGATGAAAAAGTCCTCAACAAGATACTAGCAAACAGAATCCAACAGCACATTAAAAGGATCATGTGGGATTTATCCCAAGGATGCAAGGATTCTTCAGTATACGCAAATCAACCAATGTGATACACCATATTAACAAATAAAGGAATAAAAACCATACGATCATCTCAATAGATGCAGAAAAAGCTTTCAACAAAATTCAACACCCATTTATGATAAAAACTCTCCAGAAAATGGGTATAGAGGAATAATAAAGGCCAAACATGACAAACCCACAGCAAAGATCATACTCAATGGTGAAAAACTGAAAGCACTTCCACTAAGATAAGGAACAAGACAAGGATGTCCATGCTTGCCACTCTTATTCAACATAGTTTTGGAAGTCCTAGCCACAACAGTCAGAGAAGAAAAAGAAATAAAAGGGATCCAAATTGGAAAAGAAGAAGTAAAACTGTCACTGTTTGCAGATGACATGATACTATACATAGGAAGTCCTAAAGATGCCACCAGAAATCTACTAGAACTAATTAATGAATTTGGTAAGGTTGCAGGATACAAAATTAATGCACAGAAATCTCTGGCATTCCTATACACTAACAATGAAAAATCAGAGAAATTAAGGAAACAATCCCATTTACCATTGCAACAAAAAGAATAAAATATCTAGGAATAAACCTACCTAAGGAGGCAAAAGACTTGTACTGAGAAAACTATAAAACACTGATGGAAGAAATCAAAGATGACAAAAACAGATGCAGAAATATACCATGTTCTTGGATTGGAAGAATCAATATTGTGAAAATGACTATACTACCCAAAGCAATCTACAGATTCAGTGCAATCCCTATCAAACTACCAATGGCATTCCTCACAGAATTAGAACAAAAAATTTTACAATTCGTATGGAAACACAAAAGACCCTGAATAGCCAAAGCAATCTTGAGACAGAAAAACAGAGCTTGAGGAATCAGTCTCCCTGCGTTCAAACTATACTACAAAGCTACAGTAATCAAGACAATATGGTACTGGCACAAAAACAGAAACATAGATCAATGATAGAAAGCCCAGAGATAAACCCACGCATATATGGGCACCTAATTTACGACAAAGGAGGCAAAAACATGCAATGGAGAAAAGACAGCCTCTTCAACAGGTGGTGCTGGGAAAACTGGACAGCTACATGTAAAAGAATGAAATTAGAACACTGCATAACACCATACACAAAAATAAACTCAAAATGGATTAAAGACCTAAATATAAGACCAGACACTATAAAACTCTTAGAGGAAAACATAGGAAAAACACTCTTTGACATAAACCACAGCAAGATCTCTTTTGACCCACCTCCTAGAGAAATGGAAATAAAAACAAAAATAAATGGGACCTAATGAAACTTAAAAGCTTTTGCACAGCAAAGGAAACCATAAACAAGACGAAAAGACAACCCTCAGAATGGGAGAAAATATTTGCAAATGAAACAACAGACAAAGGATTAATCTCCAAAATGTACAAGCAGCTCATGCAGCTCAATATCAAAAAAAAACAACCCAATCCAAAAATGGGTGGAAGACCTAAACAGACATTTCTCCAAAGAAGATACACAGATTGCTAACAAACACATGAAAGGATGCTCAGCATCACTAATTATTAGAGAAATGCAAATCAAAACTACAGTGAGGTATCACCTCACACTGGTCAGAATGGCCATTATCAAAAAATCTAGAAAAAATAAATGCTGGAAAGGGTATGGTGAAAAGGGAACCCTCCTGCACTGTTGGCTGGAATGTAAATTGATACAGCCACTATGGAGAACAGTATGGAGGTTCGTTAAAAAACTAAAAATAGAACTACCATACGACCCAGCAATCCCACTACTGGGCATATACCCTGAGAAAACCATAATTTAGAAAGAGTCATGTACCACAATGTTCATTGCAGCTCTATTTACAATAGCCAGGACATGGAAGCTACCTAAATGTCCATCGACAGATGAATGGATAAAGAAGATGTGACACGTATATACAATGGAATAGTACTCAGCCATAAAAGGAAACAAAACTGAGTTATTTGTAGTGAGGTGGATGGACCTAGAGTCTGTCATACAGAGTGAAGTAAGTCAGAAAGAGTAAAACAAATACCGTATGCTAACACATATATATGGAATCGAAAAAATGGTACTGATGAACCTAGTGGCAGGGCAGGAATAAAGACATAGACACAGAGAATGGACTTGAGGACACTGTGTGGGAGGGGGAAGCTGGGGTGAATTGAGAGTAGTATCGACATGTATATACTACCAAATGTAATATAGATAGCTAGTGGGAAGCAGCCACATAGCACAGGGAGATCAGCTCAGTGCTTTGCAATGACCTAGAGGGGAGGGATAGGGAGGGTGGGAGGGACACTCAAGAGGGAGGGGATATGGGGATATATGTATGCACATGGCTGATTCACTTTGTTGTACAACAGAAACTAACACAGTATTGTGAAGCAATTATACTCCAATAAAGATCTATTAAAAAAAAAAAAAGAAAAGAAAGTGCGAAATAAGAGGCAGCTTTCTCAGGTAAACTCCTAGTGGGCCAAGGGTTGTAAATTCAGATGCCCACAAGGGCTAGGCAGGCAAGGGGGTGGAATGGCAAGGGTCTAAGACACTAGGAGTGGTGGAGACTGTGTTGAAATAGTGAGCACATGACTGTGTTCGGGACAGATGCTGCAGCCCAAGGTGGTCACTGTGGCCAATGTTGCCAGGTCTTCTAATTTTTTAAGTGAAGTTAGAGATCCATTTCTTTAGTGTAAAAATTTCCTGTTCTTTTTTTTTAAACACTGGCAATGAATTTTAAATATTTTTAAGCACTGTGTAAACACAACATGCCTGGGACTCCAAGGGCTGCTGGTTTGATGTCTGTACCATAGGTAGTAGGATGAAACCCAGGGCAGCCTCTTATCAGCACCCATGCCCTCCCAAGGGGAATAATCATAGTCTTCACTATATGGTTTACAAAATGCTTTCACATCCACAACTGACTTGAACCTCTCAACCAGGGGCATTTTTTTTTTTTTTTTTTTTTTTTTTTTTAGGTAAACAGGCCAAGGGAGGTTTTGTGCTTTGCCTGAGTTAACACTGCCCTGGTGGAGGTCAGCCTCCTGCTGTTCGGTCCACAACTTAAACTATTTCTGCTCTCTCTGGATAGAAAGGCAGGGAACAGCTGAGCCTAGGATAAGAAAGTCAATTCTGGGCAGCTGAGAGGCAGAGAGGAGGCGAGCTGAGCAACGTGAGCAGCTGCTTTGCGACCCCTCTGAAGTTCCCGGAGTCCTACACCATGGTTAGCACTGACAGCCCTGACTGTCCCCAGAAAAACGAGATGAATGCTGGTGTTGCCCAGCTAAGGGCTGGGCCCTGGAAGACGCCTCTCCTTGATGTGCGTGATCATTGAATCTGAAGAGCTATGACCTCAGGTTCAAGGTTCCCCCTGGAACTTGGAGAGAAAAGGGAAAGCAGCATCTGAATCCAGCCCCTCCCTCAGGCAGAGGAGGCCATGGCTTCGATTCCTTAGGGCTCCCATCCCCGCCCCTCCCCAGGGCACAGGCTGGAGGAGGCCTCTGAATCCACGCATCTGTTATGACCACCACGTCTGGGTGCCTAGGCTTCTTCATTCAAACAAAATGCTCGACGTAACCCAGAAGGTTCTAGGTTCTAGTTTCCTAATGGATCAAGGATGCTACCCAGGGGCCAGATTGTGACCTCCCAGGTTCTAAAGGGTTTGGGGAGGGCCGGTCACCTGGTAACTAATGAGCCCACAACACACACACACAGTGCCCCCTCCAAGGGCAGCCCTTCCCTCAGTACATGTAGGCCCTGTTGGACACAGTGCCACAAACAAAAGGGAAAGCCGCACAGAAAAAATGAAATATAAAAATAGAGATTTCAAATTCTCATACTGTATTCTCCCATTCCCAACCAATATTTTTCTCCCTGGGAATGGAAGGAGCACACGTGCCCTCCCCACCTCACACCCCACCCACCCCACCTGCTGTCCATCTTCTTCCCTCACCAGGGAAGTGACTTGGCTTTAACTCAAATAGAAAAAATATGGGGAAGCTTTTCTGAGAGGCTCAGGTCGAGGGGGTGTGCCTGAAGCTTAGCACATCCGGGCACTGCTCAAGCAGACTGTGTGCAGGCCTCATAGCCACAGCACCATTGTCTGTTACTTTCTCATTATCCCCTCAGCCTCTGGGATCAAAGCAGATGAAAAATGGATGAATGGGGACCTGTCCAGTCTGGCTGTTGGACCCACCCAGCTCCCAGCAGCACTCGCAGGAAGGGAACCTCACATTTATGATGAACGATGTGCCAGGTACTTCCACCTCATCCTCCTATTTCATCTTCTCTGTAGTCTGTGAGTCAAACAATGCCGTGTGTGGTTCATGGGGGAGAGGCTATGCGGGTGGTCCAGGATTGCACAGATTATAAGTGGCCAAGCGAGTATGTGAACCCAGGTCAGTCTGCACCCCAGGCTGTCCTCTTTTCCCAAATTCAGGCCACCTAGATAGAAATCTATCAGACCTACTCTTCCCAGGGCCACCACTATAGGGCACAGCTGTGCAAATTGTGAACTGCCAGCTCTGAGGGGCGGTGTCCTCATCCATCTCTGCTTAGTGTGCCCCTAGAGTAGTGTGTGGCACAGCTGCACACCTGAGGTGGCAGCCCTGCCTCCCACTACAGCAAAAGTAAATTCTGGTGAAATAACAGATTCTTTGTTGGAGGTTGGCTGGGATAAAGTGTTTAATCAGCTACCCCAAATGTGGACTTATTCTAAGAAATACCACAGTATTTTTCTTTGGTTTAGCAGAAATTCCAGTTTTCAAGTTGTTGACTGCTCTGTGTGCAGGAGTTTACAACCAGAAGGGGCCAAGCCTTGCCTTCTGGTAGCTGAACTTGCAGTGTGAGAGACTGCTCAGCTGAACTGGTGAATAAGGAGTCATTCCCTACAGTAGAAAAAAACCCCCAAAAACCCAGGTCTAGATAGGCCTCTTCAGCTCCTTTCAGTGCATCTTCCCCGAAGCTGGTGGAGGAGCCAGTGTCTCCAGGAGACAGGGATCTGACTCTTGCCGCGTGTCTGACACACCCTGCAGGCTAGCCTAGGGAAGGAGAGCTGTTAGCCGCCCTGGATGAAATCCTGCAGGGAACTTCCTAATCAGAGGAGAAGGGCCCTGGCATCACACACGTGGAAGGAGGCAGTGGCAATGCGTGAGGAAGGTATCATTTCTGAAAAGAGAGTGTGATGTGCCAGGCAGGGTTTTTAATATTCAGGTTGAAAAGGGTTTTAGACGCAACCTGGCATCATGGGCAATAATCTACTTTAATTCAATTTGTCATAAAAAGATGCCACTTTTTATATAACACATGAGAAAATGCCACACTTATCTTGCTAAGTAAGTACCGTGGCTCCACTCATGTGGCCAGAGCCCAGTACACACAGAACCCCTGGGGTCAGGTCACTGTAGCTGGTGGGTCAGCTGTGACACTGCTTCAACCACATAGCTCAGGTCACTGGACTAGGTCTGTCTTCTGGGAAGACGCTCCTGCAGGTCCACTGCCTCATGGGAAAAAAAATGATATCCAAACCCATGACCATAAATTGTCCCTTGCTTCATTTCACTTTCTCCTGATGCCTTGTCAAGCCAACAAAATAGAGAGAGCTTCTCTAGCCCTGCGAGACTGGTATCCCAAACCCAGCCAGGCAATCCACGTTCAGTTCTCTTAACCTTCCCGTATCTCCTGTTTCCAAATGCACAACATTAATCTGTACATAGCACACGTTGCACCCAAATAATTGGCAAATGTCCTTTCTCAGCATAGTCAGTGGGATCAGATAAACAACTGGAAATTTAGCCACTCCACTCCTCTGTCCCTTGGAGATTAAGAAAAAATTGCACATCTAGGAACGATATGTGCAAAGGTAGTCTCCTGGCAATTTGCAGCCAATTACAAGTATACATTGCTTTGCACAATGGATGCGCTACTGAAAAGGTTATATGCAAATTGAATTTTTGTAAATTGAATTATATTTAACATGCACCAAGGGAACTGGCTATTTTAGGGACACCAAAGTTGAATTCATTTTGTGGAGCAGGGAACCCTTTGTAAAGCAAATTACCATGCTTCAATTCATATATTCTTTGATAAGGTCAGGTTTTATTATTTTGCACCTTTTTGAACTAGAGCATGCCTACAGTGTTAAAATGGTAATAATAAGATATTCAGAGACTTCACCAAATTCTAGAAGTAAAAGAAGGACAGAGTGAAAACTAACTTTGATTCTCTTCCTAAAGGAAAGGATGAACTGGACATCAGGGAGACTTTCCAGCATCGATTGGCCTAGACTGTTGGCCTAGGCCTAGGCTCCTAGACTGTTAAGTTAAAGTAACAACCAGCTAACCAGGGCCTTGGTAACCCTTAGGCCCTCTTATCACAGGGCCTGGGGCCTAACAGCTTTTCAAGGGCCTAACAAATGTCTGAAAACTGAAAGAACACAAAGGAAAATTGCAAATCAAAATTAATAAATGTTTAATTAAAGATCTACACAATGTAACATCATGTCAACTTCATTAATTGTTAAGTTTTGTATTCATGAAAATTTAATTACCTAAGAATAAGAAAGGAAGAAACAAAACTCATTATTCACAGCTGCTATAATGGTCCACATAAAAAATCCAAAGGAATCTATAGATAAACTGTATTAGTCAATAGAGGCTGGATTATGCTGTGTTAACAATTAATCCTGAAATGTCAGTGACTTAACACAACAGCAGTTTATTCCCTTCTCATGCAGTCTGTTGAAGTTCTGAGTGACTCTCTACCATGTAGTGCTTCATCAGCCCAGACTCTGCTCTCTCAACTCCAGGTGTTCACACCTGTTTCAGCAGGAGAGGAGAGAGATGAAAAAATCATGCAGGAGATTTTCACTGCCTCAGCCTGGAAATGACCCACGTCACTTCCACTCCCATTTCATTGGCCACAACTGGTCACATGTCCTCTTACTGCAGGGTACTTGGGAAGTGTAAACTCTTTTTTTTTTTTTTGGTATGCTCAGGGAGACCTGTAATTTCTACCATGTAAACTATTAAATTAATAAGAGCTCAGCAAGATCAATATACTCAAATCAATAGCATTCCTATACATCTGTAACAAACAATTAGAAAATGTAAATTTAAAAAGATGCCAACTTAAAATGCAACCAAAGCCATTAGAACAAATCTAACAAAAGATATGCAAGATCTTTATAGAGATTAATTATAAAACTTTATTGAAGGATAGAAAAGATGTCAATCCTCTCCAAATTAATCTGTAGATTAAATGCAAATTTGATTTAAACACTGAGTTTTCAGTGGTGGTTAGTAAGCTGATTAAGTTTGGGGATTTCTCAAGTGTTCACGACACTACTGGAGCATAGTTCAAAGCCACTGCAAGAATCAAAATCAGGTAGCACAGCGGCACAGGGACAGGCAGAGATGTCTGCAGAGACAGTAACAAAATGATCCAAAAGGTGTCGTGATTCAGAGTGCCAAGTCCACCAGGAGGTAAATGAAAACTGCCTTCCGAACGTGGTTGACTATACATACGTTCTTTTCAGTTCAAGTAGCCCAAGACCCAGGAGGGTAGAATAGATATGGGGGGTGGGGAGAGGAGGCAGATTACGGGGAAGAAAATCACAGAGAGAAATCTTTACATTTGACCTTGAGTCTTAACCACGTCCACATAATTTAGGCACAAAGGATCTACTCTTACTTATACATATTTTTTGAAATGGAAAAATCCATACACATCATGTTTCCTCAGAGTCTGAGCACTTGCAAATCACCAGCTACATCATTCCTTTCACCTATATTTAATTTAATTAGTCAAGAAGTGGGTCATGGAATGGAGATTTCTCCACCTTCAAATAAATAAAACAAAATTTTCTTAAAAATGATAGATTCATACCCAGTTTTCTTTTTGATCCCCATTAAATCAATGACAATGAACAAAGTGGCTCCTTAGTATTTGCTCTGAAGTCAATTGCTTTTAATGCATGTCAGGTAATCCTAAAAATGAATTCCACCAACCTTTGTGGGGACTCTCAGACAAATGCTGAGCACGAATACAAAGAAGTGTTCCCACAAAGAACTGTGTGCCTTACACCCGCACTGTAGGCTACCGTTAGAGCAGGACAGTGCCAACATGCCTGTTTGATGTTTATCCACCTTTCACACAAGTCTGTAGCGACAGCAGTAACCTGAGAAGATCAGAGAAGCCTCAGAGACCTTTTAGAGTCACTCATTTGTTCATTCGCTAACTCATTCATTCAAATCAAATCTTCATCAGACACTTAATATGCACAAGACACTGTGTTAGGCTCTGGACACCATCTATTCACAGATCTGTAAAGTTTTACAATTTGTTTTCTTTGTTAGAAGTACCAGCAAGGGCACAACACCTCTCAGGGGGGACTGTTCTACTTAGCATTGGAAATTGTGGTGTGGTTCAGCAGGCAAAGTAGATCAGTAAAGATTAATAAAGATTACTATAGGCTAAGGGGGTTCTAAGTTCTCATGTATTCCAGAATGACCCTGGGACCTTAATCTGAATATATGGATAGTGGGAGAAATGCCTCCTCTCCGGGGTATAATAATGGCACATTTCTAGCAAAACTGATGGCTGCAGATATGGGGCAGGGAAGGTAGTCTGTGTAGTGGAGGGAGGCTGGAGAGTCCTGGGTTCCCCTGTGAGCGGGATACGTGGAGAAATCATTCAGCCTTTCTGTGCCTCAGTTTGCTCATTTGTAAACCAGGGACAACAGTGCCCTCCTCGAAGGTTACTGTGACAAGTAAGATACCATGGGAGACGTGCTCAACACAATATCTGGCACGTGGCAAGTACCCAGATGAGCACTGAAGGAACCAACACATGAAGGAATGGAAAAGTAGCTCATGTAGAAGCCAGAGAATAGGACAGAGCACCAAGAACTCCACAGAGGAACAAACCAGGGTGTCTTTTTCTTCTCACCCTTGCTCTCTTTCTTTTTGTGTTGGGCTAAGGTGGGCCAGGAGGGCCATGTGTGGAAAGACCCAATGCTGAAAAGCTGGCTTTTCCAGATTACTGGGGGCACATGAGAGGAAGGGGATGCAGTGTTTTTCAAAATTGGTCAGTCAAATAGGATAGTCCTAGGTCTACAGAAATTCCAGAATTTCAAATATTCTTCATTAAAGAAAGTTATACTGAAGCAGTTGCCCTACTTTTAGTTTCAAAATTATGCTTGCTGTTCGCTTGGGCCTTATGAGTTTGTCCAGTCCTGTTCTCACCTGACTCTCCCCGGAGCCTTGCTCACCTTCCCTCTTGCAGTAACAGTGTGGGGGGATGGGAGTGGGGGGGGGGGAGCACCGCGAAGTCCTGTGCTCCGGACTCAGCCCTGGACAAAGAGCTTTGAGAATTAACTGCAACTGTCTTTGAGGAACTTGATCTCTGGTCTCTCTTCCCTCCCTCACCATGATTTTACATGCTCTGATCTCCAAATAGTTTGGAGAGTTGCCATGGAAGATGATTTGTATATCTGTAAAAACTTCAAAAGTCACAGTCATCTTTAAAATGACTTCAGATTAATTGCTGAATGTGTCTTAGCTCCAGTTTACTGATCTGTAAAATGGAACACAGTTCCTTTGACATTGGATGATGGAACAAGATAATGTAGAAAAAGCACCAGCCACGAACTAGGTGCTAAGGAAATGTTAATGTTGATTCTCAGTATCTCAGACAACCTTCTGATCCTCAGTTCATCCTGTAGAATGAATTAATGGCCACTGTTTTTCATCAGCATAAGGCAAGCTGGAACGAGATGATGTCATGACTGTGTGAGACACAGAGCATCTATGCCTTGCACACAGCATGTGGGGGAACTGTAGATCCTGGCCTGGGACCAGCTATTCTTTGTGGGGCTGCGACTGTGAGTAGGGTCCTAAAGGGGGCACTGTTTCCCATCTCCATTGAGAAGCTCTCTCTTGAGTCAGTGGAGCGGTCCATTTGCTGCCACCCTCTCACTCCTCACTGTCACTGTCCCCTGGGGAAGGTGCTTCTCCCCATCAGAGGGTGGGTGTGGACTCTTAACCATGGTCATTCACTTCCCAGCTCTCAGCATGTCCACAACCTCAGTGACAGGATGCACAGAGTCTAGATTTACTTTGTGAATCTATTGAGTCTAGACTTCTTCCAACAACACATGGAAGGCCCAGTGGGGGAAACACAAGCCAGCAAATCTCTACTGCAGTCCTTAAATCAGGGAGCCAAGGTACAAGAAGCCAGGGTCACGTTCCAAAGCCTCAGGCTCCTCGGCCAGGTGGGCACCTGTCAGGATGTGTGCATTCCATTTCCCAGTCTGTTTAAAATCCTGAGCTGCATTTTCCCCAGATATGAACGGGTCCTCGTTTCCACCATTCCCCTATGTAGGTGAGGGCTTGGGAGCTATTAAGAAAAGAAGCTCAATTGTCCCCCTTGGCTTATCATCACTAACCAGGCAAAGGAAAGCTTCAGCCCACCATTGATTTAGATTAGCCCCTTCGTTTCAATATTATTAATTACCCAAGTTAGCATACAACATGTCAACATCAAACCCCTAATTTTTTTTGAATTAACTGTTTCGTTTGCAACCACATGGCTGTACCTGCTTTCTTTCATGCTTCTAGGACCAAAACAGAAATACCTTGAAGATACATTTTTAACTGTCATAAAACAGAGTTACTCGATTGCAGACTGACACGTCACTCCTTTCATGGGAGGCTACCAGGTTAATCTTCTGAGGTGATATTTCCATAGTAACTTAACACTTGCCAAAGTTCTCCATTGCATTCCGTGCAAAGTAAGCAGAAGGGTTAATTTAGTTCCCTAATCTTGTGTTATAAACCTAATTATTTTACATGTCTTCATTTCATTAATGAATTGCGGCTTTTTACATGCAGCTCCTTCCCCATTGCTTTTGTTTAAACCTCCTGGTGGGAAGGGATAGATTAATTTTGTTGTGCCTTAATGAAACTGTATGCTACATTAGATTTTACCATTTGGCATGCACTGCCAACATCACCATTATGCATAATGAATTCTTTTTTGTGAGTCCCAAACTACTGTAGACCTTCAGTGTTCTCCTTCAGATATTGTGACTATGCAACGGGCAGGCACAGGACGGCAAGCTCAGTCATTGCCCCTCATGTCTAAGGAAACCGCCTGGTGGTTTTTTACTTTCTGTCACCTGCGTGGAAGGGTCTAGATTTCCCCTTGCCATGGGGAGCTCAGATATCCAGTTGATTTCCAGTGAGCATCTCAGATGAAACTAGCATGTTGATTTTGAGGTTTTGTGGGGCAAAGCACTGTGCTAGGCACCTTGAGGCAGGGCAAAAATTTGTTCAGTCTTTGTCTTCGCAAACAACAAGGATTCATTGTTGCTCCTGTGTCTGCAGGACAGCTGGCATCTGCCTGGTCTTGACTGAGCTTGGCTAGTAGTTCTGCTTCAGGCTGCAGTGTCTGGGCAGCTCTGTTCCTCATGTCTCCATTTTTCCTTCTGGGATCAGCAGACTAGCCAACGTCTGCTCTTCTCATGCTAATGGCAGAAGCTCAAGCAGACAGGTGGAAATGAGCAAGGCCTCTTAAGGCTTAGGCTTACCACTGACACACAATTACTTTTACCCATTTATTGTTGGCCAAAGCAAGTCACAAGACTAAGTCCAAGGTCTTAGAGGCGGGGAAGTTTTCTCTTCTGTGAGTTGGCCACGACAAGACTGTACTTACAGGGACTGGCAAATAATTGGAGCCAACAAATTGTTCATAAGTTTCTAAGAGTTGGCTGAATTCTTGGTGTGGCAATCCCGGTGTTTCAAAGCTGGAGCCATTTAATCTCACTGTTAAGGCCAGCCCCAGCCAAGACTCGAGATCCTTCAATTCCCTGCCTCAGGACAAGGCTAGTTCCAGAGTCTGGGCATCTTCTTTTATCTTCCAAAGATTTCTTGACTTCACCTGCTTCTCTCACTCCTCATCATCTCTTAGTTGGCAATAGTGTCCTAACCAGCTCCCTTCTCCGAGTCCCCTTCAACCTCATCCACCAGAGGTGTTTCCCATCACCGCTGGGACAACGTCCAAACTTGCTGACATGGCATATAAGGCCTTCCATGATCTGACTGCTTCCTCTCCAGCCTTATCTCTCTTCCCTGATATTATGGTGGATTATCCCCTGGGCCTTTGCATAGACAGTCCCCCTAGTGGAGTCCCCTCTATCACTATTACTCATCCTTTGAGATTCAGCTTATATGTCATTATGATTTTGCCCATATTGCATAGCATATGTTCTGTGATAAAACATTTCACTTTTTAAAAGGCTTATCTTCAATATGATTGATAATATTCAAGGAATAATGGACTTGATTTTTTTTCTGATACATAGTAAATGCATAGTTATTAAAATTAAAAGTGTCCATCCACATACCCCCAAAGATCACCTTGTGTTCCCTATAACTTCTCCCACATTTTCAAAACAGTGAGGAAGGCCATCTGAATGCTTAAAATCGTACAGTTGGAGAGGGCTCTGAGAAGCCAATCATTCTGTCTTTGGCAATTTCATTGCTTTAATGGCATAATATTTAAGTTGTTAACATTTATTGAGTGTCTCCTACATGCTGAACACTATTCTACATGACTTACATGTATTCACTCATTTAATCCTTTTAATAACCCTATGAGATGCCAATGAAATCATCTCTATCTTACGGAAAAGAAAATGGAGGCTCAGAGTGGTTAAGTAACTTGCCCAAGATCACACAGCTAATGAGAGTGGACCCCTCTATTCAAACTCAACCATATGGCTTGAATCCATGCTCTTACCCTATCCATATAATATCACCTCTAATAGAGTTTAATGCCTCCAATATTCTATAGGTGTGACTATCCTCAGCACCTAGACTTTGCTGCAGTGCCGCCTGTTCTCCCTGTGGGAGGGAGGGATGCTTGGCCAGAGGCTGGCAGGACACCTTGAAAAGGTGACCTCTTGGAAATGGACAACTCAGTACTCTGTGATTCTCTGGTCTTGGTTTAAGAAGTTCCTTGTGTCAGGAACCACGTTGGTATCATTTTGACAGAATCCTCAGCTGCTGGCCTTTTCTGCTGTCCTGTGCATTTTTTGGTCTCCAGAGATAGCCTGAACTTTCCAGCTCTAAGCAAGAAAGCTTTGGAACCAAACCATCCAACTTCTGCCTGACACTCATAAGTACAACCCCTGTTGAACATAGCAGAGGCCTCTATTTTTCTATAGAAGAACCTCAAGGCCACGTGCTAGGGCTTCTGCTTCACAGTATCTATGCTTTACTTGCCCTATCTTTAAAAAAAAAATCCTCTCCTGAGTCATTTTTGCACCTGATTGTTTGGGATTTTGTGGAAGCTGTGCGTGTCAATTAAACAGCTCATTCCTGTCACATGCCTGCCACATTCACTGGGAGCCCGCATGTCACAGCTTTTGAAATGACGCAACCCAGATGCTATCGATCAGCTCAGTGTCTCTTGGAGAAACCCATGCTCAGCTGCATCCCTGTGGGTGATAAACAGGATGGATGCCCCTATCCCCTGATAAAGTATTTATATCTAAAAATGTATAACTCAAAAGGAATTACCACCAATATTCTTTTAATTGGAATTATGTTTCTTCTTCCTAAGCAGATACGTGCAAGCTCCTTTTCTGCAGAAGCCATCCATAGAAAAGGAACATGCGTGTGAGAGACAGGCCGTTTAATCTTTCCCTGTAATCAGCTCCCCGGAGCCTGAGTGCTGAGTCTGTAAAAGTAGCAAGCCCCGGCTGCTCTCCTGCTCTCTCCTGCTAGAGGCTGGCGTGGCCTGCCCCACCCCTTCTTCCTGACTTTGGCAATGGGACTCCTTGGAAAGCAAGCATTTTCCACCCTGAGCAACATTCTCCATCAAAATCAGACACCCTAGAAAGATAGAGCTTAGGCGAAGCGGCTTTTCTGATCCCATTATTGATAAGCTCTTAGAGCTCATCAATGAAAATTAGAACTTGTTAATCCTGTACATTTCCCCGCCCCCCACCCCTTGATTTTTAATTACAGAAGAAAGAAGTAATGGATAACTTCTGGGGCTGCAGAGACACCAAGGCTGTCAAGAGAAAATTAAATTTACAGTCAGAGAGTTTTGTTTTCTCAAGTGTCCTTGTAAAATGCAACAAAGGCTCCTGGCATCACCAAGGCAATTCAGCTGGTTTCCTAAACTGGCAGAGTTTTCCTCGAAGAAGCCCTCCTTCGTTTGCCAAGGGAGTGTATTAATGACAAGGACTGGACCTAAAGGGAACTCATTCAGAAGAAAACTGCATTAAAAGAACATTAAGGGCGATGTTTTAAAGTCTGATTTAAACTCATGAAAGCAAGATTTATTGTTGAAGCCAAATCGTCGAGCTGATGCGCCCTGACTGGTAATGCGTTCTGATTGGAGCACAGGGGATTGAATCTGTTCAGAAACATCACTCACCGGGGGCCCAGGCGCTCCTGCTGGGGGAGAGGAAGACAGCCATGGGAGAAATGGGCTGGGCAGCCACATTTCTGAAGGCAGGTGGGCTAACATCCCACAGGGGCCAACCCACCAGGGAAGCAGGAGGAGGAGGGCACTGCCAGCTGAGGTCAGCCTTGACAGCAGCAGGCAGCTTAGCAGCCTCTGAGCTTCCCATGGCTGCTGGAGGGCCACTCCCTGAGGAGGCTGGAAGCTCAGCAAGATGTCCCAACCCCTCTCCTCTGAGTCCTTAACCCCTCCTGTGAATCCTCTCTGGCCACCCCTCCCGCAAGCATATAGACCCAGAGCAGAATGGTCAGCCCTCTTACGCCAACCTACTGCTCTGCTTCACTTGTCCATACTCTGCTTTGGAGTAATACGGTGCAAGTCTCTTACCTGTGCTGCAGACCTGGACTCCAGCCAAAAGGCCGGTTGCTGGCCTTCTTGCCAGTTTGGGTCTGATTTCTAGATTAGCGGTGTTAGTACCAGTGTTGGAAATGCACAGTAGAGTCCCCCAGAGAAAATCAAAGAAAACAGCCTCAAGCTTGTGCCCTTTCCTGCCCCCCAGTGCAGGGGTGTTGCCAGAGAACTTGCCACCTCTCCCGACGCCAGCTTTTAGAGCTCAGCCTACCATAGCATCACATTCAATTCTGAGGAGCAGCCCCACTGCAGTGCAGCTTGGTGCTTTTTCAACAAGGGCCTGGAACTGATTCCATTTCAAGCTTTTCCTGGTGTCCCAGTGCCTGGACAGTCATCCATTTCCTGGTGCCTATGGCCCTCTAAATCTTGTGGAATCCTTACCATGTATGGATATAGGCTTGTCTTTTCAAGTGATTGGATTTGAACAGCCAAGGGACTCTAGGGATGTGGATACGAAGTCATCTGCCAAAATTAGAGGAGCCGAGAGCATCCCACAGGGAGAGACAGAAAAGCCTCTGGTGAAGGCAGAACTGGGGTCTGAGACCAGGAAAGCCCACTGGAGTCAGGGTGCAAATGGGGCTCAGTGACAGGGTGGAGAGATGGGTCAGGTGTCCAGGCGATTAGCAAGGGCTGTGTGATCCTTTCAACATGTGTCCATTTATCTATATGTTGAGTGCTTCACAGTGTCAGTGAGGATGAAGCTGTGTAAACAAATAAGCATAGTAAATGTGATAAATCATATAATAGAGGAAGGTACAAATTATAGTCAGAAGCAACTGGGGTGACGGTTGGGGAAGCCTTCCCAGAGGTGGTGGCAACTGAGTTGGGTCTTGAAAGGGAAAGAGATATTTGCTAAGAGGGCAAATGAGTAGGAAGTGGGCGTGGTATGAGGTGAAGCTCAGAGCACGGCCTGGCTGGGGGCAAGTGGCCAGTTCCCTCTGGGGAGGAGGGAGCTGTAAAAGAAGAGACTGGAAATGTCCTCAGAAACATGATTGCAAAGGTTCTCTGTGTCATTCCAAGAAATATTAACTATCTCATGCAGCCAGTAGGAAGCAGTTGAATACGTTTTAGGTAGCCTCTGAATTTTTACTAGTTTGAGGTAGCTGAAAACCCACAACTGACCATACTGCTACCCTACTTATAATATTAAGAGGGAGAGACCAGAGGGGAGCCCACATCAGTTTGGAGGCTGTGATGAAAGCTGTGAACTTCCTCCCCAGAAAACTGCTTATATGTTCACAATTGTGCGTATGATTTCATGATTTTCATGGACCCCCTAAAACCCACCCATAAACCCTAGCTTATAAGCCCTCACTCTGAAGGTATTTGTGGGAAATAATTTGTTCTCTACGGAATATTTCATAGTTCTTAGGAGATGTGTGCTGCAGTATTTAACAATTATATGTCACAATGCCTGCAACTTACTTTCAGATGGTTTGACAACAAATTTTCAAAAGCATGTGTGTGTTCTGTGGGGAGAGAGAATGGGAGGAAGATAGAGTCGGCGGGGAGGAAGCAATTGAGGCAAAAAGTTAACAATTGATGAATCTAGGGGAAGTGTATATTGGTATTCATCACAATTTCTTTCAACTTTTCTATACATTTGAAAATTTTAAAAATAAAAGCAAAGCAAAATAAAATCCTCGCTCAAGGCAGAAGCAGAAGGAATGAATCTAAAATGATGAATTTTATTCATTTATATTCCTTCACCATATACTGTCTGAATACCTACTATAGCTGCTCATTAGTTAGTCGGAACAGTCAATAGGACTTAGTGCCTGACAGGAGGTGGGTGGGGGAGGTGAAGGAGGAGGCACTGTGAAGGAGCCCGAAGTGAGCAGCTAAATGATGGGTAGTTCAATTAACAAGGAGACAATAGGCGGAGGGCAGCAGGCCAGAGGAGGCGAGATGAGTTCGATTCCGTGGGCAGCATTTTAAAAGGTGTGTTGATGAAGTTGAATGAGTCTGGGGGAGAGCCACCAGAAGTAAGGGGAATTAAGACAGAGAAACAGTATGGACCAAGGACAGAGAGATATTTGGGAGGAAATGAGGGTGAGTGTTAAGTCTGACAGTTGTCTGCAGATATGAAAATCCAGGAAAAGTTGTAGACTCGCTTTACATGATCTAAGAGGGCTACCCTTGGAAGATGGGTGACAGTTACGGAGATAGATTGGGCTCAGGGTGTAGGGGGAGCTTCGTTCTTGCTGCACGGTTGGACAGCTCTGACACCAGGCTCTGTCAGGCACAAGTGCTGGCTAGAGACAAGGATAAGCAAGGCGGGGCCTCTACTTGGGGTAGCACAGTCAATACCGGGCAAAAGAAACGTTTCATTGCCTGACACAGACCTTCACAGTCTTATAAAACTTATGATTGTCTATTCAATGTCTTTCCGTTCCATCCAGGCACTTAGGAGGACTAAAATCACAACATACACAAAATGCACAAGGCTTATGGTGGAAAATAGAAATCACAGCTCTCCGAGGTAAGTAGCTATTTCCAAAATTTCATGGTCCCTCCCTAACAAACTTGTCGTACCTCCATAACACACATGTACAGCTAAAAAGAGGACTGGCCTTCTGTAGTGACATTTGAACAGGAAAGAAAGATAGGAGTCTTCCGAGAGGGAAAAGGAGGGAGACGTTCCGGGTGAATGACGTAGCAGAATGGAAGCTAAACCATCCCAGTCATCCTCCCCAGTCCTCTTTCAGGCAAATGGATTTGAGAACTGAAGGAAAACCCGGAATATAGAACCCTAGTTTCTTCTAGGGTCTTGTCTGCTGTGTTCTGTCCTACCCTATTCCAGGGCTATTTATTTATCTTCCTGGATTTAGGGCTTCACTGCTGCTCAGGGTCTGTAAGAGAAAGCCCAGTGTTCCCTTCTGGAGGTACCTGAACTCAAGTACCTGCAAGATTTGGCAGAAACCTTTAAGTCTTATTTTGCTTTCAGTCTCTTTCCTCTCTGTCCCCCAACTAAGCATGCAAAGAACTGTGTAAACTGTATCCCTCCCTGCCCCAGCACTGTTCTGGCTGCTTCCCTCACTTCCCAAGGGAAGATACGGAAATTGCCTTTAAAAATTCTCAGTAGACAGTCATCAGGTCATTACCATCCACCCCCTCCTCCACATCTCCAAGGCGAACATTTACGGAGCATTTTCTCTGTGCCAGGCATCTTGTGGGTTCTTCACATGCATTTCATCCTCATAGCAGCCCTATGAGGAAGATACAATTAACCCCTTTCTACAGATAAAAAACGAAAGGTTAGAGCATTTAAGTAACATGTCCAAGGTCACTGGGCCAGGATGTGAGAGGGCAAATGGTGGGATCCACATGGGGTTGACTTCAGAACCCAGAACCCAAGCTCTTAAAAATCCACAAGCCAGCTACACTGTCTCATTCTAGAGGGCTTGGTGGATTCTGAAAATGATAATAAACACATAGTGATACTGTGTTTCAGGCTTTGATCTAAGGACTTTACATATATCAATTCCATTAACTTCAAAACAACCCAATAGTGTTGAGGTCAACACTATTGTTATTGGAGATAAATAAACTGAGGCACAGAGAAGTTAAGTTGCCCAAGGTCAGAATTTTAACTCAGGTGGTCAGCTCTTACCTATGTTGCTATGGCACCATGCCGAAAAAGAAAAGCATACAGAGTATGCATGTATGACTTGCAAGGAAGGATCTTTTTAGGAATGGCACACCCAGCCTGGACTCAGTGTGCCTCATCTGGCCACTGTCCCAGCACCGCACTCGCCAGCCAGAGACTACCTGGATGGCAGTCATGTACACATCCCTTTGCAGTCATCCTTGTCCCTGGAATCCCACACACTGCAAGAGAAGAATCATAAATGTTTCCTTGAGCTATAGGGAGGGCTTAATTTTCAAGTGTTAATAACGTGAAACTCAGGAGAAACATGCTCATACTGTGAAAATCCTGTAAAATATTAAGGTTTTTTAATTAGCATAGTTACTCTCAAAGTTAGAAAGGAAAAAAATCCTTGCTACTGGCATTTATTCATAGTTTGATTATCTCAGCCTCAATACAAAGCATTTTGGTACCTTTTTTTCCTGCCATCAGTAAAAAAGAGAATCACTAATTTGTATATCAAGAGAGGGGAAACAAGGAGAGAAGAAAGAAGGATAGGTAGGAGGGAGGGGATGGAGAAAGAAAAACTTTTTTTTAGATTCATCTATGCCAGCATGGTGATGAGAATATCATGTGATCACCTAAAATTGTGTGGTCTTATTGATTCCCATTTGTGAAGTGGTTATTTTTGCCTTCGTAGGAAATATTTTGATTTAAGATTTTCATTATATGTTACCTTCCTTACATCTTAGAGTGGTTTGTCCCAGGGTGACATTTGGAATTTATTTACGATCGGCTTGGCAAGGGCCCTGACCAGTAAGAGCAGGTGCTCTGTGGTCCATGGTGTCCGTGACAGCAAACTGGACCGCAGCCCTCAGATGTCATTGATCTGGAACTTTAAAATAAGACCAATGGGAAAATAATATAGCAATGTGTCACTTCTCTCAGATCATTTTCCCTAGGATTTAAATAATCTAAAACCTAGCCAAGAATTAGGACAGCTCAGGAAGAAGACAGCTGAGCAGCTTGATGGATCTAGAAGAAGGTCTACGTATCACGGTTCACATGCTCTGTTCACAGAAGAGTTCTTACGAGGGATTCTGTGCCAGTGGTTTTGACTTTAAAACCATTTTAATGTTTGCCTTGTTTTCATCAATCAGTAGACTGGAAGCTGCAAAGGGAAACTACAGGGGAAAGGATTACTGCTGGAGATAGTATACATTGATGACAGCAAAAAGAGACAAGGAGACAAAAGAGTAGGGGGGAAAAAACCCCAAGAAACAGATATAGTAACTTTAAAGGCACAAGAGTATTGGGTTATTTAGTGCAGGGCAAATAGCCCTGTACAGCCCAATCAATACCCCCAGAGGGCAGAGAATCATCACAGTTATACATGGTGATGATTCTGGACCACGAGGAAAAGAAGAATTTGTGTTCTGGGTGAAAAAAAAAAAAGATGAATGCAATGAACAGAAAAACTTTATATACAAATATTAAGATTCTTAAAAAAATTAAGTAATCCTTAAAAGAATAGCTTGTTATGTAGAAATGTGTCTTAGGGTATGAAACAGTTAACGTTACTTTGTTTACTTTATATGTATGCTCTTATATATAAAATGCATAAGAATAGATTATTCCATAGAATAAAGGAAATGGCTTTATCTTCGAGAATGTTGAGTACTGAGTTTTACAGTGAATTAATAATCATAAGGTAATAAGAGGGAAGAAATTGTATTTTCCATAATTCCATGGAGGCTGGAACAATCTTTTGGTTGGGTCGAGCTGTTTTCTACCCGAAAAGTGGTTGGAGAGGGTGGTTGAAAGACTGGGCTATACTTCCCAGAGCCAGGACTTCACAGGTGTGTGAGTTCCATGTTGCAAACCTGCATTTTTGGAAGATAGTGGGGCAGGAGGGAGAGCCTGCAGAATGACATAAAGCTGCGAGGTGCAAGATCCGATCTCTTCTCAAATGTGAGTCTCTAATCAACTTACCAGATTCTCAGTGTTTGTGAGAAAGGATGGGATTTTTTAATGTGTAAAAAACAGCTAAGGAGCCGCTTTTAATATGTATTAGCCGGCTGCACATTAAGTTGACCTTGAACTCTTGGATTTAGAAGTAGTGGAAGAAATCAAGCGGAAGTAGGGTCATGAACTTGTAAGGAGGACTGATGGGTTCAGAATTTAAGGATTTGGACCAACTTGCCTACATCTCTGAAGATCAGGGAAGCCCACTGGAAATCTGGATCTCTGTCCCTCTCTGCTTCTCTCATGTATGTATGTTGCATGTGCCTTTGTATATTTTTTAATGACTAATAGTTGTCAAATACCTATTGAGTGATAGGTGCTATGCTACATACTTTAACATTCATGATTTCGCTTAATCCTCAAACCAACTTTTGTGAGATAGGAATATTATTACAGTGAAGAAACTGGTGCTCAGAGAGGTTAATTCGCTTGCCCAAAGTCAGTCACACCGCCAAAGAATGGTTATTATAAAACACATTCTTCCTGCTAAGCCCCAAGCAAATTTTAATGCACCAGGAAAGCTGTTCTTCTTTATTTCCAAACCTTCATTCCCTCGAATACTCAGGGTGTCTGTCTTCTGGTTGTCAAGTTACTAAACCTTGACAACAATGAAGGAGAATTTTAATGTTCCAAGATTTCAATAGATCTGGAGTTTATGTGGGAAACCGAAGATGCGGATTTAATGTGGGACAGGGAAGACAGCCATATCTTGTAGATGTAAGGCGTTTGCTCTGTATACATGTTAGGAGTCGTTTTCTTCTGCTACCACCACTGCCAGAGATAAAGCATGAATGATACCAAGTCCAGAGGACTGATATCCATCAGCAGCAGAATTTATTCCAGCCTCTTAGGAGTAAATACAAGGATGTGCTGATAATTATGCCTTGATACACGAAAGAGGATATAAAAACTCTTTCTCAATTTGTCTAGTGCACTGTGAATAATAATGCTGTCCATGTGTTTAGAAGGCAAAGTATTTAAAGCTGTATTGTTATTTTCACAAAAAACAACTTTGAGAGAAGCATGTTTTCAGTATTAACCAGGAATGTGGAGTTTATCTCACAGTGCTATGCTGCCTTTTCTTTTCTAACTGGCATGAA
The DNA here is from genome assembly GCF_028564815.1 of Eubalaena glacialis. Taxonomy (NCBI): domain Eukaryota; kingdom Metazoa; phylum Chordata; class Mammalia; order Artiodactyla; family Balaenidae; genus Eubalaena; species Eubalaena glacialis. The sequence continues at coordinate 48,825,812 of NC_083719.1, forward strand.
TTCCTGGTATTTAAATGCATCAGAGACACTCTACCTTCACTTTGAAATGAGAGAGCCTTACAGAATGTCAAGCAGAGCCCTTGTTTCCTGACTTCTGACCTAGCTCAGGTTTTTTTTTTTTTTTTCCTTTACATGACTCAGACAGGCTCTTGGAGGCCTAGAGATAAAAGGCCCTATTAGAAGTGCAAAATATGACTATTATTACCTCCTTTAATAAGGCTTCTTGCCAGTGTTTCAAATGACTAGAATCTGTTTGCTAATTATTACTCCACAGTTTCTGCATTCATTTTCTTTCCCCGAAGGAGCCTGATTCCAATGAAGATGAGGAAAAGTGCTAAAAAGTGTGTTTACTGCCATCTATGGGATGTAGCAGGCCTACGACGGCCACGGATCCCCTTCCCGTGGAACTCACAGGTAACTCATTATAAAGCCATGGGGGAACATTCAGGGACCGTAAGCACAGGTATTGCTCTGAGCCCCTACTTGCAAATGCCACTGGAAAATCATTTGTTTAAAGTTTCCCAGCAATATAAGTTCATATTGCTGCTTTAGAGAGTGAGACAGTATGTTTTCCTCTATTTGAGGCAATCTTATTTATGTGTATAGTAACATATGGGCACATGGGCTCCATTCATGACTAAGGGTTCTAACCTGTGATTACCCTCAAATGTTTTAGCAGAAAATGCTAGAACTAGGAGTTCATTTTCTGGATGATTCTGAATATTCTGAAGAAAGCCAGCAACCAGGAAATGATAAACACTCTTGAACGGCCAAAATAGATGGAAAGCGTAGAAGGCCAGGAACCAGGAAATGATAAAGACTCTTGAAAGGCCAAAATAGATGTAAAGCATGTATGCTGTGGCCTATGAACTCAACTCAAGAATCAGGCTTCCTAGGTTATTATAACAAATTCTATTGTTTTGGTATCAGAAACTTTTACTATCAGAGGCAGTAAATTACAAGATGGGGCAGGGGTTTTGAAAGACAGACATTTAAGGAAAGCAAAAGTGATGGCTCATATCCTAAAACCTAGGGAAGGAAGAGAAAACTATAAAAACAACAAAACAAAAAACAAATACAAGAGTTCAAGAGAGCAAAGCAGTTTGGAAAATCACAGTATAGTGTCACAATCAATGTTCATATTAATGATTCAGTTCTCAAATAGCAGTTAAATTTCCTGAGGTCTATTAAGTCATTAACATGACAGGCCGGAAGGACATGTCTACACAGTTCACAGAAAGAGAAATACAAATGGTCCTTAAAATATGAAAAGATTCTCAACCTCATTCAGAACAAGAAAGCTTCAAATTAAGAGTAAATGAATTAAAGACAAGCCACTGACAGAGAAAATATTTGCAAAACAAATATCAGATAAGGGACTTGTATCCACAGTATACAAAAAACTCTTAAAACTTAACAAATAAGAAAAGGAACGACCTAATTAAAAGGTAGGCCTAAGATCTGAACAGACATTCAAGCCAAAGCATATTAGAAGAGACAAAGAACATTATTAGAGCCACATTCTACAATATAAATATTTTTTTTAAAAGTAAATGAGTTTATATTCTTTATTCACCAATTGACAAAACTTCAGAAGAAAAGTTTGGTCACATATTGTGCTGATGAAGGTGTGGGGAAACAAATCTGCTCAGCCAGTGATGGCAAGAGAAAAAGAAATGATGCAGACTCTGTGAAGTGCGATGTAACAATAGTTATCAAAATTGCAAATGCACATAACATTTCTTAGACCCAGCGATTCTTCTCTGGGGATTTCACCTACAGTTATACTCAAACATGTGCAAAATGGAGTAAATACGGAGATTATAATTGCAGCATTTTTTATAATAGCGAAAGATTGGAACAACTAGATGCCTATCAGTAGGGAACTGCTTAAATAATGTTGCACCCTTACAATGGAACAGGATGCTGCCATTGTATAGAATGAGGAACTCTATGTATTGATGAAGAGTGATGATCAAGATATAAGATTTTAAAAAGCAAGGTGCAGTACAGTGTCATAGCATCTCACCTTTTGTGAAAGAAGAAAAATGCTTGTATCCATATAGAATATCTGTGGAAGGAGTTACGCCGTAACCTGGTAGCACCTGTCAGGGGTGGGGAAGTGGCAGGCTGGGGCACTGGGGTGGGAGGAAGACTTAATTATCACTCTTTACTCTTTTGTTTCTATTCTGAAAAAAAGTGATATAAAATAATTTAAAAATAAAGAAGGCAAAAGGGTATATAATACATTTTGGGATGCTTCCATTTACCCTTTTTTAAACGTTGATCTTTAAAATGTTGGTTAGCTCTAGTTATCTGGACAATTTAATTATGTGGAACACCTCATTTCCTGACGATGCTAGATGAATAAGGCAGTACTCTGGTTTGCTGACTTATGCACAATTACAAAGTTAACATTATCATCATAGCACAAAGAGATTGGAATTTAGAACAAAGGCTGGGATACTTTTCAACAAGACATTACGCAGAAGGAGAATGGATGAAGTGGAGAGAGTCTGTAACTCTCACACTGATTGAGGGATGAAGGCCTAATGAACAAAATATATGAGCCTGTGTGAAGTGCAGTGCTTCTGTGTGTAATAGGCAAGGCTTCTGTTCCCAAAACAGCAAAGGCAGTTGCTGCCTTCGTAAGAAACGCTTTGTTAGTCACCGGCATTGACAGGGAGAATAGTGTTTGCTGCTCACTAGGTGCTTTGGAGGGACTGCAAAGAAGGCAACAGCATAATTTCTGGCCCCAGGAGAAGCCTGGCCTGTCTACCGGACACAGAGCAGGACTCAGAATGCAAGCGAAGAGTGCTTATCACATGTGAACGCAGTGCCAAGCAACCTCCTTGAAAGAATAGAGCAGAATTTGACCATCAGGCTGATAGAGATTGCAGAAATATCCTTCACCATGTTAAAAATCTGGATGTTTCATATGGAAATTCAGATTTTTTTTTTTAGCTCTTTTAAAAAATGGATAATCTAATGATACAGGGCCTGATTTTCTTGCATGTTAACATCCACTGGAGCTGAGCAGGGACTGTCCCCTTTATGTGGGACATAAGATTTAGGTGGGACAGTTAACCGTGGTCCCTCCCCAGTGCTCCCTGTTACCCAGCACCTGGCCTGTCCCTTTCAGTTACTTGCCTGCTCTCTGGAGGCATTTCAATTTACAAGTCCTGGACCAGAATCAGGAAGGGTTAGTTTGGAAAAGTGTCTTGGAAGTAGGAGGTTCTTAAACAGATTTCGAAAGGCAAGATAGAGTGGCCTGGCAGATTGGACGTGCAAGGCATTTTACAGGGAAGCTTCCTAGAAGACCAGAGTGTTTCCTCTTGACCAAAAATTGAGCCAATCACAAGGTGTCTGTGCTTTGGAGAAATCCAGATGATGTTGGCTGAGCAAGGTCTTACCTCCTGCTCTATGCCAGGCGTTTTGTAGGAGCATTTCAGTGGACAAGACAGTTTCCTGCCTCAAGGAGCATATAGCCTACTCGTGGAGGTGGCCAGTCCACAAGAAAACAAACCGCTACCTGTAGATTTACCCACTGTAACCATTGTTGCAGTGCCATGAAAGAATAGACAGAGTATTGTTGTCATAGAGAATTATAGTGAAGGTGTCAGGGAGGGGACATGGAAGCTGAGAATGGAGTGATAAGGCGAGGAATGTGATCAAGAAGATGTAAGGTGGAGGGAACAGCATGTGCAAAGGCCCTGCAGTGGGAGAACCTGGACTCTTCCTGAGGCTGGAAGAACAACCAGCGTATCCGGAGCACGGTGAGGAAAGAGGAAACGGCCATCTGAGTAAGAGGGTAGAGCTGGAGTCCACCCCGAGAGGAAGCGGTGAGGGGTTTGAAGGATAGGAATGACTTGATTCTGTTTACATCCTGAAGGAACTTGAGAGATCAGCCTGGGAAAGGAAAGGCAAAGCAGGGCAGCATGGAAAGAAGACGGGGAGGCCGTGCACTGCGATTAGCAGAGGCCCTGGTGTTGGCTTGTCCACCCTGTCAGCTGCCCGCAGCCAGCATCAGAGCACTGCCCGCAGCGCCTCCTTGTCGGACAGAGGTTCACACCACTTCCTCCGGGGTATTTCTTTCATCTCTACCCTCGGTGCTCATGTTTTAAAGCTTTCCCGTAGAACAGAACATGAAGGGAGTGGTGACTTCCCTTCTCTCTTCCTCCCTCCCCTTGCAAACTGCCCCGTCCCCCAACACGCACACACATACCTGCAAGTGTGCACACACGTGGTAATCTCAGGGTGCCTCATGCTTAAGGATGGCAGCACAGGGGGAAAGAAGCAGGTGGAAGAGCCTTGCCTGGCTGGAGCGAAGTGCGCCAAACTGAGCTTAGCAGGAATGGACGGCAGTTAGGTAAAACAGGGCTAATTGGTGCTGGGCTTTGAAGTCCGAGACTAGAGGAGTTTTCATATGATTTGGGAAGCAGCTGGGAGTCTTTACAGGTGTGTGAAGAGGAGAGCAACGTGATCCAAGTGACTCTGGAGGAACATGATTCTCGATGATAGGTGTCCAATAGACGAGAGGGGACCCACACAGGCTGGAGGAAGGGGAGCTAATTGGGAGGCAGGAGTCCAGGTATGCAGCCATTATGGCTTGGACCAAAGATGTGGGGAGGAGAAGGCAGACAGAAGAAGAAATGGCAGGATTTAAGGTTGGGCTTAGGGTGCCTCTTGGTGTGTGTTGGGGTGGGAGACATGGGTACAAAGATGAGGTGAATAAGAAACTGGGAACTTACTTGACAATGACATGGGAACTAGGAATGGATTTGATAGGACAGCCAAGAGAAGTGTTGGACAGCTCACTCAAATGTCACTCCTGTTGGAAGTTATCCCTTCCTCCCTCCCTCCACCTTGGATGGTTAATTACTTTCAGGTGTGTGTCCACTCCTATCCTTGTACCATGATGCTGTGTTGTAATATATTTTTGTCTGTCTACACCTGCTGCTAATCCACGAGCCTGGAAAACAGAGGCCCTGGTTTACTCCCTTTCTATTCCCAGTGCGTAGTTAGCATGGGGCCTGGCCCATAGTAAGTGCACTCAACATGTTTTGGTGAGTGAGTAAATGAATGAATGGAAACTTTTCAGAGGCGTGAAATTGACCCCAGCCACTGTACAACACTGTAAAACTTACACATTTTGTGGCAGCTGCAGCATCCCTTGAACAGTGGTGGAAATCAGGTTATAGTTGGGAGCCTCACAAAGCCCCAGCCATTACAGCAACTGACAGGTGGTGCTGGAAGTAGGGCTTGGATTGGCAGACAGGAGACTGGAGGAGTTAAGATACTGCTGGGGGAATTTGAGATCAAATTGCAGGGTTGTTTAAACACCTTAGGGTTACAAATGGGCTTTCATCCTTAAAATCCCATCTGTAAATATGTAGCCTTAAACTGTCGAAATAGCCCTCTTAATGTTGTTAAATCCCAGGGTTGGTAGCGGCCATTAGAAAGGCTTTGTACACTCTCATCCTGTTGCTTTCACTGAAATTACATTTGTGTTACAATGAAATCTGAAACCTGAAAAATACATAAAAATGAACTTTTCCCTACCGCATGTTATGCCACCAACCAACATCAACCGAATTTATTAAACTTTCTAGATAACTACCTTTTATTCAGCTTTTACTCCGTGCCAAGCATTGAGTTTATACACATTATAGCATTTAAAGTTTACAACAAGTGCACAAGATAGGCACTGTTGCTCCCATCTTGCAGGTGAACAATCTGAGGCCCAGAGAATTTAAGTTACTTGCCCACTGCGTGTGCACTATTTTGAGCTCATCATTTGGCCATGCAGTCTTCCAGCTGACAGCAAGGAAGACAAGCCTGGGAAAGACAGAGAGAGGTGGGGCTTCAAGGAGAGCTGTCCATGAATAAGCACTAATGGAAGCCGTTTGAGCAGCCCATTCCCCCTAGAGAATACACAAAGAGGGAGACAGAGTGCTCAAGACAGCTTTTTACAGTAGGTCCTTGGGAAACTCTTAGGGAAGTAGAAGAGGAGACAGCCATAGGGTCAAAGGACCTTTCCAAGAAACAACTGGGAGTCCACTCAAGTCCCTCTGTAGCCTTAACACACTGTTAGCAGGACCTCCACCTTCTGCCTCTATTTCTTCTTGCCTATTCCTTCCCTAACCACCCATTCCCAATAGATAAACAGATTGGTTGACAACAGTGTTTTCAGTTTGGATGTTCATTCGGTTGGAGCTTGGAGAAGGCTGAGTAAGTATCAGTCTGTCTAGAGTCTGCAGTCTAGAGGAGAGCATAACAGCTACTTCAGAAAAGCATAAGATATAGAAGGAGTGTAATAGTGAAGGTGGTAAAGGGGCATTTAATTTGCCTTCCAAGAAGCCAAGGAAACCCAAAGAGTGGCACAAAAAGAGTAAGACTGCCCTTTCTCTGGCCATTACTATGGTGAGGGGCAGTTTTGTGCATGCCCAAGGGTCTTAGAAAACTGCCATTGCCCAAGGCCACTCAGGGCAACAGTAGCAAAGCAATGAGGGCAAAAAAGGTGAATCTGGATTTCAGCATGTTACTTTCCAAATGGCTGCAGAAATTCAGTTGATGGTTTTAAACTGAACTTTTCCCAAACTCAAAAGAGATGCAGGCTATATATTTAGTGAGAGTTATTGTGCTGATAATATTAGATAATAAAAGATTTTGGGAGACAATTTAGTTCAAACTCCTAATTTTAAAGGCCAGAAAACTGATGCTCAGAAAGGAGAAGCAACTTGCTCATGGTTACACAACCAGACAATTGACATACTGGGGCTAGAAACCAAGTTTCCTGTATGTTCTGCTGGAATTTTCCCCCTAGGGGACATAGGAGAGTTAAGCACCCAAATAAAAACATTGTCTCAGCATGACCTTCAGTGCGGTGATTTTTTTGGTTCCTTGTATTTCATTCAAGTCCAGGCAGCTCAGAGCACAGTGGGAACATTCTGGAAGCCTGTTCCTAGTTGGAAACCCTTGGTCAGTTAGGGCTAAGATCAGGACCATCTACTTGCTCCAGACTTTGCAGGAGTGCTGAGGGAATTGGGTCTTTTATTTGTGTTAGTTTGGATGGTTAATGATGTAAATATGTGTCTAGTTAGTGCACTTAGCATTTAAATCAGATCTAATGGTAATACTAGTTTGCCTTCCATACTGCCCATTGAAGAGCAGATCATTGCCAGTAACTTTTGCATGAGAAGAATTGCAAACTGTTCTTGCAAGCATGGCATCCTCTTTATTTGGAATGCTCTACATTTTCTTCACTTGGATTGGGAACAGTATAGAAATGGACATGCCCTTGGCACTCATCTCCTGTGTTTTTCATCCCAGTGTATGGATTGAGTATACCTGATGGGGTAAAAATCACTTGATCTGCTCCATGCTCCCAGGTTCCACTTTCCCTGCCTGATTCTGGGAGCTACCAAGCCAACCCTTCATTAGGGGACTGGGCCCAGGCAACCCAGAGACCTGGTGACGAGGGGTTGCATGGTACACAGAGCCCTGTCAGTTACCCTGATCAGTGACCAACACTGTTTCCAAAACTTTGTCCAAAGCAGAATCTCCCACCCCACCTTTGACTACTCTCCAACTAACTAGACAACTGCTTCATTTTGCTAATGGTGACCTGGGTTTGGGTTTCTCATTATTTTTATTTCCTGAGGGCCAACAGCCATAGATTCTGTGGGAATCAAACAAGAAAAGAGGATAAGTCATATTGGAATTTTCCCAGCCTCTATTTTCCTTCCAAGTGCAGATTCCCTGGCTGGGGTCTGCCTGGACAGCCTGCAGGAATTTGGACCTGAGTGAAAGAGAAAACACTGTGCTAGAGGGACTGCACAAGTACCCTAGGAGAAGGTGCTGCACAATTAACCACAAAGCACTGAGTGGAAGGGGCGTATTAAAGCTTCATGTTCCTTCAGGCAACTCTGGAACTCTTCTTCTCCGGCCCTCCTCTCATATCCTCTCCCTTTCCCCTCTGGCAAGGACTTTCTGGCATGGAATGTTCTCTGTTATCCTAGAAACAGGTCAGAGCTTCTTTTCATCCTGGATAAAAATTTGTGTGGTTTAAAAAATAATCCAAAAAATAAACCAAAAAAACGTTTATTTAAAAAATAAACCAAAAAAAGTACATTGGGACAGGCTTTCTGGAGGGCACTCTGGCAATACGTATCAAAAACCAAAAGGCAATTATATTTTGGGGAATTTATCTCAAAGGAACAATCAGACTTATACATAGTGCTCTAAGTACAACATGTTCATCAGAGTGTCGTTTATGTGAAAGCACTGGGATTCCAGAGTTTTCTACAGAGTGGGGTCAGGCAACATCTCTCCCACTACATGTGTGTTTGCTTCCACTGGTTTAAGAGGCTGAGCACTAGGCTAAGTGAGGAGATGAAAAGCTTCTTGAGGATAAAATAATTGAAACACTGCCATTTTTTTGAGGTTGAGATATATCAGGTATGTCTGGTGAATGTGGCCCCAGTGGAAACTAGATTGGGGGGATCCTAAGAGGAATTTTATCATAGAGGAAAAAGCAAGCCAGGTTAGCCACAGGGCCTAGTCTTGGAAGGAAACAGTGGTGGTAAACACAGCATGTTGGCTGATGCCAGTACTTGAACCATCCCCTCTGCTAGTGACTGACCATCCTGGTTTGCAGGGGACTGAGGAGTTTCCCGGGACATGGGACTTGCACTGCTAAAATCAGGAATGTCCCTGCAAACTGGAATGGTTGGTCACCCTCCCTCTACTAGGGAGGACAGGTGGGCACTCAGAGACAAAAGCTATGCAAGAACCATAGAGTGTGTCACTCACACTGGACAGTCGGGCTTTGAGCAGCCTTGCTACGGGACCCTAGCTGAGCATAGCGAATATATCCGTTCCTTCTCACTTCCAGGGGTGGTAGAGCAATCAAGTCAATTCTGAAGTACATTGATGGTATTTTGGTTGTGTCAACATTTGAAATAACAGATTCTCAGAACACGGTGATGAGTTGGTACAACAACAGAAGCGAAGTTCCAGCCCAAAGCGTATCCCTGTGGAACTGTCAGGCATGGAATGAGTCTGCTGGCCATGGAGGCAAGCAATAGCCAGGAATGACCCACTGACACAGGTAAGTGCTCCTGTAGACTCTGAGAAGTACAGTATTTAAGGAGGAAGACTTTGAAAACCATAGAGTTGGGGCCCTAGAGTTACATTAATTTGGGAAGTTAATGTTACTGAGACTACATGTGTACTCACTGGCTAGTAAAGCCGGAGATATTCACATCACATTTATGAGTAAAAAATTGAAACAAACTGTCTGATAATAGAAAATTGATTAAATAAATTATGGTATTTGTAGTCATTTGGAATGGAGATATAAATATATTTATAGACATGCAAAGAGAATCACAATATTATTGAGTAGAATAAAATCAGCATGTAAAATATAGCCTATTTTATTACAGGATGTCTACATTTTTAATTTAGATGCACATATATGAACAACCAAAAGAGTCTAGAATATTAACAATGAAATAGACTCTGGATAGTAGGATTTGGGGTAAGTTACCTTTTTATTTCCTTCGGTATTTCTCAATTTTATAATTTTTCTAAAAGAGCATGCATAATTCATGCTACACTCACATACACACACACACAAACATACACATACTTAAACCACCTGCACATGTCACACAGTTGCAGCTTCCTAAAACCTTTTCATAAAAAAGGCATCATATCTACAATTTTAAGATATGTTCAGATTGAGCCCTGACACCTTGGCTATTATATTCATAAAGAGCAAATCACCTTTAGGCCTGAACTAAGAAGTCTATGCATTTTGAGGCACTGTGGGGAAAAAAGCATGCATCTGAGTTCTCATGACCATCTAGGTTCAGAAATTGGGAAACAAAGAAGTTAGAACTCCTCTTTCATTTTGTTGGCAAAGGTTCCTTCCACGCCTGAAATTTCATGAGTCACAGGCCTGGTGAGCTGGATGAGAAGGCAGCACACGATGGAGGCCTAACCAGACTGGGGGTTGGCGAGGGGCTCTGGGCACATTTTCCTGAGAAGAGCACAGGCTGGGGGAGGGGTCTCTGCCTGGACAAGAGCCCTCCGTCTGTCATCTCAGAGCCTGGCAAGGAATGGGCATGAAGCAGGCCCTCAATATGTGCTTGTTGCATTCATTAGACAATACCAACAACCACCAGATGCCAGGGGTGCTTTATTGTGCTTTCTAGCTCAGCGTTTTGTGAGACACTATATACATACATATATATCACCTATTTTTACCACACTTGAATAGTACACATTACCCCCATTTTAAAGAAAGAAAAACTGGGGTTCCATGTGGCTTAATAACTTCACCACCACTCTGTATCCCTGATGCTATTGTGCAGTGGGATTTGTTATCCTAGATTTGCCATCCTTTTGTGTTCCCAGCCCAGAGAAGTAACCAAAGGGGGATAGCCAAATAGCTGCTCTGGGAAAGGGCGCCATGCTGGCATTATGTGCTAGAATCCTGTGCAATGCTTGCTAATGGCGCAGACAGTGGAAATTAGAGGACACAAAAGCTCCTCCTCTTGTCATCTGTAACATGCCTTTACTGTTGATGAGCAGAATGCAGAGAGCTTAGAATTGCATACTTAACAGGAGCTCATCCAAACCTCTTTGGTCTGGATAATGGCTGGAAATCAAGCTCTTGCTGAGAGTTTGTAGTTCAATCAAGTCAGAAAATTACATGCATCTCAGTTTTTTAAATACATATTTTTTTCAATATGATTGAAGGGCTACTTCAGTCTTGAGTTTTTACCAGCTAGCCCATGTTTCTCATTCCTCACCTAGTATCCAGAAATGCACAGAAATCTGTTCCAGAAGATTTCATTGTATTGAAGCTGCCAAGAAAGGGACACTTGCTTAAAATACTTGATCCATCAGAGAGTTTTAAAAGAGTTAGGCTGACTTCACTCCACAGAAATATAGAGAATTTTTAATTAAATTTGCGCCCACTGAATTCTTTAAAATATGATACTGTTTGTAAAAGCTACAAATGAGAACACAGTAACTCCTTAAATTAAAACAGTGCTCCATATGAAAGAAGGGGAGGAAGGGAGGGAGGAAGGAAGGAAGGAAGGAAGGAAGGAAGGAGGGAAGAAGGGAAGGGAGGAAGGGGGAGTGATGGAGGGAGGAAGGAGGGAAAGGAGGGAGGGAGGGAGGGAGAAAGGAGGGAAGGGAAGGAGAGGGAGGGGAACATTGAGAACATAGTCAATCATATAAGTAATAGCACCTGTTACAACTTTAGATCACTAAATTTAGGTACTAAATTATATGAAAAGTCATCTTGTCTACTATGAATAAAGGAAGAGGGAGGAAAGGGATGTAAAACAGAAGGGAAGAGCACACTAGTAATTTAAATTCTTTAAGTGATGAGGGTTTCTGGAACTATCAGTAAACAGAATCATGCTCTTCAAAAGGATGGACCTCAGTGCAAACAACTCTCTTTTTGATTACCTGGCGCAGTATAGAAACGCAAAAGCTGGAATCAGCCGCTCAGAAATCATACACTTTTAAATCCAGGCATTTCCCATCTTTATTGTTGGGGTGTCTAAGACAACTTTAATGGGAATTCAGTTCCTCATGCATCCTAAAACTGCAAACTTGCCTCTAGTTGTTAAGCTTTCAGAATCTGCATGAATCTCACCCATATTTACTTAGGCCAATACCTCCCTCCTCTTATTGCTCTCTCTATATATTTTTTCTATCTTTTAAAATTAATATTTCCCTATAGGAAATACCATCAGGACTTCTCTTGCCCTGAATTCAAATTCTTCAAGGCTCTCAGAGTATTAGAACAAGCACATATCCTAGTGCTGAGCTATGCCAACCTCTTCTTTCACAGGTGAGGAAACGGGTCAGAGTAGTTAAGAGACTTATCTACAGTCATGGAATGATATTCTGAAAATGAAAGAATAGTATGGATTGTGTAGAATGACAGGTCTTTGAAGTAACACAGACTGCATATGAGTCCCAGATCTATCCTTTGCCCTGTGGCCTTAGGCATAACCATATAATTACAGTCTCTACAATGCCATCTGTAAAATGGGGATAATAAAATATAAATTAAGGGTTGTTATGTGGACTAAATGAGAGCTAGAGAATGTCTGGCCTATGATAGGCTTTCCATAAATGTCAATTTCCTTTCTTTAAAAGACAAGGCATCAAAAGAAGTAAAATATTTAAGAGATTAAAATGGCCAAAATTCCTCATCTATTTTTAGCCACATGTAAATGAGGTAGAATTTCTATTCTTAACTGATTTATGTAATTCTTGTCATTTTCTAAAAGTGTGTATCTCCACAGGAACTCCCTAAAAATATTTCCCCCAATGGGAGAACCTAGGATTCTTGTGCTTCCCTTTTGGAGCCTGGAAAGTGCTTTTCCCTGGCACTGGTAAGAGGCAGGGACCTCCTTGACACTGGCCTGTATTACTCAGGACATAGCTCAAGATTCAGAGGATGTGCCTCCTGATAGGATTCACATAGTAATCACAGAAAATCAGGCTGAGCACTTGGTGTAGAATGAGGAAAATTACAAGATGGTTGGACTGATGTGAATATGAAACATAGCCTGTTCTTCAAAGTGAGAAAGAAGTGAGAGATACTGGCAATTATCGCCCTGTAAACATCATTTCCAGCCATAATAATTATGTGTGTGTGTGTATGTGTGTGTGTGTGTGTCCATGTGTGTGTTTAAGTAGCAGGAAAGTGATGATATCAGGAACAATAAGTGGCTTAGGCTTCAAAGAAACAAATCATGCCAGCACAATAGCTTTTTTTGACAGAGTTATGAATAGATGACGAGGAAATGTAAGAGATGTAATATATCTTATGTTGGTAAAGATTTGATATGTCTCAGGGAATTTTATTTCCAAAATTAGCTACAAGATCACAAAGAAAGGTTATTGATAAATTGCAAAGTATCTGGTTGTAGGAAGGTGCAGAAATGGCTGTCGGGGATGGTCTTATTTAACGCCCTCATCATTAATTTGGATGAGGGAGTGAATGTCTCTTCGTGTTCATGAAAACTGCAGGTTATACAAAATCAGGACGTGGTGTGAACACTGATCAGCCAGAGACTGACACAAAGAGGTCCCCAAAGAAGGACAAATTGGACAGAAGCAAGAGCCAACTGAGGAAAGCAACGTTTTTAGGTCTGTTTTGATTTATCTTTTCTTATAGTGAGTAGAATGAGAACTTGATAGCAAAGTAGAGCCACACAGACTTAGAGAAGAAGATGGACAATAAAAAGGAATCTGTTAGACACTGTCATGGGGACTCACGTTTGCTGGGGGCCCACTGTGTGCCAACTTCTGCATTTGGACTTCACACTGTGAGTAGGTGTTCAGAGGAGGCTCAGAGATGTTAAGAATCCCACAATAGAGGAGGAACTTATAATTTTGCATAATCTAGCCATTACTCACTAAGTGTAATTTGACATAGATTGGACATCCTTGACTTCTTGGAGCTTGAATTCTGTAGATTTACATTTTATCTGTAAGTCTATGATCCACTTTGAGTTGTTTTGTAAAAGGAAGGATTAGGGTGAAATTTTTTTGTGTAGGGACATCCAGCATCATTTATTGAAAAAGACTATCATTTCCTCCTGAATTGTCTTTGTATCTTTGCCAAAAAACAGTTGTCACATATGTGTGAGTCTACTTCTGGAATCTTTATCTGTTCCATTGATATATGTTTTTATCCTTTTGCCAGTATTCACTGTCTTGATTACTATAGCTTATAGTAAGCCTTGAGATCAGCTAGTGTGAGTCCTGCAACTTTCTTCCTTTCCAAAATTGTTTTGACTAGTCTAGTTCCTTTCTTCTTTCATATAAATATTTCAAACAACTTATTAATACAACATCTTCCTGGGATTTTCACTGTGATTTCTTTGAATCTCTAGATCAGTTTGGGGAGAACTGACATGTTAACAATATTGACACAATCCATGAATACAGAATATATCTCCATTTCTTTAGGTTTCTTTGATTTCTCTCATAAGTGTTTTGTAGTTTTCAAGATATAGATCCTGCACTTAGTGATATTGCAAATGATATTGTTATTTTTTAAGTTCAAATTCTAAATTTTATTACTTACATATAAAAATATAATTAATTTTTGCATATTGACCATGTACCTTGCAGCCTTGCCAAACTGAATTATCAGTTCTAGGACCTCTTTTGTAGTGTCCATATAGGCAATTATGTCATCTGTGATAGAGAATTTTATCTCTTCTTTTCCAATCTGTATGCCTTTTATTTCTTTTTATTGCCTTACTGTCCTGGCTAGGACTTCTAGTACAATATTGAATAGGAATGGTTAGAAAAGAAATTTTCACCTTGTTCCCAATATTAGGGGGAAAGTATTCAGTCTTCATATATGACGTAAGCTGTAGGCTCCTAGAAGATGTGCTTTATCTTAAGACAGTTTCCCTCTATTCCTAGTTTACTGAGAGGTTTTAATCATGGATGGATGTTGAATTTTGTCAAGAAAATTTTGCATTCATTTTGAGAATCAAATAATTATTTTTTGCTTTAGTTACTCTGTTACCTTTTAGTTAAACGTAAGAAAATACATCATACCATAGTTCTTAATTTTGTGTAGACCCCAGTTTTTGTCTAATACCATATTCCTTCTGCCTGAAGACCTTTTAAAAACATTTCTGGCAGGATAGATATGATGGCAATAAATACTGTGTTTTTGTTTGTCTGATAAACTCCTTATTTCTCCATCATTTTTAAAAGATATTTTTCCAAGGGTAGAATTCTGAGTTGACAGGGACTTTTTTTTCCCTTTCAGTGCTATTGTCACTCCCTTGTCTTTTGGTTTCTACAGTTTCTGACAAGAAGTCTGTTGTCATTCTTATCTTTGTATGCAAAGTGATTTTTCTCTCGCTGCCTTTAAGATTGCTTTCTTTTTCCCCTCTTTGATTTTGAGCAGTTTGGATATGATATGCCTAGGAGTATGTGGGTATGTGGGTGTGTGTGTACCAATTTACATTCCCACCAACAGTGTAGGAGGGCTCCCTTTTCTCCACACACTCTCCAGCATTTATTGTTTGTAGATTTTTTGATGATGGCCATTCTAACTGGTGTGAGGTGATACCTCATTGTAGTTTTGATTTGCATTTCTCTAATAATTAGTGATGTTGAACATCTTTTTCTCATGTGTTTGTTGACCATCTGTATGTCTTCTTTAGAGAAATGTCTATTTAGGTCTTCCATCCATTTTTTGATTGGGTTGTTTGTTGTTTTGATATTGAGCTGCATGAGCTGTTTGTATATTTGGGAAATTAGTCCCTTGTCAGTTGCTTCATTTGCAAATATTTTCTCCCATTCTAAGGGTTGTCTTTTTGTTTTGTTATGGTTTCCTTTGCTGTGCAAAAGCTTTTAAGTTTAATTAGGTCCCATTTATTTATTTTTGAGCACCTGCTAAAGTTAATGAAAAAGAGAGTGCAAGTGAGTGAAAATCTAAAGCCACTGGCAGCTCTATATTCTCTGCATTACTTACTTACACTCAGCCTTTGCTAACCTATACCCAGTCTTCACCAATTTGTTAACAATTTTAGTTAAGTTCTTCTACCAGTGTCCAGCTGCATTTGTCCCAGGTAAGAAAATGTTTCACCTCATCTCTTTGTAGGCATCTGTCATTCCTTAGCTCTCTGACAGGGTGAATTGATGTTGTTGTGGATTTGCTGTTTGTCTAGTTTTTGTGTGCGTGTTGATGTTGTTGCTATTGTTTTTGTAAGGATGAGTATGATGCTATTTCTAGCTTTTTGCTTTCTCCAGATGGACTAGAAAGTATCTGTTTGCTTTTGATAAAACGCCAGAAATCTGCCCTGTGTTGGAGACCAGATCCTATTCTCTCCACTCATTCTTCTACCTTTCTTTTGGCAGTGTTTTCAGGGATTTGGAAGTAAAGGTCCTGATGAAGAACAGAAAAAGCGTACTCCCCTTAAAGGTAAAATGATATCCACCTCCTATGTTTATTTGAATCTTTTGACATTTTCTACAGAGTTCATTTCGGATATTTTTCCATTATTCTCCTCATCAAGTCAATAAAGCCCTTAGAAATTCTCTTGTGTTGAGAGAGTATGTGAATTACCTCATTACAAATTTATTTACCCTTGGTAACACTTCACAGAAGCTTTTCTAAACCACATTTCCCATTTCAAAAGTACAAAGCCAACAGGCTATTCTATTATTTCAAAAAAGAAAAGAAATCATTCAATTAGTAGTATGTCAGATGAAAGGGACACTTCGAATTGTGGCATCATTCTGAACATGTGAAAAGCCAAGTCTGCAGTGTCATAACTATGGGATGAGGCATGAATATTCTATACATTTCTGATTAATCAAAATCCATGCAAAAATATCAGTCAGATCAGAAGAGTCAGAATTGATTAAACCATGTTTAGCTTATCTGTATTGTCTGGGTATCACGCAGATGAGAATAGAAGCCAGTGTGATAGTGTGGGAACAAAAGACTTGTCAACCTGACACTATTTTAAACACAGAAACAAATGGAATCTTGTGAACCAATTCTGATTAACTAAACCTGACTCTACCTTGAAAAACATAATGGTATCTTATGATTTTAATATGGTTATCAGCGCATCTCTTCTATTCTAAGGTATCTAGACACATAATCTTCAGGTGTTGGGAAATAATATCTTCAATCTGAGAATAGCATGGCCTGCAGTATGCCAGCCACATACAGGAAACCACGGGCAACCCTGTTTCTGGTGTGATTAAAAGCTCGCTTGAAAGGACCTCTTTGCATGTGGAACTTTCCTGGATGAAGGATAGAGAGCTTCTTTGTCTTCAAAGAGCTTCAAAGGATATACAGAAAGAAGCATGTGCAGACTGGAGAAGCAGATGTACGAGGTAAGGAAAGTATTAACATTATATACTCTGATGACACGTAGTATCTACAGCCCTTACTCCTTGGCTCCATCCCCCAAATAAAAGCCATTCAGGTAGAATGGGGTAGAACAAAGCCCACCTTGACCTCTTCCGTTGCTATTGTGCTAGGCAGGTTGAAGATTTTGGAATAACTGAGTTGTCATGGCTGTTGACTGAGGATGCAAACGTGGGCCTTAACAGTGAGGGAACAATCTTCCCAGCCTGGCCTCAGGGGCATTGTAGTGGGCAGATGTGGTATGTGGCCTCTACATGACTAGAGTGCATTGTGCAAACAATTCCTCTCTCATGCCTCTTATTGTCCTATTACCCACCTGAAGATTAAACCTCATATATTCTGAGAAGCAGCAAGGGAAGTTGAACAGACATAAACACAATTCTGCTCTTCCTCTCTGTTTTCTCTCTCTCCTGAAATTCAGTCCCATTTGGTTCCTACAGCCCATTCCTCAGGGACCTCAGCAGCCTCCCTCCCTCCAGTGATGCACGTCAGCATTCGGGGACATAGAAGCACCTGCTATCCTCCCACCCAGGTCGGCAGAGGGTAAGCTTGTGAGCTGTTTCAACGGGGCTGTGTACCTTTTTTTTAAAAAAAAGAATATTTATTTATTTATTTGGTTGCACTGGGTCTTAGTTGCAGCAGGCGGGCTCCTTAGTTGCAGCATGTGGGCTCTTTAGTTGTGGCATGTGAACTCTTAGTTGCAGCCTGCATGTGGGATCTAGTTCCCTGACCAGGGATCGAACCCAGGCCCCTTGCATTGGGAGCGCAGAGTCTTAACCACTGTGCCACCAGGGAAGTCCCTGTACCTTTTTTTTTTTTAACTCCATCTGTGGCAAAAGTTAAAAATGCTTTAATAAAGACACTTTTATCTTTTGTTTTTAAGAAGAGAATAGCTTTGGGGGCAACACAAATGTTAAAATCCACAATTTGTTCCATTCCAACCAATAAACAATCAGAGCAACAATGGACTTTTTTTAGGTTTCCACATCAATATCATAACAGTTTTCCAAAACTAGTCAAAATGAAATGTTCTCACCTGACATACCTCTTCTGTTTTTAGTTAACTGAACTACTCTCCCTTTTCCATTCACCTTTCTTAAAATCCTCAAACTTTATCTATTACAAGCAATGGAAAAAAGTGTGCTGTTATAACATTTACAAAGTCAGTGCCCAGGCTTCTCATTCAAAACTTACTGACCATTCACAAGAATATTCATCCATTTAAATTATTGTGAAATTCCACTTTGATAAACCCACTGGAAAAAAAAACCTAAGACATTTTAGAGTTAAATTTACCTCAAATTCTCTAGATAAGAGATCCTGTTCTCTCATTCTAGAGTTCGCTTACATTATATCCTGTGTATTCAGAACCATGGTCTGCATCCTAAACAGATGAAAAGATGTTTTATCAATGTTTCCTGTAACATCAACTAAATCTGCTCTAGTCCATTTTCTAGAATGTGTGTCCTATTCTGAGGGGGGGAAAAAAACTCAGTGAACTTATGAATGGGTAGTGATGAAATTTCTACAGATTAAAAGATCAATAATTTCTAATGTTAAAAATTCTTACTCAGGTATTACTTTTAAAAATTATCTCACCATAGTTATTTAGGGATCTTTTTTTTCTTTTTTTTTAGAAATTCACGTTCTTATTTATTGATTGATTTATTGATTGATTGATTGCTGTGTTGGGTCTTCGTTTCTGTGCGAGGGCTTTCTCTAGTTGTGGCAAGCGGGGACCACTCTTCATCGCGGTGCGCGGGCCTCTCACTATCGCGGCCTCTCTTGTTGCGGCGCACAGGCTCCAGACGCACAGGCTCAATAACTGTGGCTCACGGGCCCAGCTGCTCCGTGGCATGTGGGATCTTCCCAGACCAGGGCTCGAACCCGTGTCCCCTGCATTGGCAGGCAGATTCTCAACCACTGCGCCACCAGGGAAGCCCAGGGATCTTTTAAAGTAAGAAATTTAAGTAGTTGACAGAAAATCAGGAGGCAGGCATAGGGGAAATGGAGGAGGTAGGGGAAAAAGTGAGGGTGAAGGTTGTGACACAGGAATTGGTTTGAAATTTAGTATCTTATGTGTGCCAGCAGTAACAATGAAATAAAATGGATAAATATAAAATTTATATGTCAGGATTGAGAAAGCATGGGTCTTGCATGAAATCGTGAACATAAAATAGAATTCAAGTGTTATGTCTTAGTGTGGAAAGACTGCAGTGTTATAGTAAGAAATGCCACTTGCTTAGTGAGTAGAGATCCACTTTGGAGACCATCAGCTCGGTTCCATACAGAAGTTAAATGTTAGTCTATGTTTCCTATTAGATGTAGTGGGCATTGGTGGTTGCCTACCCAGCATCCAACTCTGCTTTCTCTTTCCCAACAGAACTCTGAGTTTGTTCAGGTATCCTCCAGGCCCCCACGTACCCAATGAGATTCAGGGGAACCTGACCCCACCACATCTAGGAGTGAGCCTGATTGGATAGGGTCATCCTGTTCCAGCAGACCAGGGGTCAGCAAACCTTTCCTGTAAAGGGCCAGGTAGTAAATACTTCAGGCTTTATGGTCATACAGTCTCTGCTGCAATTACTCATGCCACTGCAGTGTGAAAGCAGCCCAGACAAAGCATAAATGAGTGGATGTGGCTGAGTTCCAAGAAAACTTTATTTGTGGCCACCAAAATTTTAACTTCATATAATTTTCACACCATGAAATATCATTCTCCTTTTGATTTTTCAACCATTTAAAAATGTAAAAAACATTTTTAGCTAGCAGGCTATCCGAAAACAGATACTGGATGAAATTTGGCCCATGGACTATAGTCTGCTGACCCTTGCTCTAGGGACCAGCATTGTCCAACAGTATTTTCTGGGATGGTAGAAATATTCTATAAGTTGGCCACATGTGGCTACTGAGCACTTGAAATGTGTCCAGTGTGACCAAGGAATTGAATTTTTAATTTTATTTAATTTTAATTAATTTAAATGTAGACAATCTCCTTTAGTGAGTGTAATAAGAAATCTCACTCCGTTTTTTGATGTTTGACTTCTGACAGATTTTAAGCCTCATCCTTCTCTTCCCCTGTACCCCCAGATCCATGCAATCTGAGAAGAAAGCCTAGGTGCTCCCTCTTTTGGCACTGATGGGAGATTCAAACCACATAAACTCCTGCCCATATCCAGGAACTCTCCCATTGGCCCCACCCCTATTACAATAAAAAAACAGGCTCACCTCCTATCCCTGTGCTCTCAAGCCATCCCAAACCTGTTTCGGAGGACTGCCCTGCTCTCCCCAGAGACCTCAATAATGTAAGTTATGAAACTTTTCATACCCTCGGTGTGTATATATGGCATCATCATTCTCAACATCTGAACCAAATTTTAGGTGAGGGTCCATCTGCCTCTGCAGGCAACCATAAGAGTGAGTCATCACCATATTGGACAACACGGCTCAGAGAGTAGTTTGTTCAGGTAGGTTACTCAGTTTGGAGTTGGACTGCTGAGAACACGAGAAGTTGGTTAGGGACGTTTAGGAAATTTCTTTTTAATTATTTGGAAATAATCCTCTGCCTTTGACTGAGTGTGAACATGGAATTCTATAGCCCATTTGCTACTGGCATCTATGTTTTTACCTAGAAGGGGAACCAGCCTTAGAAAATGAAGTTGATCCTGTGATAGGATAGTGGGTCTTTAATGACAATATTGAATTTCTGGATCAGCCCCTTCCTGAAGCTGCCCTTCCTCTCAGCTTCCAGGGATGTGAGCCAACATATTTCTCAATCAGTTTTCTGTTAATTACAGTTCAGAGCATTCTAACATATATCATTGATTCTAAGAAGTACATTTTCCCCCTCAATTTTAAAATATCTAAAACTGGGATGAGTCTTATAATCTACAGCAGGACATAATTTACCTGGTAGAGTCTTTTTCTTTCTTTGCAGTACACAAAATAATTGTGTGTTTTATAATTGGTAGTATCTTAGATCTGATGAAATACTTTAGGTTTGATGAATACTTTAGACTTTGAGATTTTCTTCCTTTCTTTCTTTTTTGTAGTTATGGTTGTTTAACTTTTTAAGTAAGATTTTCTTCTAAAATAATCTTTTCTTCAAATTTATATATCCCCCAGTATTATGAAGCAGCATTTTCATGTTAACATATCTTCAGAGCATGCCTAGCTGGATTTTAGTACCAGAATAAGATTTTATTACCTGAAGAATACATTCTGCTTTGCAAACTAAAAGCAATGTGCAAAACATCATTCAGAATTGGAAAGATCATTTGGGAATATCAACTAAATTAAAAAATATTGTTAAGGGGCTGACATTCTAGCAATACTCAGGCACTAAGTGAACTGGCCTTGGATAAAATGAAAAAGAGGGTATCTGCTTAATTGTATGTTTGATGCACTCCATTGTCCCTGGCTACTGAAGAGCAACTTAACTCTGAATTACATTTCTGTTATTAGATTTTTAACATTCTTTTTGTTTTATTGTAAAAATTCAGCATAATGCAAGCATATTATTATGAGTTTTGAGTCAAGAACCACCAAGCATTGCCATTAATTCAAACATATTGAAATCCAAAATAAACATCCACGTTCATGAGCCAAAACTCTCAATTCACATTGAATTCTCTTATTACAAAAAGGGCCTTCTTGCAAATATTGCCCCTACTCCACCCCCAGATCTCTCTCAAAATAGGAATAAGAAACCGTAATGAAAAAGTCCCATTTCATAATTTCAACAGAAAAGATAAAATGCCTAGGAAAGTATTTGACTATTTGCAGAACACTACAAAAGTTTGAGATAATGTAAAAGAAGTGTTGAATAAATTAATATAAAGTTTTTGCATTGGAAAAGCGATGCCAATCTTTCAGAAAATACTTGATAGATTTATGAAATCCTCATTGGAAATACAAGATAGATGGGGAGAGGGGAGTGTGATAAAGTAATTTTAAAGATAAAGGGCAAAATAGCCAAGAATATATGGAAAGTAAAGACTAATGAAAGAGAACTTGCCCTACCAGATAATACAACTTCAATAATTAAAGTAGTGTGCTACTAACAAAAGAATTGGCAGACAGATCAATGTAATGGATTTGATGGCCCAGAAATCGACCCCAGTATAGATGCAGACTTAGTATATATTAAAGGTGGTATCACAGATCAGTGAGAAAAAGAATCATTATTGAATAAATGGTTCTGGGACAGATGGTTAACCATTTGGAAAAACAAAGTTAAATTACCACTCTAAAATAAATTGCCATGGGTGACCTTTAACCTATAAAATGCTAGAGGTAAATGTAGAATGAGAAGTCCTCTTTAAGCATAAATTATTGATAAGAAATCACAAAGGAAAAGTAAATCATGATAAAACGTGAAGCATATGTATCTATTTCTTCTCTGATCCCCCGTGCCCATGGAAGTGATAGAAAGAGTATTTTGAGAGAATCAAATCTTCTAGTTGTTGGTTTTTCAGTTTGATCAGCTTTTTACCTGTTAGGATGGAGTGGTAACTTCCAAGCTTCTTACATGCAGAACCGGAAAACAGAAGTCTAAAGATGAAATTTTAAAGCACAGGTTCTTAACCTGACTTCAATTAACGGACTTATTAATCCCCTGATTTCCTTTCGAAGACACACTGGCCATAGATGGAGTGGCTTAAATTGGAAACTGGCTAAATGATGAAATTAAGAAAACCAGGGAGCAGGGAAGTAGACAGAGAACCTCAGAGCTTACTGGAAAGATATAAAAGCCACAGAAGAGGTGGCAGCTTTGATGGAGAAGGTATCTAGCTAAATGGTTCTCATGGAAACCAAGGGTACCAGTTGCATGAGAAATAGTTAAAGGGACCAGGAAGAGAGCGGCTACCTGACAGGTAGCTGCTAATTAGCAATCAAAACCTAATTGAGATTAACAGCTGTTTTTCTAGTACAGTTACTAACAGGGAGGCAGAAATGGTGTGAAGATCGTCTAAGTTCTACAAGCTGCGTTTTAACATCAGAAAACTATGAGGATAGAGCAATATGCCAAGCAAGCAGGGAGATGAAAGCCGGCCATGAACATAGAGCTGAGCTGACAGGCCAAAGAGGGCTGGATCCAGAGGACCAATTAGGCTGTCTACAGGGGTGCTGGAGGCAGATTAAAGGGGCATGATGCAAACAACAGTAAAGAGTCTATTCACTGGCTTGTGTGGCCCAATGACTGCCTGGTCCTCCTGGAGAGAAGGGCATCTGGGTGCAGCAATCTTAGCTGTCAGCTGGGCCCTCAGGTTAGGCTGGAAATTCTTTCAAACGCACTATCTGAGCAGTGTCCCAGCAATAGTCCTGCATGTAGAAATATCTATTGTGTGGAGGCCCCAGTCGCCCCATGGGGCTGAACCTGGCGACATTTCCACCAGGTAAAGCACACTGAATGGTCAATCTCTCTCTCTTTGAAATCCTTTCAGTGGGTTTTCTTTTTCTGAGACAGTCTCAGTCTAGTGGCTCTGAATGGGCTCCTTAATGAGCACCACAAGTAGAGCTAGTGGCTGCCACCAGAAGTATGGCACAGGACCTAGGAGGAACTAAAGCACTATGTAGGACCCAGTCAGCGTGGTTTAAAGCTGTGAGATTGCTGCCTTAGCCACTGGAACCTACTGAAACCTAAAGGAATATGATAAGGCACCTATTATGTGCCTAGCACTGGTCTAAGTGCTTGACGTAGAGTAACTCATGTAATCCTCAAAACACCCCTGTGAGGTACTGTGTACTGCTAGCATCTCCATTTCACAGATGAGAAAACTGAGGTAGAGAGGCTAAGAAATGTGCCCTGGTTTCACAGCTATAAGTGATAGAGGTAGGATTTGAACCTGTGTAGTCTGGCTCCAGAGTCTGCACTCATAACCGTGAGCCTGCAGTCTGCAGCCTCATAGTTTTGTCCTCACTTAGAACCTCATTAGAAATGCAGAAGCTCAGGCCCTGCCCCAGACATACTGAATTAGAGGCTGCATTTTATAAGATCCCCAGGTGTTTCCTGTGCATACTAAGGTTTAAGAAACACTGCATTATGCTATATGCCCTCATGTCTTATACGTATATTTATAGATAATTAATATTAAAAACATAAATCACTCCTCAATAACAAGGGCACACTGCAGTTAGAGTAACAGAAAAAACAAGGGGGAAAATGTCTTGTATTGAACACTTTTCTCTATTTTCAGTCATCAGGTCTGTTTTTCCTAACTGTTGGCTTGTTTACTGAATAAGGCTTGTTTATTTTTCTTCTAACTCTCTCTGCCACAGGCCATTTTCACAGCCTGTAATTCCTTTTGTTTCAGCAAATATTCACTACATTTTAGGTGATAATTGCCTCTTCATCACCATTTTTTACCTTCTTACTGAAGTATTTAAACTCTGAAGCTCTCTCAGTTAAAGTAGCTTAGTTTGTTTCCAGAGCAACCATGTTCTATGCATTTCTCTCCCTTTACTCCTCCTTACACTTCCTTCATGGTTGCTTGTGAAATGCTGTTTACTAAGAATACACTTAGCAACTAGAACTCTCGTGCATTGCAGGTGGGAATGCAACATGATACAGCCACTCTGAAAAACAATTTGGCAGCTTATTACAAACTTAAACATATGCTCTCCATATGACACAGCAATCCCACTCCTGGGTACTTAGAGAAATGAAAACTTATGTTGTCACAAAAACCTATACACAAATGTTTATAGCAGCTCTATTAATAATTGCCAAAAACGAGAAACAACCCATCGTCCTTCAGTGAGTGAATTGGATAAACAAATTGTGGTGCATCCATACAATGGAACACTATGCAGCAATTAAAAGGACTGAACTACTGATATGCTCAACAATATGGATAAATCATTATGCATTTTGCTAAGTGAAAAGGCCAGGCATAAAAGACTACATCCTGTGTGATTACACTTATATGTAATTCTAGAAAAGGCAAAGCTATAGTGATAGAAAGCAGATCAATGGTTGCCAGGGGGCAGGGGTTGGGGGCAAGGAACTGAGTGCAAGGGGCACAAGACAACACTGGGTTGATGAAAATGTTTTGTATCATCATTGTGGTAGTTGTTACACTACCTCGTGCATTTGTTAAAGCCCACTGAATTGCTCACTTAAAATTCATGAATCTTACTGTATGTAATAAAGCAGTGGTGGTTTATTTTATGTGTCCAGTTGACTAGGCCACAGGGTACCTGGATATTAGGTCAAGCATTATTCTGGGTGTTTCTGTGAGGGTGTTCCTGGATGAAATAAACATTTGATTTGGTAGACAGAATAAAGCAGATTGCCCCCCCCAATATGGGAGGCCCTCATCCAATCAGTTGAAGGCCTTAATAGAACAAAAGGGCTGACCTTCCTGCAAGTAAGAGGGAACTTCTTGAGTCTCAAAAAGAGCCAGTATTTCAGGGTAGAACTACACATCTGGCTCTCCTGGTTCTCAGCCCTTTGGAATGGAACTTTAACTTAAGCCATCAGCTCTACTGGGGGCTCCAGCTTGCTTACTGCAGTTCTTAGGGGTTCGCAGCCTCCATTATCATGTGAGCCAATGCCTTGTAATAAACACACACACACACACATTTTTGGTTCTTTTTCTCTGGAGAACACTGATTAATACAAAAGCTAACCATAATAGAAGAATTTGGGATTCATCACGGGTTGACGTAAGGAAGAAGAGGAAAGGGTGTCAGATTCTCTGAAGCAGCTGGTGGTCCAAACTGTCATCATCATAATCATCAGATAATAAAAGTAACAGCCTACAAATACCCAACACAAGTTAGAGTAGTAGTTTGTTCTCTGGAATAGTCTGACTGAATTCAGTACTTAAAGCAAACACATTCTAAACATGTTTGCAGTATCCTGAGGCTGTAGAATCTGAAATTAGTTCTATATAGATGCCATAAACTTCTTGTAATTAAAGACATGCTAAATGTTAGTTGCATTAATGCTGAAATACAAATGCATCATCTAAAGCCATTGAGAGTCAGTATCTCTAAAGTCTCACTGAGAGTAAACTCTAATCTTGATGGACCCAATCCTCCGTCTCTTTACCTAGAGGAGGATGTGTAGTACTCTAGTACATATTTAGTGGAAAAAAATCCCATATAAGTGGACCCACACAGTTCAAACCTGTGTTGTTCAAGGATCAACTGTACAAGACTGAGAACTTTTTTTTCTGGACCAGTTGAGTAAGTTGCCAATCTTACTCTCATTTTTACCATCTTCCCCCCAACTTTTATGTATGTTTCTACAAACAAGGACATTCTCCTAGATAAACAGGATACAACTGTCAAAATCAGGAAATTCACATCGATTCATTATACCATCTAATCCTCAGACCCCATTCAAGTTTAGCCAGTTGTCTCAACAGTGTCCTTTACAGCACACAGATCCAGTTTAGGGACACTTGTTATATTTAGTTGTTGCGTCTCTTTAGTCCCGTTCAGTCTGGAACAGTTCTGAAGTCTTTCCTTAACTTTCATGACATGTTTGAAGATTTTGACATGTTTGAAGATTACAGGTAGGTTATTTTGCAGAGTGTCCCTCAATTTGAGTTTGTCTGTTGTTTCCTGATGATTAGATTGAATTTAAGAATCTCTAGCAGGACTATCACAGGAGTTATGCTGTGTTCTTCTCATTGCTGCCTATCAGGTGGCACAAGATTTCAATTTGACGGTTACTGATGATGTCCACTTGGATTGCCTGATCACAGGGGTGTCAGCCAGGCTTCTCTTTGTAAAGTTACTCTTTGTTGCTTTGTAGTTAGTGAACATTTTGTGGGAAGTACTATCAAACTATGTAAATATCCTGTTCCTCATCAAACTTTCTATCAATTTATTTATTTATTTGTACAGACTCATGATTTCCTATTTTATTCAATGGGCATAATCTTTTATTATCCTTATATTGATCTCAACTTGTCACCATGTTGGCCAGTGGAAGCCACTTTAGACTGGCTTCTGTGTCCTTTGGATATGTCTCCATGAGCACTTCCTGGCTTTCTGGAACAACAAGAGATGCTGGTTTCATCTTGTATTTCCCTGCCACCAGCCCTGGAATTAGCCATTTTTCCTGGTTTCTTTTGGTAAAGAATGCTACTGAAAAGCAAGTTTGTGCTAAATGTGTTCATTGCTGTTGGAATGTTGCTGTTCCCAGGCCTCTTCAACTCCCTCAGTAGATAGAGCTTGGGAAACGTGTGTGTTATTATGTTATACACATACACACATAGCTATGTTTGTTTCGACATATACTTATATATATTGAAATCCATGAACTCACACTGATATCTTTAATTCCAATCGCAAACCTCAGAGTTCATTCTAAGTTCATCCCTTTACATACATGTAACCTCCTTTCCCACCAGTGAGCAATCCAGTCCCCTTAGTCTTCATATATTTAGTTATTTGATCAATCCTCCTGTATTATGTAAGAAATCTCCCATGCCATTGCTGTCCCACCTCATCACATATGTCCTCCTCAGCCTGCTGGCTCTGACACCCCTGCCAGGTCCCCACCAGCAGGTGAAAACCCTCCTCTCACTACACCCAGACCCCACCCCCTTGCTGGACTGCCTCTCCCACCTGCACAGGCAACCTCCTCACCCCACTTTTGTCCCATGTGGACACCTTCCTCACCCCCTCCAGCTCTAACTTCCTGCTCCAGTGCCCTCCCCTCCTCTCCTCCTCACCCTGCTCAGGCTCTGGGTGAAAAGGGAAGAGAGGAAAGGGTGAGGGAAGGGAAGGAAAAAAAAAGGAACCAGGTGTGTTTTTAGTCCCACTTCTTCTCTCTCATTGGAAACTTGAATGATCTCTTCCTTCTCTTGTATAGGGAATTGTTTGTGCTCTACTCCTCTCTACTGCACTCTCCCTTCAGGTCACTCCTGTCCTCAAATCCATTTTCACTCAAACTTCTTTTCACCTAAAGCTCCCATTTCACTGACAAATTTCCCCAAAAGGACCACTCTGGTCACCTCTACTGCCATCTGGCATCCGCCTATAACTCCTACTGAACTTGCCCTCCTCAAGGTCACCAAGGACCTGCTAATCGCCACATCCGGGAGCTTTCTTGTAGATTTTTCCCTCTTGTGTTTGATATTACAGACGACTGTCTCCATCCTGAAAGTCTGTCCTGCTTTGTTTCCTGGGATAGCGCTCCCTCTGGTTCTCACCCCATCAACGCCCCTCCATCTTTCCTGTCTCTTCTGCCAGCAGCTCATCCTCTGCTCCCAGTGGTGGGTGTTCCCCAGGGATCTGTCACTGGCTTCTTCTCTTTTTAATCTATATTTGCTCCCTGTGAAATTTTATTTTGTCAGTTCCTTCTCTCATTTCTAGGTGGATGACTCCCAAATTGACACCACGAGTTTAACCTCTCTCCTGCACTCTGGGAGATTTCTCCATAGTTACCATGAGCTATTTCTCTGTTTCCCCAGGTAGCTCACATTCTAAAATTTATTCATTGCTTCAAATTACCAGGCTTGTGCTAGGTAGTATCAGTACATAGATTAATAAAGCATAGTTTGTACAAACAAGAGGTTTTATCCAGGCTGGAAATTATAGTCATCTTCAATAGCCCTCTCTCCCTAACTCCCAGTCAGTAACCCATCTTTCATATCACTATGATACTTAGCTTTCTAGAGCCCAATTTTGATCCTACTACTCCCTTACCCAGAAGCTTCCAATGTCTTCTCACTGTCCATGGTAAAAAGTTGCAGCTCTTTCAACATGACTATTTCTTGCTACTCCTTGCCCTTTCTCATTCCAGCCAAACAAGATGTTTATTCTATGCCTCTTCACCATCGTTCATGCTGTTCCCTCATAGAGGAATGTTCTTTCTCTCTTTCCCACCTATTAAAATCTTACTCTTTTTTAGGCTAAACTCACATGACACTTCAACGATCTTTTTTTCTGCCTCTAACAGAATGACACCTGAGATTTCCTAGCTCTTTGAATTTTGTCTATATTACCATTATGACAAATATCCCAGTTTACCTTTAACTGTGCTTAGCAGTACATATGTCTCTCTGAGCAACTAGAAGACAAAGACTTTGTATTATTCAAGTTAGTTCTCCTCTAGGACAGTCCTTCCCAAACATTTTTGGCTCACAGTACCCTTAATGTGTCAGCAAGTTTTCATGGTGCCCATAGGCCAAAAGGAATACCTAATAGTTCCATTTATTGAACAGTTAGGCACAAAAAACCAATAAATATTCTTGTCCTAACAACTCAGTAGCCTTTGAAAAAAAATACATGTAAATTAAAGGGAAAATAATATATTTATTTTATTTTAACCACAGTTACTTACTAGTGGGATATGTGCGCTTGGTCATTGCACAACTCCTTAAATCTTGGAATCTGATTGGGAGTCACCACCATCATTTTCTGCTCCACAGTGATTTTCATCACAGTAACTGCCAAAACCCAGCTTTACAAAGATATGACATCACTGAGAAGGATGTAGAGTGATCTAACATTGAAACTGTGAACTACCTTGGGCTAGTATTTGACATGCTGTCTACACAAGTTGCTGTTTTTTTCTCAAAACATATAAGATACCTTGCAGTGCCCCCATGAGTTTGCTTCACCACCTCAGGGCAACCCAGCACATTTCAGGAACCGCAGGTCCAAGGTCAGGCACGATGTCTGCTACACATGGAACACTGGTGGACTGAATTAGGTCCTGTTTTATTTATGGATCATTAGATAGAGATTTATCTCATGTCTTAGTACCACAGATAGCTTTTATAAAGAACACAAAGTTCTTTAAATATGTAGCATTAGAAGAATTATTATAATCACACTGTCAAGTTTCCCCAAGGACCAAAAAACATTGTACTGATATATTCTTAAGAGCCATATTTACATTCACCTAGCAATTGCAAATGAAAGCTTTGTTTTCATTGCTACTTTCAGGAGTGGAATGGTTCTTACAGCAAGGGATGTTATCTAGGAGTCCATTTATGCAAATTCTCTGTCTATTTGAAGTTGTACATTCTCCTGAAGACAATGTGTGTAGCTTCCATAAGATCCTTTGATCTGTGACCAAAACAGTAAAATTTGATCTATAATATTAAACAAAATACAAGTTTAAGATCAGCCATGTCATGTTATTACTAACCACAATGATGATATTTTGCCAAAGTTGATCTTGTTGGTACAAAAGAATTTTAATTTTTTTCCCCAGAATTGACCATTTATCAATGTCAGAATGAAGCAAAGAGAACTTACTGCTTTCTTATTTTATGATTATTTCACTTATTTCTCTGACTTTATAAAGATTCCCCTCCTCACTAGAAATAATTTACAATTTTGGTAAGTCATTTCGAAAATTAAAAAAAAGATTTTTTTAATCTTCTTTTGGTTTGTAGGTGATCTTAATTTTCCTAAAAGACTTAAACAAAAATTTCACTTGGAAAATAACATTTTCCAAAATGTATATCCTTGTGTAATTTATGATCTCCTTATGAGATTCTGGCTAAATTGATGGCACTAATATTCCCACTTGGTGTGTGTGCGGGCGAGAAGATGGCGGCGGGGGAAGCAGCATGAGGAGCCAGACAAGCGCCGAGGCTCATTGAAACTGGCCACCATGGCCCTCCGCAACCTGCAGCTTTGAGAGGGCAGACAGCAGAAGCAAGAACTACAGTCCTGCAGCCTGGGGAACAAAAAACACATTCACAGAAAAACAGACAGGATGAAAAGGCAGAGGGCTATGTACCAGATGAAGGAACAAGATAAAACCCCAGGAAAACAACTAAATGAAGTGGAGATAGTCAACCTTCCAGAAAAAGAATTCAGAATAATCATAGTGAAGATGATCCAGGACCTCGGAAAAAGAATGGAGGCAAAGATCGAGAAGATGCAAGAAATGTTTAACAAAGACCTAGAAGAATTTCTAAAAGAAACCCAAAGAACAAACAAACAGAGATGAACAATACAATAACTGAAATGAAAACTACACTAGAAGGAATCAATAGCAGAATAACTGAGGCAGAAGAACGGATAAGTGACCTGGAAGACAGAACGGTGGAATTCACTGCTGTGGAACAGAATAAAGAAAAAAGAATGAAAAGAATTGAAGACAGCCTAAGAGACCTCTGGGATAACATTAAACACAACAACATTCGCATTTTAGGGGTCCCAGAAGGAGAAGAGAGAGAGAAAGGACCCAAGAAAATATTTGAAGAGATTATAGTCGAAAACTTCCCTAACATGGGAAAGGAAATAGCCACCCAAGTCCAGGAAGCACAGAGAGTCCCATACAGGATAAACCCAAGGAGAAACACACAGAGAAACATAGTAATCAAATTGGCAAAAATTAAAGACAAAGAAAAATTATTGAAAGCAGCAAGGGAAAAACGACAAATAACATACAAGGGAACTCCCATAAGGTTAACAGCTGATTTCTCAGCAGAAACTCTACAAGCCAGAAGGGAGTGGCACGATATATTTAAAGTGATGAAAGGGAAGAACCTACAACCAAGATTACTCTACCCGGCAAGGATCTCATTCAGATTTGATGGAGAAATCAAAAGCTTTACAGATAAGCAAAAGCTAAGAGAATTCAGCACCACCAAACCAGCTCTACAACAAATGATAAAGGAACTTCTCTAAGTGGGAAACACAAGAGAAGAAAAGGACCTACAAAAACAAACCCAAAACAATTAAGAAAATGGTAACAGGAACATACATATCGATAATTACCTTAAACATGAATGGATTAAATGCTCCAACCAAAAGACACAGGCTCGCTGAATGGATACAAGAACAAGACCCATATATATGCTGTCTACAAGAGACCCACTTCAGACCTAGGGACACATACAGACTGAAAATGAGGGGATGGAAAAAGATACTCCATGCAAATGGAAATCAAAAGAAAGCTGGAGTAACAACACTCATATCAGATAAAATAGACGTTCAAATAAAGAATGTTACAAGAGACAAGGAAGGACACTACATAATGATCAAGGGATCAATCCAAGAAGAAGATATAACAATTATAAATATATATGCACCCAACATAGGAGCACCTCAATACATAAGGCAAATGCTAACAGGTATAAAAGAGGAAATCAACAGTAACACAGTAATAGTGGGGGACTTTAACACCTCACTTACACCAATGGACAGTTCATCCACACAGAAAATTAATAAGGGAACACAAGCTTTAAATGACACAATAGACCAGATAGATTTAATTGATATTTATAGGACATTCCATCCAAAAACAGCAGATTACACTTTCTTCTCAAGGGCCCACAGCACCTTCTCCAGGATAGATCACATCTTGGGTCACAAATCAAGCCTCAGTAAATTTAAGAAAATTGAAATCATATCAAGCATCTTTTCTGACCACAACGCTATGAGATTAGAAGTCAATTACAGGGAAAAAAACATAAAAAACACAAACACATGGAGGCTAAACAATACATTACTAAATAACCAAGAGATCAATGAAGAAATCAAAGAGGAAATCAAAAAATACCTAGAGACAAATGATAAAGAAAACACGATGATCCAAAACCTATGGGATGCAGCAAAAGCAGTTCTGAGTGGGAAGTTTATAGCAATACAATCCTACCTTAGGAAGCAAGAAAAATCTCAAATAAACAATCTAACCTTACACCTAAAGGAGCTAGAGAAAGAAGAACAAACAAAACCCAAAGTTAGCAGAAGGAAAGAAATCATAAAGATCAGAGCAGAAATAAATGAAATAGAAACAAAGAAAACAATAGCAAAGATCAAGAAAACTAAAACCTGGTTCTTTGAGAAGATAAACAAAATTGATAAACCATTAGCCAGACTCATCAAGAAAAAGAGGGAGAGGACTCAAATCAATAAAATTAGAACTGAAAAAGGAGAAGTTACAACAGACACCACAGAAATACAAAGCATCCTAAGAGACTACTACAAGCAACTCTATGCCAATAAAATGGACAACCTGGAAGAAATGGACAAATTCGTAGAAAGGTATAACCTTCCAAGACTGAACCAGGAAGAAATAGAAAATATGAACAGACCAATCACAAGTAATGAAATTGAAAATGTGATTAAAAATTTTCCAACAAACAAAAGTCCAGGACAAGATGGCTTCACAGGTGAGTTCTATCAAACATTTAGAGAAGAGCTAACACCCATCCTTCTCAAACTCTTCCAAAAAATTGCAGGGAAGGAACACTCCCAAACTCATTTTACGAGGCCACCATCACCCTGATACCAAAACCAGACAAAGATACTACAAAAAAAGAAACGTACAGACCAATATCACTCATGAATATAGATGCAAAAATCCTCAACAAAATACTAGTAAACAGAATCCAACAACATGTTAAAAGGATCATACACCATGATCAAGTGGGATTTATTCCAGTGATGCAAGGATTCTTCAATATATGCAAATCAATCAATGTGATACATCATATTAACAAACTGAAGAAGAAAAACCATATGATCATCTCAATAGATGCAGAAATACTTTTGACAAAATTCAACACCGATTTATGATAAAAACTCTCCAGAAAGTGGGCACAGAGGGAACCTACCTCAACATAATAAAGGCCGTATATGACAAACCCACAGCAAACATCATTCTCAATGGTGAAAAACTGAAAGCATTTCCTCTAAGATCAGGAAAAAGACAAGGATGTCCACTCTCACCACTATTATTCAACATAATTTTGGAATTCCTAGCCACGGCAATCAGAGAAGAAAAAGAAATAAAAGGAAAACAAATTGGGAAAGAAGAAGTCAAACTGTCACTGTTTGCAGATGACATGATACTATACATAGAGAATCCTAAAGATGCCACCAGAAAACTACTAGAGCTAATCAATGAATTTGGTAAAGTTGCAGGATACAAAATTAATGCACAGAAATCTCTTGCATTGCTATACACTAATGATGAAAAGTCTGAAAGAGAAATTAAGGAAACACTCCCATTTACCATTGCAACAAAAAGAATAAAATACCCAGGAATAAACCTACCTAAGGAGAAAAAAGATCTGTATGCAGAAAACTATAAGACACTGATGAAAGAAATGAAAGATGATACAAACAGATGGAGAGATATACCATGTTCTTGGATTGGAAGAATCAATATTGTGAAAATGACTATACTGCGCAAAGCAATGTACAGATTCAATGCCATCCCTATCAAATTACCAATGGCATTTTTTACAGAACTAGAACAGAAAACCTTAAAATTTGTATGGAGACACTAAAGGCCCCAAATAGCCAAAGTGGTCTTGAGGGAAAAAAACAGCTGGAGGAATCAGACTCCCTGACTTCAGACTATACTACAAAGCTACAGTAATCAAGACAATACGGTACTGGCACAAAAACAGAAATATAGATCAATGGAACAAGATAGAAAGCCCAGACATAAACCCACGCACCTATGGTCAACTAATCCATGACAAAGGAGGCAAGGATATACAATGGAGAAAAGACAGTCTCTTCAATAAGTAGTGCTGGGAAAACTGGAGAGCTACATGTAAAAGAATGAAATTAGAACACTCCCTAACACCATACACAAAAATAAACTCAAAATGGATTAGAGACCTAAATGTAAGACCAGACACTATAAAACTCTTAGAGGAAAACACAGGAAGGACACTCTTTGACATAAATCACAGCAAGATCTTTTTTGATCCACTTCCTAGAGTAATGGAAATAAAAACAAAAATAAACAAATGGGACCTAATGAAACTTAAAACCTTTTGCACAGCAAAGGAAACTACAAACAAGACGAAAAGACAACCCTCAGAATGGGAGAAAATATTTGCAAACAATCCACAGACAAAGGATTACTCTCCAAAATATATAAACAGCTTATGCAGCTCAGTATTAAAAAAACAAACAACCCAATCCAAAAATGGGCAGAAGACCTAAATAGACATTTCTCCAAAGAAGACATACAGATGGCCAAGAAGAACATGAAAAGCTGCTCAACATCACTAATTATTAGAGAAATGCAAATCAAAACTACAATGAGATATCACCTCACACCAGTTAGAATGGGCATCATCAGAAAATCTACAAACAACAAATGTTGGAGAGGGTGTGGAGAAAAGGGAACCCTCTTGCACTGTTGGTGGGAATGTAAATTGATACAGCTACTACGGAGAACAGTATGGAGGTTCCTTAAAAAACTAAAAATAGAATTACCATATGACTCAGCAATCCCACTACTGGGCATATACCCAGAGAAAACCATAATTCAAAAAGACACATGCACCCCAATGTTCACTGCAGCACTATTTATAATAGGACATGGAAGCAACCTAAATGCCCATCGACAGATGAATGGATAAAGAAGATGTGGTACATATATACAATGGAATATTACTCAGCCATAAAAAGGAATGAAATTGGGTCATTTGTAGAGACGTGGATGAATGTAGAGATACACAGAGTGAAGTAAGTCAGAAAGAGAAAAACAAATATCGTATATTAACGCGTATATGTGGAACCTAGAAAAATGGTACAGATGAACCAGTTTGCAGGGCAGAAATTGAGACACAGATGTAGAGAACAAAAGTATGGACACCAAGGGGGGAAAGGGGCCGAGGGGGTTGGTGGTGTGATGAATTGGGAGATTGGATTGACATATATACACTAGTATGTATAAAATGGATAACTAATAAGAACCTGCTGTATAAAAAAATAAATAAAATAAAATTCAAAAAAAATATTCCCTCTTGCTTGGATGGATCTTCTAAGAGATTGAAACCTTAATATGAAAAACTTTAATATGAAAGCCAAATGCTAAAGCTGTTATTACATGATCTCAAACTCCTGGATTAAAAATAAAACTAAACAAAACCCTTGTAATTTATTGGGTTTTTACAAAATATTCCAGTGTTTGGCATTGTATAGATGTAACATCTAAATTAATTGCTTCAATAAACTCAAGTGGTCTCAGATTAAATAATTGCTGTTAATAATAGGTATAGTTATATATTAACTTGCCTGTTCTTCACTGTTCTGAACAATAACATTTTGTTTTGTTTTTTTAACCAGTTGAGCTCATGTCTCAAATTCTTACCATCTCTGGCTTTTCCAGCTCAGAGTGAAAATTCCCTTTCACTAAATTACTATGAACTTCTAATGTTTAACAGAAAATATAAAGACCTCATCTCCTCCTCTACTCCTTCCCAATTCCACATACTACTTTTAAAGGAATCGCCTTCTTCTCAGCCTGCAATTTGGATTTCTCCCCCATCTCCCTTACACAATACTCCATAGACATTCAGCAGACGATATCTAAAGGGCTTACTTTTATTATATATTTGAAAAATTACTTCTTTTCCCCATGCTACTGTCCACCCTAGTTCAACCTCTCATTTCTTATTATCTATACAATTGTACTAGCCCCTCCTTAACTGATCTTCGTACCTCTGTTTTCTTCCCATTCCAATCCTCTTGACATATCTCTCCAGCTTATTCTTAATATCAGATAGCTCAGTTAGGTTGTTTTGTCTCTTAAAATCCCATCATGACTCCCTGTTGCCTAAGAAGGGCCCCACTATATGCCACAACTTGCACTGACAGCATCACCTTCTACCACTCCCCTACAATTCACTCACATTATATTATCTGTCCCCAAAACTGTAACCCTAATTTTAGACTTAGTATCTTCTCCACTTCTAAACTTTCATAATGCTGTGCGTTGTGATCACTTTCTAATATTATAGTTCTTTATATATTTGTCTTACCACTTTACTCCCTTGTAAGCTTTTTCCATACAGTAAAATAATTTCATTCTCCAATTCATTCATAATGTACTGTTTACCTGATAACTGCCAGGCATTTTGTAGGCCAGAGGTTCAAAGATGAACAGGACAGGCCTTCCTGTACATAGTCAGTGCTGAAAAAGTATTTGTTAAATTAAGTTTCCGATAGTTTTCAATCAGATACACACATAAAAGGAAACTTTATTAAATTGAATTGGATCCTACTTTTCCATTTTTTATATTTAACTATGCTAGGTTTATCTCTCCAAGAAGAGACGGACCCTGTCTTATTAATCCTTTGTATTCCCCAGATCATACTCCACATCTGCAATGGATTTTCAATACATCCATTTTGGTTAAATGACCAAATGCTTCATTTTCTTCTGTATATGTGATGTAATGTGACCTGAGTCCATCGTGTATAATCAGCAGGTGCGGGGGTAAAACTTGAGTTAACTGTATACACTTCTGCAGGCAGAGCCTTTGCTGGCATTTAATTTTCACTTTTGAGTTGGCGCTTTCTGAAGCGGAGATAGTATTGAAAGTGAGTTAACCTGTCACCTAATCCTTTAAGTAACTCAAATATTGGTCTAGTTCTTGTATTCTTATCAAGACATCCGAATACTGGACAAAGACAGCTCTAAATGTCTGAAATCATACCAAAATACTTGTATTCATTTTGAATAGTTTTTAGTATTAACTTAGCTTTTTTTCATAAGATTTCTTTACATCAGTATACATAGAGATGAGTAGATAAAAAGATTTAACATTGAGATTATATATTCAATTCAAAAACTCTTACTGAGTCTAATATATAAAAATGCTAGATTCAATGGGAGAATACTGCCCTTATGAAGGTCATGTATTAATACATCAATCAGGTGTTTCATTCTTGTGAGTATATTCAGAGAAATGTGAAATTCAGCTGCCTGAAAACCAAAGAAATTGCTAATTTTGATGACTGTAACTAATCTCTCTCTACTACAAATAAAATGATGCCTGCAAAGCGCTTAACAGAGTGACTGGCATATAGTACGTACTCAGTAAACATTAGTTACCTTTCCCCTAGTTGTTGAGAATAGAATTAATCAACTATTTATAACAGAGTGAAGTGGGTGGTAAATTCTTACTAGAAACTTTCCTTTAGCAAGAAGGACCCAAATTGTTTTTGTGCTTTAATTGAATTTATCAGATAACTGTTTGATTCATTGCTTTACTTCCCCTATGAATACAGAGCTAATTATATAATGTGAAAGAAATAAAAGGAAATACAGAAAACCTTAAAATATAAAATGTTGAAACCATTGTGAAAATTATGAGACACCTAAAACAGGAAAGATAATGCTGAAAGAAAAAGCAAAACATGTATTATAAATGATCTGCTTCTGAAGATAATCTAAGTTTCCTACCATGATGCTAGACACAATGGATTCATAATAATAGAGACTGATAGATAACAGATTAAAAGGAACTGACCAGTGTGCCTACTGAACATGTAATTTTTAATTATAAAGAAATTAGTATGTGCCAAAATTCTAGAAGAAGACAAAATTGCATGGCAACCTAGACGATGGCTTGGCCTTTTCCTGATGATCCAGGGAGGATCTTCTATTCTGTACCTTTCTGAGAGGCATAAGTAGGGGCCTGCCATGGCTGGAAACTCAGCCTCAAGATCTGGCATTTCAAGAGTTTCTCCAGTCTGCCAGGAAATTGCCCAGCTGGATGGAGACAGAGGGTTGCTCTCCTGGTCCTCAGAAAGGAAAGAGAGTGATGCCAGCAATGACTTCTCTTCCACTGGCATCTCTACCTGGTCAAAGAGCCAAGCAAGTCATAAAGGAGAACCTGGGTGAACATCAGTGTGGAGAATGAAATTATGCTCAATCAGCGGGGTGACCTGAAAATGGTGAGAACACATCATACCAGACACAATTGCTATTTGTGTTAAAATTACAAAAACATGACTGGTTGTTGGTAAAACTGTAGCTGTCATATGTTGCGATTTATTGAAGTAATAAAGAATTGGCTCTGGAGTCTCATGACATTCTACTGGCAAATTCTGCTCAAACCAGTTTGGATCTGATTGTAATCACTGTGTAAGCTGAAAACTGCCTGGAACACATTAAAATAGAGCTTCCTGATTCCGTGGAAATCAATCCAGTCAGAGAACGGCCAAGTGAGTTGCCTCGGGGTAAATGTTAGGCCTTAACATTTGTGTGGCTTCCCTTCCAAATGTATAGCCTCTGAAAGCAGTTCCATAATAAATTGCAGCTTGGGCTCCTCAGCCAGCTCTGGCCAAGTCCCTTAGACAATTAACTGCCTGATGTATAGTCTAACTACCATGATATCTGTCCACTCTAGTTTTAGCAAGAAACTTCTAGGGAGCAGGCATGTTTTTCCTGCATGTAGAGTTTACCCCCTGGACACTACTGGCAAGGTCTGGGAAGAATGAGATGGTAATACTCCATAATCATAATTTGCCAGGCATTGTGTTAAGCATGCTTATACATTGTCTCATTATATTATCTCAATAACTCTGTGTGTTAAGTATTATTATTTTATTATTTTATAGATGAGGAAACATGTTCAGAGAAGATCAGGGATGTGCCTGAGTTCATGGCAGAGCCAGCTGGCCTCATTCCAGAGCCTAAGTACCAATTAATTCTATGCCCTGCTGCCTATTTACAATGGGACAACGAATCTGGGTGCTTTCTGTGTTCTACATGGATAAAGTGAGACAATAGCTGTTGTTATCTCTCTGAAGAACTCAGAGTTTGAGTGCGCCTATGGGTAGCAGAGATGCTGCTGCTGATTTGGGAATGGGCTTGGTCTAATGGTGACTGAGCCTACCAGAATTCTGAAACAGGTAAAGTTTGTCTTCTGATTCTCTGCTATTTTTTTCTTTCATTTTATTGAACTTTCAATTTTAGAAAAGTTTTAGATTTACAGAAAATTTGTGAAAATTGTACAGAGAGATCCACACCCAGTTTCCCCTATTATTAACATCTTAACGTTAGGAGGGTACACTTGTCCCAGTTGATGAACCAATATTAAAACATTATTATTAACTAAAGTCAATACTTTACTCAAATTTCCTCAGTTTTTACTTAATGTTCTTTTTCTGTTCCAGGATCCCATTCAGGATACCACATAACATTTAGTTGTTATGTGTCCTTACGCTCCTCTTGGCTGTGACGGTTTATCAGACTTTCTTATTTTGATGACCTTGACAGTTTTGAGAAGTCCTGGTTAGGTATTTTGCAGAATACCCCTCTATTGTGTTTATTTG
This sequence comes from Eubalaena glacialis, assembly GCF_028564815.1. Classification (NCBI taxonomy): domain Eukaryota; kingdom Metazoa; phylum Chordata; class Mammalia; order Artiodactyla; family Balaenidae; genus Eubalaena; species Eubalaena glacialis. Next base: position 48,865,794 of record NC_083719.1, read on the forward strand.
ATGTTTTTCTCATGATTAGACTGGAGTTATTTGTTGTGGGAGGAAGACCCCAGAGGAAGTGCCATTCTCATCACATTATATCAAAGATACATACTATTAACATATGACCTTTATCACTTATGAGTTATACTGTTGAGGTCGACTTTGATCACCTGGATGAGATAGTGTTTCAGGTTTCTCCACTATAAAGTCAGTCATTTTCTCTCTTATCATACTATACACTTTGGAAGGAAGTCACCATGCACAGCCCACACTAAGGAGTGAGGAGTTATGCTCCCTTCTCAAGGATGAAGTAGCTACGTAATTTATTTGGAATTCTTCTGCAGGGGAAATTTATCTCTTCTCCACCATTTATTTATTCTATCATTTACTTACATTAATATGAATTCCTGGATATTTATTTTATATTTTAAGTTATAATCCAATGCTATTTTATTTATTTTGTCATTCAAATTATTCCAGCTTTGGCCATTGAGAGCTCTTTTAAGTTGGTTCCTGTGTCCCTTTGACATACTTCCATCACTGTAGGGTTTTTCATTTGTTCACGCACTTCCTTACTTTCTGGTACTACAAGATGCTCCAGGTTCTTTTTTATATATTTCCTGCCCTAGTCCTAGAATCAGCTATTTCTCCAAGGAGCTCTCCTATACTTTTTAGGAAATGAAACCCAAAGAATCTTGAGGGCAAAGAGAACTCATGAAGGATATGAGGTAGGCAAGTGAGATGGTCTGATTACATTTTAGAAAGATCACTTTTGGCTGGATAGGGCTGAGACTGAAAGCAGAGAGTCAGAGAAACTACTGCAGTGGTCCACGCAAAAATAGGTTATGTCTTGAAGTATGCAAGCCGCAAAGTGAAAGACAGACACTTGCAGGATAGGTCAGCTTACATTCCCAAAGGAGTGCTGGGTAGTCTAAGTCCTGGGACTCATTCTACACTGGCACAAAGCACAAAGAAACTTTCTGGATAGAGGAGAAGGATAATCAATAATAATGATCACTAATATTTATTGGGTACTTACTATATTCCAGGCACTGCTCTAAACACTTAACATATATATATATATATATATATATATATATATATATATATAAGTTTAGTCCTCACAACAACTCTTTGTGCTAAGTATTATTCTCATTTTACAGGTGAGGAAAATGAGCGTTGAGAGAATCGATAAGTGGCCCCTCAGTCTCAATTGGTAAGCAACAGGCAGAGACACAAGTGCAGAAATCCTGACTCCAGCCCTGCACTCTTCCACACAGTGCTATAGGGCCTCTTGCTGAAAGATGGCTTCAAATCTGAGAGCTCTTTATCGCCAGAACTGCAGCTCAACTGCCTGGACCAGCTGCTAAGATTTCTAAACCTGCTGCTGCCTGCAACGCTTCTGTTCCCTCTGATTCCTATCTTATCCCCAAAAGCCAGCTTAGACTGATGGACCATTAGTCCATCAGTCCTCAATGAGCACCTGCTATTGCCTGGCATTGTTGTAAGCTGCTGGGAATAAAGAGGGAGAAAGAGACATTCTGTTCTCAAAGGGCTCATGGGGTGTGTATGTGTGTGTGTGTGTGTTTAAATTCAGCATATCTCTAACTCTGCTTACTCCATGATTCCTAACTGTCTTTAATCCTCTGGTGCCTGTGCCCCAACACTGGGCTGTCTAGGCCATTCTCTACCTCAAACTCTCGGCATCCAGATCTGTCCCCAGGTCTAGCCCCTCCTGTGTCTGTCATAACTCTTTCTGCTTGTCTGTGGGGCTTCCCGTCTGTTGATCTTTCTCTACCCACACCTCCATCACCAGGAGCCACGTGGGCAGATTCCTCTCTCTCCTGCTGTTAATGGGGTCAGCCTGGGGAACGTGCCAGGCCAGCCCAGTCTTCCAGACTGCTCTGAGTCATGCTAATTTTGTTTCCAGAATTTTTTTTTCATTCACAGTACTATTAGAGCTTCAGACTCTCTTTTGCTCCAGAAGGAGTAGGAGGTGAATTAGAGATGATTAACAGCCAGATTTCTTCCATCACTCCTTTCAAGCCCATCTGGATTTTTCTTCTTGACTATTTTCTGATTTGAGTCTGAGTCATTCTGCCACCAAATAGTGAGACCATTTGAATAATTTATTTATCTGATGTTTGAAGTTTTAAAATCCATCTTATATACATTAATATCTCCCAAAGGGATACTGCCTGCTTGGTTTTGGGTAACATCTTCCCTAGATAGAACCTAGTGAAAACATCACCATGATTAGTGTAGGGAGATACCAGGTAATCTCCTGTGAAACTTTTTAAAAGGGTTGCTAACAGTTGTTTCTCCATTCTTTCCAAAGATTCTAAAAATATTATACAGGCAAGTTATATGACATAATACTCAGTCAGGTGACACACTTAAGACTCATTGTTTTCTTCAACACCTTATTTCTAGCTTTTAAAGGCATCCTATATTTGTATTTTTCAAGTTAGAAGCAAAGACTCCTCTTGGTCCTTTTCCTGGCCTTCTACATTTCTGGAGAGGCAGATCTAGATCAAAGACTATGAGTGAGGGTGAAAAGGAAGGGAAAGGAGAGAAATTGTCATTTACAGTTTTTACACATATGACTCTCCCTTTCACCCCCCAAAAGATCACTCACTCTCTAGGACAGTCTTCTTAGTCACACTCTTGTAACCCACTTTCAGAAGTTGTTTTGCAAATTATTTGTAGCGAATAAATACCAAAGTTGGAGAATAACCAAATTTTAATACCTGGGCATGGATTCAAAGTTAAACCTAAAATAACGTAGCTCCCATTCTCTTACAGGACAACTTGCTTCCCTAAGTGGGAAGGAAATTGGAGGAGTTTCAGCTGTGTGCAGCAATGACACCTAACCCACTGAATGGGTTGTTCTGTGCATGCTTCACAGAGAAATGATGGAGAATTATGAAGCAAGGTGAGAGCAGGGTCATCTTTTCCACAAGGGGCATCTGTTCACCCCTCCAGGGCCAGAGCTTTCTCAGTGGGTTTTGCTGACAGCAGTGAGGCAAGTCTTGGCCCCAGGCAGTGGCCTCATTCACTTGTGCTCTGTTTGTGGCTTCCAGGCCCAGGGCTTCCCTCCACCCCAACCAGAAAACTCTGAGAGCCATTGTAAGGCAAGAACAAGCAGGCCACCATGAAGATCCACTGTGCAATGGACATCGAGTGGACAACCTCTCTTAGACATCAAAGGAGAGCTTGGAACGGCTGAGACTGACCACTTCCGGCAGCCCCTTTATGCCGTCTCCCACCTTGACTGAGTTCTGGACCTGTGGCCCTTAGTTGAGCTTCCCTTTCTTTCATCGGTAAGCCTCTAGGTTAGGCCAGTGTTCACCAGCCGAGCTGAAGGCAGAGGCTGAGGTTGGGGAGGACAGTTGAAGGAGAATATTTTGGCAAATGCCCTGCCTGTGTCCTACCTCTCTCGGGTAGTCTGAGACGTGCGGTCAAGCACCTTCTGTCATTAGTTCCTGTCTCTGTTTCAGAAATCAATATCAGGTGGTTCTCCTCCACACCTAGAACATTGCAGGCCTGTCAGCTGAGCACTCCCGGGGAGTGAGCCCTCAGAGGGATCCCCAGGGCTGTGGGAGGGATGTGAGGCCAGTTCTTCTATCTTGTTTGCCTTCATTATTTAAAATGCATTCTCAAACAGTTTGAAAAGGATCTGGCTGCTACTACTCTTCTCTGTGTCCAGTTGGTTGCATCTGATCTACTAGGTCAACATAGCCTCTAGCCAGAATCGAGTTGTGTTCAGAAACATAGAGTTGTTGCTTAAAGACAGAGATTGGAATGGCAGGATCAGGCTCAGCAGGAAAGTGTGCTGGGGAAGGGTCATCTGTGGGGTGTGATTTGAGGCCCCTGCATAGGCCCTGAAATTCCCATTATTTTAACTCCATAGTGATGGCAGTCTAGCTTCCTGAAGGCAGCTCACACTGTAGCATGGATACTATATATGTAATAATGATAATAAACATCTTGGAGCACTTTAAGGTTTAAAAAATGCATTTACATCATTGCATTTCTGTGGAATGGTCCCAGATGAGCCAAACTTCAGCTGAAATTGTGTGGGTGGTTACAGAACAAAACTCACTCTCCCAGTCTTTCTCTCACAACTATTTCCTTGAGTGGTTTGCATGTAAGAAGGAGCCTATCAGGAGAAAGTTTTTACTATCAAGGTCTCTGGGAGGCAAGGTAGGGGACATAGGTTGGGATGTTAGAGACCTGTCCCCAACCTGGCCTTTGAGGCCCTGATGGAGGAGACTGGCTATGGGAAGTCACTAAAGAACTACTTTTCTGAGGGGCTGAGACTGGGAGCCCAAGCAAAGCTCTTTGGAATCCAAATGACTTACTGTGGCACAGTAATGTGAAGGAGGGGCTGTCAGCCCACTTGTTCATTGAATATGGCACCACTGCAGTGAGCCAACCAGATATATAGGAACTGTAGCATTCTTTGGCACCTCAAAGTTTGGTGGTATCAGTAGCTCAGGAAGGCAACCACTAGCCTAGCCAGGAAGCTTCATTCTCACAGAGGCAGCAGGCATCATCATGTGCTAGGAAGACAAGAGGAACTGGCCTTGAGTGAATATGTGACACTTCAGAGACTCCAAGAGTGACTATTTGATGATAGCCATTCTGACTGGTGTGAGGTGATACCTCATTGTAGTTTTGATTTGCATTTCTCTAATAATTAGTGATGTTGAGCATCTATTCATGTGCCTTTTGGCCATCTGTATGTCTTCTTTGGAGAAAGGTCTATTTAGATCTTCTGCCCATTTTTTGATTGGATTGATTGTTTTTTTACATTGAGCTGTATGAAGCTGTTTGTATATTTTGGAGATTAATCCCTTGTTGGTCTAATTGTTTGCAAATATTTTCTCCCATTCTGTAGGTTGTCTTTTTGTTTTATTTATGGTTTCCTATGCAGTGCAAAAGTTTTCAAGTTTAATTAGGTCCCATTTGTTTTTTTTTTTTTTATTTCCATTACTCTAGGAGACTGCTCAAAATAGATATTGCTGCAATTTATGCCAGAGTGTCCTGCCTATGTTTTCCTCTATGAGTTTTATAGTATCCAATTTTACATTTAGGTCTTTAATCCACTTTGAGTTTATTATTGTGTATGGTGTTACAGAATGTTCTAATTTCATTTTTTTACATGTAGCTGTCCAGTTTTCCCAGCACCACTTATTGAAGAGGCTGTCTTTTCTCCATTGTACATTCTTGCCTCCTTTGTCATAGATTAATTGACTATGGGTGTGTGGGTTTATTTCTGGGCATTCTGTCCTGTTCCATTGATCTATTTTCTGTTTTTGTGCCAGTACCATAGTGTCTTGATTACTGTAGCTTTGTAGTATAGTCTGAAGTCAGGGAGCCTGATTCCTCCAGCTCTGTTTTTCTTTCTGAAGATTGCTTTGGTTATTTGGGGTCTTTTGTGTTTCCATACAAATTGTAAAAATTTTTGTTCTAATTCTGTGAAAAATGCTATTGGTAATTTGATAGGGATTGCATTGAATCTGTAGATTACTTTGGGTAGTATAGTCATTTTGACACTATTGGTTCTTCTAATCCAAGAACATGGTGTATCTTTTCATCTGTTTGTGTCATCTTCAGTTTCTTTCATCAGTGTCTTATAGTTTTTGGAGTACAGGTCTTTTGCCTCCTTCGGTAGGTTTATTCCTAGGTATTTCTTCTAGGTATGGGATTGTTTACTTAATTTCTCTTTCTGATCATTCATGGTTAGTGTATAGAAATGCAACAGATTTCTGTATATTAAATTTGTATCCTGCAACTTTACTGAATTCATTGATGAGCTCTAGTAGTTTTCTGGTAGCATCTATAGGATTTTCTATGTATAGTATCATGTCATCTGCAAACAGTGACAGTTTTACTTCTTCTTTTCCATAGTTTTCTTTTTTGTAATATCTTTGTCTGGTTTTGGTATCAGGGTTATGGTGGCCTCATAGAATGAGTTTGGGAGTTTTCCTTCCTCTGCAATATTTTGGAATAGTTCCAGAAAGATAGGTGTTAACTTTTCTTTAAATGTTTGGTATAATTCACATGTGAAGCCACCTGGTCCTGGACTTTTGTTTGTTGGGAGTTGTTCAATCACATATTCAATTTCAGTACTTCTAATTGGTCTGCTCATATTTTTATTTCCTCCTGGTTCAGTCTTGGGAGATTGTATCTTTCTAAGAATTTGTCCATTTCTTCTAGGGTCTCCATTTTATTGGTGTATAGTTGCTTACAATAGTCTCTTATGATCCTTTGTATTTCTTTGGTGTCGGTTGTAACTTCTCCTTTTTCATTTCTAATTTTATTGATTTGGGCCTTCTCCCTTGTTATCTTGATGAGTCTGGCTAAAGGTTTATCAATTTTGTTTATCTTTTCAAAGAACCAGCTTTTAGTTCCATTGATCTTTTCTATTGTTTTCTTCATCTCTATTTCATTTATTTCTGCTCTGATCTTTAGGATTTCTTTCCTTGTACTAACTTTGGGTTTTGTTTGTTCTTCTTCCTCTAGTTGCTTTAGGTGTAAAGTTAGGTTGTTTATTTGAGATTTTTCTCGTTTCCTGAGGTAATCTTGTATTACTATAAATTTCCCTCTTAGAACTGCTTTTGCTGTATCCCATAGGTTTAGGATCATAGTGTTTTTGTTTTCACTTGTCTCTAGGTATGTCTTGATTTCCTCTTTGATTTCTTCAATGATCCATTGGTTGTTTAGTAGCATATTGTTTAGCCTACACATATTTGTGTTTTTTGCAGGTTTTTTTTTTTGGTAGTTGATTTCTAATCTCATAGTGTTGTGGTCAGAAAAGATGCTTCATAGGATTTCAATTTTCTTAAATTTACCAAGGCTCGCTTTATGGCCCAGCATGTGATCTATCCTGGAGAATGTTCCATGTGCACTGAAAAGAATGTGTATTCTGCTGCTTTTGGATGGAATGTTCTATAAATAACAATTAAGTCCAGCTGGTCTAATGTGTCATTTAAGGTCTGTGTTTCCTTATTGATTTTCTGCCTGGGTGATTTGTCCATTAATGTAACAGAGTGTTAAAGTTCCCCACTATTATTGTGTTACTGTCAATTTCTCCTTCTGTTAACACTTGCCTTATATATTGAGGTGCTCCTGTGTTGGGTGTATATATATTTACAATTGTTATATTTTCTTCTTGGATTGACCCCTTGATCATTATGTAGTGTCCTTTTTTTGTCTCTTGTCTTTATTTTAAAAAGTCTATTTTGTTTGATATGAGTATTGCTAATCAGCTTTCTTTTGATATCCATTTTGCATGGAATACCTTTTTCCATTCCCTCACTTTCAGTCTGTACGTGTCTCTAGATCTGAAATGGGTCTCTTATAGACAACATAAATACGGGTCTTGTTTATGTATCCATTCAGCCAGTCTTTTTTGGTTGGAGCCAAAAAACATTTAATCTATTTACATTATTTTAATAAATTTATTTATTTATTTATTTATTTAAATTTATTTATTTATTTATTGGCTGTGTTGGGTCTTCACTGCTTTCTCTAGTTGCAGTGAGTGGAGGCTACTGTTCATTGTGGTGCGTGGGCTTTTTATTGCAGTGACTTCTCTTGTTATGGAGCATGGGCTCTAGGTGCACGGTCTTCAGTAGTTGCGGCACGTGGGCTCAGTAGTTGTGGCTCATGGATGGGCTCTAGAGCACAGGCTCAGTAGTTGTGGCACACGGGCTTAGTTGCTCCACGGCATGTGGGATCTTCCCAGACCAGGGCTCGAACCCGTGTCCCCTGCATTGGCAGATGGATTCTTAACTACTGCGCCACCAGGGAAGTCCTAATCCATTTACATTTAAGGTAATTATCGACATGTATGTTCTTATTGCCATTTTGTTAAATGTTTTGGATTTGTTTTTGTAGGTCTTTTTTCTTCTTTTCCTCTTTTGTTCTCCTCTCTTGTGATTTGATGACTAAGTTTAGTGTTGTGTTTGGATTCCTTTTTCTTTTTCATGTGTATATCTCATAGATCTTTTTGTTTGCAGTTACCATGAGGTTTTGATATATCAGTCTATATATATACATAATTGTTTTAAGTTGCTGGGCTCTTAATTTCAAATGCATTTCAAATATTCTGCACTTATACTGTCTTCTCATGATTACTGGTTTTGATATTATACTTGTGTGTGAATGATTTCCTACCTTTACTGTATGTTTGCCTTTACTGGTAAGCTTTTCTATTTTGTAATTTTCTTTTTGTGGTCTTTTTTTTTTTTTTTCCCCCCAGCTTAGAGAAGTTCTTTTAGCATTTGTTGTAAAACTGGTTTGGTGGTGCTGAATTCTTTTAGATTTTGCTTGTCTGTAAAGCTTTTGATTTCTCCATGAAATCTGAATCAGAGCCTTGCTGGGTAGAGCATTCTTGGTTGTAGGTTTTTTACTTTCATCATTTTAAATATATTATGCCACTCCCTCTGGCCTGCAGAGTTTCTGCTGAAAAATCAGATGATAACCTTCTGGGGATTCACTTGTATGCTATTTGTTGCTTTTCCCTTGTTGGTTTTAACATTTTCCCTTTGTCTTTAATTTTTGTCAGTTTGATTACTATGTGTCTCATATTCCTCCTTGGCTTTATCCTGTATGGGACTCTGCTTCCTGGACTTGGGTGACTATTTCCTTTCCCATGTTAAGGAAGTTTTCAGCTATTATTTCTTCAAATATTTTCTCAGGCCCTTTCTATCCCTCTTCTCCTTCCGGGATCCCCATAATGTGAATATTGGTGCATTTGACGTTGTCCCAAATGTCTCAAACTGTCCTCATTTCTTTTTTTTCCTTTATTCTGTTCTGTGGCAGTGATTTCCACCACTCTGTCTTCCAGCTCACTGATTTGTTCTTCTGCCTCATTTATTGTTATTGATTCCTTCTAGTGTATTTTTTCATTGCAGTTCTTATATTATTCAACTTTGGTTGGTTGGTTGTTCTTTATTATTTTTAATGGAGAGACACTATATACCCTTTACTCAGTTTCCCCCAATGGTAACATCTTGCATAAGTATAGTACAATATTACAATCAGGATCTTGACACTGGTATAATCCACCTATCTTATTCAGATTTCCGTAGTTCCACGTGTAAGGGTGTGTGTGATTTAGTTATATGTAGTTTTATCACATGGGTAGATTTTTATCATATGGGTGTAATATGTTCTTTTAAGATAAAACAAATGGTTATTTCCCTAGTACTCAATAAGGGCTTTATGCCACATATGCAAATAATAACTACACTGTCTTTAAGACTTACACTTTAATATTTTTTAAGTGACAGGACAATATTCTTAATAAAACCTGGCCCATTTATTAGTAAATGCTATTTGTAGTTATGTAATTATGTAATTTGAGAGAAAGCATAGAAAGTAGAATAGTCTTGTAAAACTTGCAATGTAAGAACAAGCTAATTTACCTGTAAATTTTAGAAAATTAGAAAACTAATCCTTTTACTCCAAAGATAAGTGAAAAGGAATTTACTCAGCACTCGGTTGGTTGTTCTTTTTATTTTCTAACTCTTTGCTAAAAACTTCTTGTAACTTCTCACTCAGTGTATCCATTCTTTACCCAAGTTCTTGGATCATCTTTACAATCATTACTCTGACCTCTTTCTTAGGTAGATTGACTATCTCCACCTCACTTAGTTGTTCTGGGGTTTTATCTTGTTCCTTTCTCTGGTTCCTTTAGCGGTCTCATTTTGTTTCAATTTCTATTTGTGTTTTTATGTATGTGGAAGGTTAGTCATGTTTCTCGACCTTGGAGAAGTGGCCCTGGGGTACACAGGGGAAGTCCTATGTATCCCAGCAGTACACTCCCCTCTTGCCACCTAAGGGCCAGGGACCAGCTGGTCCCAGGGTAGTTTCTGACCTGTGTTTGCGGACTCAGTTCTGCAGGCTGCAGGACCATAGTTTCCTGGCTTCTGGTGTCTGCCCCCTGATGGGTGAGGCTGGTCTAGAGGCTTGTGTAGACTTCTTGGTGGGAGGGGTCAGTGCCTGCCCACTGGTGGCTGGAGCTGGGTCTTGGCCCTCTGGTAAGCAGGGCTGTGTCAAGGGTGTGTCTAGAGGTGGCTGTGGACTTAAGAAGTCTTTAGGCAGCCTGTCTGCTGATGGATGGGGCTGTGTTCCCGCCCTGTTAGTTGTTGGCCTGAGGCGTCCCAGCACTGGATCTTACAGGCTATGGGTGAGCCCAGGTATTGGTGCCAAGGACTCAAAATGTCTGCCTCCAGCCAGAGTTCGTGTAGGTCCCGGCTATGTCTGCCACCAGCTTTTATGACCCCAGAGAGAGCCACAGCCACCCCTGGCATCCCCAGGACCATCCAAGACCAGTAGGCAGGTCTGGCCCAAGCTCGTATGGAGTCATTGCTTTTGTCCTGGGGCCCAGTGCAAGCAGGACCTTGTGTGTGCTAAGAGTAGAGTCTCTGTTTCCTCCATTCCTGTGGAGCTCCTGCCATCAAGCCCCGCTGCCCTTCAAAGCCAAATGCTATGGAGGCTTCTCTTCCAAATGCCAGACCCCTAGCCTGGGAAGCCTGGTATGGGGCTCAGAGCTCTCACTCCTGTGGGAGACCTTCTGCAATATAATTATTTTCCAGTTTGTGGGTCACCCACTTGGGTGGTATGGGATTTGTTTATATTGCAAGTGCGCCCCTCCTATCATCTCGTGGTTTCTTCTTTATGTCTTTGGATGTAGAATATCTCTTGGGAAGATTCCAGTCTTTTTTATTGATGGTTGTTCAGCAGTTAGTTGTGATTTTGGAGTGCTTGTGAGAGGAGATGAGTTCAAGGTCCTCCTACTCCACTATCTTGTCTCCCTCTCAGTATCATGTACCTTCTGAGATGATCTGAGGAAGACACTTCACCTTTGCGGCATTCTTTCCCAAAACCTATAACTCTAGTCTAATCATGAGAAAATATCAGATAAACACAAATTGAAAGACATTCTACGAAATCACTAAAGAGTAGTCTTTAAACTGGAAGGTCATTAAAAAAATAATGACAAGAATGAGAAGCTGTCACAGATTGAGGAGACTAAGAAAACATGATGACTAAATGTAATGTGGTATCCTGGACTGGATTCTGGAACAGAAGAAGGACATTAGTGGGAAAACTGGTGAAATCCAAATAAAGCTGTATTTTATTCAGTAGTATTATACCATCATTAATTTCTTAGTTTTGACAATGTTCTGTGGTTATGTAAGATGTTAACCTTGGAAAGCTGAATGAAGAGTAGTCAGGAACACTATCTTTGCAACCTTTCTGTAAATCTAAATTAAAAGTTAAAAAAATTTAAAAATGACTAGGAAGCCAGGGTAAAAAGAGAACTGGATAATATACACAGAGTAAATAAACAGGGAATAATGGAAAGTTGGATGAGAGAATTGGCATTCCACAAAAGTTTTACTCCTCCAGACAGTTGTCCAGATCATCTTGGGTCATCTGGATTTTGGATGCATTGTCACAGTAAAGGTAAACAAGGAGTTACAGTGCTCTGGGGACGGGGGGGAGGCATCAGAGATTCCACCCAAAGGTTTGGTATTGCAGAGATATGTTCATCCATATATTGCGGAACTGAGTTTAAAACTGGTTGTTTTTTTTTTCTGGAATGTCTTAGAAGACCAATCTAAGATACATTGTTTAATGAATTAATGATGTCTCCCTTTTATCTGCCATTTCATATTGCCATTTTATCTGCCTCCAACGCCTTGAGGATTTGTGATCAAAGAGGCTTGGTTTCACATTTTTGGAAGGTATTTTGCTCTGGGATTATGCCAGTAGTACAGGGAAATCTAAGCACTTTCCCATCCATTTTTGAAAAGTGACACCCACTTGTACATTTTGGTTGGGACCAGGGCTAGTCTTTCAAGTACATGGAGGTGGTAGACTAAAAGATAATTCAAGTCCTCTCCACTGAAGGCTGATCTAGTACTTTAAAGCCCTCAATTAGCAGTTTTAGAAGTTTCTTTCTTATGTTCATCATCGCTCTTCTGTTAGGCATAGCTTGCCTTTTATATTAAGGATACCATCCTCTGCATCTTTTCCTCTCTATGTGACAGTGTGAACATGGTGGGTATCATACATTGGATTCTCTAGAAAACAGACATAGAGTCTCTTAGATTTGCATGCAGGAGGTTTATTGGGGAGCGCTCTTGGGATTAACAGCTGTGAGGGGTAAGGGATGAGGAAAGCAGGATTCAGCAGAGGGAGAAGTTGAACTGTGATGCAGTTGCAGCAGAGACCTCAGACAATACTATCGGTAATGCTAGAGCTGAGATGGCCCTTTATATTTGAATGAATTGAGGAAAGAGAATGTGGCCTCATCTCATAACTAGTTACTGGATATAGGCCAGGCAGTAGAATAAACTTGGGTAAGGTAGCTCCCTTTAATAGAGGGAAATTCCTGGAGAGGGACTTGGGTATGAGTTGTCAACAACCAACATTCCCAACAGTTATAAAAATAAGTACCTTAATCCTGAAAGGGGATCTCAGAGGCATATAAATATAGTCCTCCCTTTTCAGTACCTAAATCCCCCTCCAAGTGGGATTCAGCCCATCTGGAAACAGGCTCTCAGGATTTTGGTTGGTTTCTTTTCATGGGAAAAGTTGTAATATTAAGGTGGTAGAATGAACTATAAACCCCACCACTGCAGCTGGTCTCAAAGCTATAGCTGTTCTCATCTCTCTCCTTTGTTATCTATTCTACCCACTGTTAGTTGTACCTCTGATGGTCTCGGTGGGTAAGCTGTTGGGTCTACCTAGTCCTCATCTCTGAGTGTTCTGAGACTGGTTACCATGCCCATCTCAGGCAGTGGCTGCTGCTTGAGTCCATTTGTTGTGAAGACTGGTCAAAGGAATAGCAAAAGATTTTCCAGTACATCACTGGTGTGCTAAAGTATTCCCTGTCCCTATTGTACAACTTCCCTAAGATCTAGGTCAAGTACCACTGCAGGATAGTGACTCCTTTCCTTGCCTGTTGGTTTCTTGACATAAGGAGCCCAAAGTGACTGGACAGCAGTGGAAGCTTACAATTTAATAGGATTCTGTGTCTTCTGGTGGAAATAATCACTACATTTGGAAGCAGCACCTATAGACCTACAGAGTCAAGAGCTGCAGAGACAAAAAGCAGAAATTCCCCAGGTTACTGAAAGTGATGCTACTTTCACCTTTAGGTTCATGGACATATTCTCGGGGAAACATATTATGTTGTTAACTTAGGATATATATTGTATCCTGGAAGATGACATCCTGTTAGGGTATCTTCTCCAAAATGGCACCTCAACTTCCTCATCTAAAGATTGTTCCAGAAGCCCAGCAGCTTCTAGATGATGAAGAATATGATAAAACCAGTAAATCGTATGGTCACGTGCGTACTGCTGCATCTCCTTTGTGGGAAAGTGCCTCTCCTGATCTAGATATTCTGTGCAATCCTGTGTTGGTGGATCAAACACTCTATAAGGCAAAACCATATTCAGAATATGTGCCAGTTTCAATCAAGATAAATATTTGCCCTTTCTAAGGTGTAAGAAGTCCAGTTTAATCAACTGTGGCCAAGTGGCTGGTTGGTCTCATGGCATTGTATCAGGGGCTTACAGTACATATCTTTAAGTTATCACAGTCTACCTTCAAATGATAGTGTACCACTCATGTATAGTATTTTTAAAGTACAGTATAAAAATCTTACAGCAGTATGTTTCCATTTCTCCCCTCCAGGCCATTGTACTATTGTTATACATTTAACTTCTACATATATTATGAGTTATACTCTACATTATTATTTTTAAGCAAGCAATATTGTTTTTAAGAAATTTAAATAATATGAGAAAGTCTGTATTTACCCATTCAATTGCCATTTCCCAAGCCGCTCAATTCCAAATTGCTTCCTAATATCATTTTACTTCTGCCTTAAGAATTTTCTTTTAACATTTCTTGTTAACGTAGGCCTGCTGGTGATAAATTATTTGAGTTTCTGTATGTTGGAAAAAGTCTTTATTTTGCCTTCATTTTTGAAAACTATTTTAGCTGGGTTATGAATTTAAGGTTTAGAGATTTAGGATTTTTTCCTTCAAAGCATTTAAAATGTTGCTCCATTGTTTTCTTGCTTGCATGGTTTCTAGTGAGAAATCTGGTGACATACCTATCATTTTCCCCTGCATATGTTTTTCTTTCTCTCTGCTTTTAAGATTTTCATCATTCGATTTAAGCAATTTGATTATGATGTACCCTAGAGTAGTTTTCTTAATGTTTTTTGTACTTGGGATTTGTTAACCTTCTTGTATCTGTGTGCTTAACGTGTTCATCAAATTTGGAAATTTTTTGCCCACTATTTCTTCAAATATTTTTTCTGTTAACTCCCTCACTCCTTTGGGGACTTTAAAGTGTCATTAATCCCATCCAGTGTATTTTCAACTCAGACATTTCAGAAGTTCTATTTATAGCTTTTTTTTTTTTAAAGGTTTTTATTAGATATCTATTTTATACATATTAGTGTATACATGTCAATCCCAATCTCCCAATTCATCCAACCAGAACCACCACCCCTGCTTTCCCCCCTTGGTGTCCATACATTTGTTCTCAACATTTGTGTCTCTATTTCTGCCTTGCAAACAGTTCTTCTGTACCATTTTTCCAGATTCCACATGTATGCCTTAATATACGATATTTGTTTTTCTCTTTCTGACTTACTTCACTCTATATGACAGTCTCTAGGTCCATCCACGTCTCTACAAATGACCCAATTTCGTTCCTTTTTATGGCTGAGTAATATTCCTTTGTATATATATATACGACATCTTGTTTATCCATTCATCTGTTGATGAGTGTTTAGGTTGCTTCCATAACCTGACTATTGTAAACAGGGCTGCAATGAACATTGGGGTGCATGCGTCTTTTTGAATTATGGTTTTCTTTGGGTATATGCCCAGTAGTTGGATTGCTGGGTCATATGGTAATTTTATTTTTAGTTTTTTAAGGAACCTCCATACTGTTCTCCATAGTGGCTGTGTCAATTTAAACTCCCACCAACAGTGCAAGAGGGTTCCTTCTTCTCCACACCCTCTCCAGCATTTGTTGTTTGTAGATTTTCTCATGATGCCCATTCTAACCAGTGTCAGGTGATACCTCGTACTTTTGATTTGCATTTCTCTAATAATTAGTGATGTTGAGCAGCTTTTCATGTGGCTCTTGGCCATCTGTATATCTTCTTTGGAGAAATGTCTAGTTAGGTCTTTTGCCCATTTTTTGATTGGGTTGTTTGTTTTTTTAATATTGAGCTGCAGGAGCTGTTTATATATTTTGGAGAGTAATCCTTTGTCTGTGGATTTGTTTGCAAATATTTTCTCCCATTCTGAGGGTTGTCTTTTCATCTTGTTTATAGTTTCCTTTCCTATGCAAAAGTTTTAAGTTTCATTAGGTCCCATTTGTTTATTTTTGTTTTTATTTCCGTTACTCTAGGAGGGGGGTCAAAAAGGATCTTGCTGTGATTTATGCCTAAGAGTGTTCTTCCTATGCTTTACTCCAAGAGTTTTATAGTGTCTGGTCTTACATTTAGGGCTTTAATCCAATTTGAGTTTATTTTTGTGTACAGTGTTAGGGAATGTTCTAATTTCATTCTTTTACATGTAGCTGTCCAGTTTTCCCAGCACCACTTACTGAAGAGACTGTCTTTTCTCCATTATATATCCTTGCCTCCTTTGTCATAGATTAATTGACCATAGGTGTGTGGGTTTATCTCTGGGCTTTCTATCCTGTACCATTGATCTATATTTCTGTTTTTGTGCTCATACCATATTGTCTTAATTACTGTAGCTTTGTAGTATAGTCTGAAGGCAGGGAGCCTGATTCCTCAAGCTCTGGTTTTTTCCCTCAAGATTGCTTTGGCTATTCAGGGTCTTTTGTGTCTCCATACAAATTTTAAGGTTTTTTGTTCTAGTTCTGTAAAAAATGCCATTGATAATTTGATAGGGATTGCACTGAATCTGTAGATTGCTTTGGGTACTACAGTCATTTTCACATTATTGATTCTTCCAATCCAAGAACGTAGTATATCTCTCCATCTATTTGTGTCATCTTTGATTTCTTTCATCAGTGTCTTACAGTTTTCTTAGTACAGGTCTTTTACCTCCTTAGGTAGGTTTATTCCTAAGTATTTTATGCTTTTTGTTTCAATGGTGAATGGGACTGTTTCCTTAATTTATCTTTCTGATCTTTCGTTGTTAGTGTATAGGAATGCAAGAGATTTCTGTGCATTAATTTTGTATCTGCAACTTTACCAAATTCATTGATTAGCTCTAATAGTTTTCTGATGGCATCTTTAGGATTATCTATGTATAGTATCATGTCATCTGCAAACAGTGACAGTTTTACTTCTTCTTTTCCAATTTGGATTCTTTTATTTCTTTTTCTTCTCTGATTGCCATGGCTAGGACTTCCAAAACTATGTTGAATATTAGTGGCAAGAGTGGACATCCTTGTCTTGTTCCTGATCTTAGAGGAAATGCTTTCATTTTTCATCATTGAGAATGATGTTTGCTGTGGGTTTGTCATATATAGCCTTTATTATGTTGAGGTAGGTTCCCTCTGTGCCCATTTTCTGCAGAGTTTTTTCTCATAAATTGGTGTTGAATTCTGTCAAAAGCTTTTCTGCATCTATTGAGGTGATCATATGGTTTTTATTCTTCAATTTGTTAATATGGTGTATCACATTGATTGATTTGCATATATTGAAGAATCCTTGCATCCCTGGGATAAATCCCACTTGATCATGGTGTATGATCTTTTTTCTGTGTTGTTGGATTCTGTTTGCCAGTATTTTGTTGAAGATTTGTGCATCTATATTCATCAGTGATATTGGTCTGTAGTTTTCTTTTTTTGTAGTATTTTTGTCTGGTTTTGGTATCAGGGTGATGGTGGCCTCGGAGAATGAGTTTGGCCGTGTTCGTCCCTCTGCAATTTTTTGGAAGAGTTTGAGAAGGATGGATGTTAGCTCTTCTCTGTTTGATAGAATTCACCTGTGAAGCCATCTGGATCTGGACTTTTGTTTGTTGGAAGATTTTTAATCACAGTTTCAATTTCATTACTTGTGATTGGTCTGTTCATATTTTCTATTTCTTCCCATTTCAGTATTGGAAGTTTGTACCTTTTTAAGAATTTGTCCATTTCTTCCAGGTTGTCCATTTTATTGGCATAGAGTTGCTTGTAGTAGTCTCTTAGGATGCTTTGTATTTCTGTGGTGTCCGTTTTAACTTCTCCTTTTTCATTTCTATTTTATTGATTTGGGTCCTCTCCCTCTTTTTCTTGATGAGTCTGCTAAAGGTTAATCGATTTTGTTTATCAACTCAAAGAACCAGCTTTTAGTTTTATTGATCTTTGCTATTGTTTTCTTTGTTTCTATTTCATTTATTTCTGATCTGATCTTTATGATTTCTTTCCTTCTACTAACTTTGTGTTTTGTTCTTCTTTCTTTAGTTCCTTTAGGTTTAAGGTTAGATTGTTTATTTGAGATTTTTCTTGTTACTTGAGGTAGGATTGTATTGCTATAAACTTCCCACTCAGAACTGCTTTTGCTGCATCCCATAGGTTTTGGATCATCGTGTTTTCTTTATCATTTGTCTCTAGGTATTTTTTGATTTCCTCTTTGATTTCTTCATTGATCTCTTGGTTATTTAGTAATGTATTGTTTAGCCTCCATGTGTTTGTGTTTTTTATGTTTTTTTCCCTGTAATTGACTTCTAATCTCATAGCGTTGTGGTCAGAAAAGATGCTTGATATGATTTCAATTTTCTTAAATTTACTGAGGCTTGATTTGTGACCCAAGATGTGATCTATCCTGGAGAATGTTCCATGTGCACTTGAAAAGAAAGTGTAATCTGCTGTTTTTGGATGGAATGTCCTATAAATATCAATTAAATCTATCTGGTCTATTGTGTCATTTAAAGCTTGTGTTCCCTTATTAATTTTCTGTGTGGATGATCTGTCCATTGGTGTAAGTGAGGTGTTAAAGTCCCCCACTATTACTGTGTTACTGTTGATTTCCTCTTTTATACCTGTTAGCATTTGCCTTATGTATTGAGGTGCTCCTATGTTGGGTGCATATATATTTATAATTGTTAAAGCTTCTTCTGGCATTGATTCCTTGATCATTATGTAGTGTCCTTCCTTGTCTCTTGTAACATTCTTTATTTGAAAGTCTATTTTATCTGATATGAGTGTTGTTACTCCAGCTTTCTTTTGATTTCCATTTGCATGGAGTATCTTTTTCCATCCCCTCATTTTCAGTCTGTATGTGTCCCTAGGTCTGAAGTGGGTCTCTTGTAGACAGCATATATATGGGTCGTGTTTTTGTATCCATTCAGCGAGCCTGTGTCTTTTGGTTGGAGCATTTAATCCATTCATGTTTAAGGTAATTATCGATATGTATGTTCCTATTACCATTTTCTTAATTGTTTTGGGTTTGTTTTTGTAGGTCCTTTTCTGCTCTTGTGTTTCCCACTTAGAGAAGTTCCTTTAGCATTTGTTGTAGAGCTGGTTTGGTGGTGCTGAATTCTCTTAGCTTTTGCTTGTCTGTAAAGCTTTTGATTTCTCTCTCAAATCTGAATGAGATCCTTGCCAGCTAGAGTAATCTTGGTTGTAGGTTCTTCGCTTTCATCACTTTAAATATATTGTGCCACTCTCTTCTGGCTTGTTGAGTTTCTGCTGAGAAATCAGCTGTTAACCTTATGGGAGTTTCCTTGTATGTTATTTGTTGTTTTTCCCTTGCTGCTTTCAATAATTTTTCTTTGTCTTTAATTTTTGTCAATTTGATTACTGTGTGTCTCTGTGTGTTTCTCCTTGGGTTTATCCTGCCTGGAACTCTCTGTGCTTCCTGGACTTGGGTAGCTATTTCCTTTCCCATGTTAAGGAAGTTTCTGACTATAATCTCTTCAAATATTTTCTCGGGTCCTTTCTCCCTGTTCTCCTTCTATAATGAGAATGTTGGTGCATTTAACATTGTCCCAGAGGTCTTTTAGGCTGTCTGCATTTCTTTTCATTCCTTTATCTTTTCTATTCCATTGCAGTGAATTCCACCATTCTGTCTTCCAGGTCACTTGTCCATTCTTCTGCCTCAGTTATTCTGCTATTGATTCCTTCTAGTGTATTTTTCAATTCAGTTATTGTATTGTTCATCTCTGTTTGTTCTTTAAATTCTTGGTGTTTGCTCTTTAATTCTTCTAGGTCTTTGTTAAACATTTCTTGCATCTTCTCAATCTTTGCCTCCATTCTTTTTCCGAGGTCCTGGATCATCTTCACTATCATTATTCTGAACTCTTTTTCTGGAAGGTTGCCTATCTCCACTTCTTTTAGTTGTTTTTCTGGGGTTTTATCTTGTTCCTTCATCTGGTACATAGTCCTCTGCCTTTTCCTTTTGTCTATCTTTCTGTGAATGTGGTTTTTGTTCCCCCAGCTGCAGGATTGTAGTTCTCCTTGATTCTGCTGTCTGCCCTCTGGTGGATGAGGCTATCCTAGAGGCTTGTGCAAGCTTCCTGATGGGAGGGACTGGTGGTGGGTAGAGCTGGGTGTTGCTCTGGTGGGCAGAGGTCAGTAAAACTTTAATCTGCTTGTCTGCTGCTGGGTGGGGCTGAGTTCCCTCCCTGTTGGTTGTTTGGCCTGAGGCAACCCAGCACTGAGCCTACAGGCTCTTTGGTGGGGCTAATGGCCAACTCTGGGAAGGCTCACGCCAAAGAGTACATCCCAGAACTTCTGCTGCCAGTGTCCTTGTCCCATCAGTGAGTCACAGCCACCCCCTGCCTCTGCAGGAGACCCTCCAACACTAGCAGGTAGGTCTGGTTCAGTCTCCTGTGGGGTCACTGCTCCTTCCCCCTGGGTCCTGATGTGCACACTACTTTGCGTGTGCCCTCCAAGAGTGGAGTCTGTGTTTCTCCCAGTCCTGTCAAAGTCCTGCAATCAAATCCCAGTAGCCTTCAAAGTCTGATTCTCTGGGAATTCCTCCTCCCATTGCTGGACCCCCAGGTTGGGAAGCCTGACGTGGGGCTCAGAACCTTCACTCCAGTGGGTGGACTTCTGTGGTATAATTGTTCTCTGGTTTGTGAGTCACCCACCCAGCGGTTATGGGATTTGATTTTATTGTGATTGCGCCCCACCTACCATCTCACTGCGCTTCTCCTTTGTCTTTGGATGTGGGGTATCTTTTTTGGTGAATTCCAGTGTCTTCCTGTTGATGACTGTTCAGCAGTTAGTTGTGATTCTGGTGCTCTCGCAAGAGGGAGTCTGTATCTTCTTTATACCTTTCATGTCTCTACTTAACATGGTCAGTTTTTCTCTAGCGTTTTTCTGGGTCTCATATCATTTGTTTCTTGTCTCTCAGCAACCTCCATCCTTCATTCTTTGATGTCCAATGTCTTGACAATCATTGTTTCATTTATTTACTCTGGTTTTTTTCAGGTTTTTTGTTTGTTTTTTATCTGTTTGTTTTCAGATGGGAAAGTAAATTTCATCCCTGTTACTCTATCTTGGCAGCAAATTGAATTCCTTCTAGGTCTTTCTAAAAATCCCAATTCTCTCTTTTTTTTAAATAAATTTATTTATTTATGGCTGTGTTGGGTCTTTGTTGCTGCGTACAGGCTTTCTCTAATTGTGTTGAGCAGGGGCTACTCTTCGCTGCAGTGCGCGGGCTTCTCGTTGCAGTGGCTTGTCTTGTGGAGCACAGGCTCTAGGCACACGGGCTTCAGTAGTTGTGGCACATGGACTCAGTAGTGTGTCACTTGGGCTTCAGTAGTTGTGGCTCACAGGATCTAGAGCACAGGCTCAGTAGTTGTGGTGCATGGGCTTAGTTGCTCCACGGCTTGTGTGATCTTCCCGGACCAGGGCTTGAACCCATGTCTCCTGCACTGGCAGGCAGATTCTTAACCACTGTGCCACCAGGGAATTCCCCCCCAATTCTCTTGTAAATTTTATCATAAAGAGTGATCCATTAAATTCCTGGTACCTTATGTTAGGTATGTATGGTCATACACTTAATACCTGCATCCCTTTTTCCTTGCTAACAGAGCCTTGATTTTGTTTTGGGACAACTCAGTCCACTGGGGAATTTCTGGAAAAGATTTTCTCTCAGACCAAAAATGGAGCTAGAGATAGAGCAAAGCCCTTTTTCTGTTACCCCTTCATGCTCTTCTTAGAATATTTTGAGAGAGGATTTGATGCTCGAATATGTATCAACTAGTTTGCATTTATGTGGCAAAAATCTAAGGTAAAATTATCAAACACGGTAAGGAAGAACAGGAGAACTGTAGACAGGTGATCCCTACCTTGAACCACATAACCATGCTTGGGCTCACCTACCTTTAGACTTCCTGTTAAGTGAGATAATACACAGTCCTAATATTTAAGCCACTGTTTTCCAGGCTTTCTGTGACTTGCAGCAAAATATATCTTAAGTCCTACTTTAACAATGGGCCAGTTTCTCAGATTTATCTGATTATTTTCCTCCAGAATAGAAAAGATGTTCTGGGAATGAAGATCTTTATTAGAGGCAGTGGACTCTCAATGGCAAACCACTTACTTCACAATTTGTCAAAGGAGTGGCACTATTTTAGCCATGCCTGTAGTCAGTCAAAGAGCCCTGTAGACTTTGCCCTTAGATTCATTTCATAGACAATGGCTATGCAGAAGTTGTGCTGATAGGGAACTTGATGGCAATGTCCCCAGGAGAACTGCATTGATTCTTGAATGGAATACTAACTTCCACTGACTGTGATCCACAGGGGGAAAAAAAGCTCTAACCAAAGTTACTTGAAATAACATGTATTGATACAGTTCCATCATAAATAATACATACTGTTAATATGGCTTTAAATAATGTATAATTCTAGATTTGCATAATAAATAATACATAAATATGTAATCATCCCGTGAAGTCATATGAAATTAGTAATCATGAAGGAAACTTAAGCTGTTAACATGCTATGAGAGGAAAGTCTTCCAAGTGGCTTGGAGGGCCTTAATCAGTGCTCCTGCGTAATGTCTTAGCTGAGAGAAACACCAGCCTTGTAGAATGTACTTGATCCACACATCTTTTGACTGAAGAAAAGTAACTATTATAGCCAATGAAGGGTTTCCAAGGTCTGTAAAGATACCACTATTTTTTTAATTTAATTTTTATTTTATATTGGAGTACAGTTGATTTACAATGTTGTGTTAGTTTCAGGTGTACAGCTAAGTGATTCACTTATACATATACATACATCCATTCTTTTTCAGATTCTTCTCCCATATAGGTTATTACAGAATATTGAGTAGAGTTCCCTGTGCTATACAGTAGGAATTTTTGATTATCTATTTTATATACAGTAGTTTGTATATGTTAATCCCAAACTCCTAGTTTATCTTTCCCTGCCACATTTCCCCTTTGGTAACCATAACTTTGCTTTTGAAGTCTGTGAGTCTGCTTCTCTTTTGTAAATAAGTTCATTTGTATCATTTTTTCTAAGATTCCACATATAAGTGGTATCATATGATATTTGTCTTTCTGTATCAGACTTCACTTAGCATGACAATCTCTAGATCCATCCATGTTGCTGCAAATGGCATTATTTCATTCTTTTTTATGGCTGAGTAATATTCCATTGTGATATGTACCACATCTTCTTTACCCATTCACCTGTCGATGAACATTTAGGTTGCTCCCATGTCTTTGCTATGGTAAATAGTGCTGCAGTGAACATTGGGGTGCATGTATCTTTTCTAATTACGGTTTTCTCAGGATATATGCCCAAGAGTAGTTCTATTTTTAGTTTTTTAAGGAACCTCCATACTGTTCTCCATAGTGGCTGTACCAATTTACGTTCCCACCAACAGTGTAGGAGGGTTCCCTTTTCTCCACATCCTCTCCAGTATTTATTGTTTGTAGATTTTTTGATGATGGCTATTCTGAGTGGTGTGAGGTAATACCTCATTGTAGTTTTGATTTGCATTTCTCTAATAATTAGTGATGTGAGCATCTTTTCATGTGCTTTTTTGCCATCTATATGTCTTCTTTGGAGAAATGTCTATTTAGATCTCCACCCATTTTTTGATTGGATTGGTTTTTTTTTTTGATATAGAGCTGCATGAGCTGTTTGTATATTTTGGAGATTAATCCCTTGTAGGTCTCTTCATTTGCAAATATTTTCTCCCATTCTGTAGTTCGTCTTTTTCATTTTGGTTATGGTTTCCTTTGCTTTGCAAAAGCTTTTAAGTTTAATTAGGTCCCATTTGTTTAGTTTTGTTTTTATTTTCATTAGGAGGTGGATCAAAAAATATCTTGCTGCAATTTATGTCAAAGAATGTTCTGCCTATGTTTTCCTCTAAGAGTTTTATAGTATCCGGTCTTACATTTAGGTCTTTAATCCACTTTGAGTTTATTTTTGTTTCTAGCATTAGAAAATGTTCTAATTTAATTCTTTTACATGTAGCTGTCCAGTTTTCCCAGCACCACTTATTGAAGAGGTCATCTTTTCTTTATTGTATATTCTTGCCTCCTTTGTCATTGATTAATTGACCATAGGTGCATGGGTTTATTTCTGGGCTTTCTGTCCTGTACCATTGAGCTATATTTCTGTTTTTGTGTCAGTACCACACTGCTTTGATGACTGTAGCTTTGTAGTGTAGTCTGAAGTCAGGGAGCCTGATTCCTCCAGCTCTGTTTTTCTTTCTCAATATTGCTTTGGTTATTTGGGGTGTTTTGTGTTTCCATACAAATTGTAAAATTTTTTGTTTTAATTCTGTGAAAAATGCTATTGGTAACTTGAGAGGGATTGCACTGAATCTGTAGATTACTTTGGATAGTACAGTCATTTTGACAATATTGATTCTTCCAATCCAAGAACATGGTATATCTTTCCATCTGTTTGTGTCATCTTCAGTTTCTTTCATCAGCTTCCTATAGTTTTCAGAGTACAGGTCTTTTGCCTCCTTAGGTAGGTTTATTCCTAGATATTTTATTCTTTTTGATGTGATGGTAAATTGGATTGTTTCTTTAATTTCTCTTTCTGATCTTTCATTGTTAATGCATAGGAATGCAACAGATTTCTGTGTATAAATTTTGTATCCTGCAACTTTACCGAATTTATTGATGAGCTCTAGTAGTTCTCTGGTAGTATCTTTAGGATTTTCTATGTATAGTATCATGTCATCTGCAAGCAGTGACAGTTTTACTTCTTCTTTTCCAGTATGGATCCCTTTTATTTCTTTTTTCTTCTGTGATTTCCATGGCTAGGACTTCCAAGACTATGTTGAATAAAAGTGGCGAGAGTGGACATCCTTGACTTGTTCCTGATCTTAGAGGAAATGCTTTCAGCTTTTCACATTGAGAATGATGTTATCTGTGGGTCTGTCATATATGGCCTTTATTATGTTGAGGTAGGTTTCCTCTATGCCCATTTTCTGCAGAGTTTTTTCTCATAAATTGGTGTTGAATTTTGTCAAAAGCTTTTTCTGCATCTATTGAGATGATCATATGGTTTTTATTCTTCAGTTTGTTAATATAGCATATCACACTAATTGATTTGTGGATATTCAAGAATCATTTCATCCCTGGGATAAATTCCACTTGATCATGGTGTACCATCCTTTTAATGTATTGTTGGATTTAGTTTGCTAGTATGTTGTTGAGGATTTTTGCATTTATGTTCATCAGTGATATTGGCCTGTAATTTTCTTTTTTGTTTGTTATCTTTTGGTATCAGGGTGATGGTGCCCTCATAGAATGAATTTGGTAGTGTTCCTTCCTCTGCAATTTTTGGAAGAGTTTCAGAAGGATAGGAGTTAACTCTTCTCTAATGTTCTCTAAATGTTTGATAGACTTCGCCTTGTGAAGCCATCTGGTCCTGGACTTTTGTTTGTTGGAAGTTTTTTAATCACGTTTCAATTTCAGTACTTGTAATTGGTCTGTTCATATTTTCTATTTCTTCCTGATTCTTGGAAGGTCATATCTTTCTAAGAATTTGTCCATTTCTTCTTGGTTGTCCATTTTATTGGCATATATTGCCTTGTAGTAGTCTCTTATGATCCTTTGTATTTCTGAGATAACACTATTTTTTAATCTCAAATCCATCACTGATTGATTGATTGAAAGACTATTGAAGAGTTCCCTAAAAACAAGGCAATAAAAATCATTGTCATTGACTCTATCAAACCTTACATTTCTCCAAGGACTCACTTGTGTTATTTTATTTAACAGTAACCCTAATACCCTGTGAGATGGACACCATTTTCTTCATTCTCCAGCTCAGGGAACAATGGGTGGGAGAAGTAAAGTGACTTACCCAAGGTCACACAGCCAATTAGTGGCAGGGAAAGGTATACGACGCTCCTGAAACCAAAGCCTGTTGTTTTCCTTAACATTGTACTATCCTGTCTCTCATTTTTAATGTAGCTCTTTTCTGTGGATTAAGATCCTGGACATTTTATAATTTAGATTCAGCAGACCTTTGAAGAATTCCTTTTGTTTGTTTGACACTGTACTAGACATCTGATGTGGGCCATGTCATTTGTCCCCACAGTATTCCTTTTGGGCACCTGTATCTTCACCTTACAGATTAGGAAACTGAGGCTCAGAAAAATGAAGTAACTTACCTCAGAGTGTGAGGAAAAGCTGAGTCCTGTGCCTCCAAACCACAGCACACTGCATCTCTGGCAACGAGTGATGAGAGGTACTTCCTGCTTTTATACCAGTCTCTCTGCCCTTCTCTGGAGAGCACACCCAAGTCCCTTGCCTGATAAAATTCGATGTCTTTTTTCCGGAATGGGAAAGGTAATGTTCCAGGAATGGAGGTTGATGTCAAGAGATTTAGCGTGACCAAGGACAAACTTTCTACTTCACAGATTTTCAAAGGGCTGGCATTCTGAGCAATGTCAGGTACACTAGTAGCCAAGCCTGTTCACGGTACTTCAAAAACACTCAAATTCTTGAGTCCCTCATGCATTCCTCTACAGTATATAATTGGTTAAAAGTCCCCACTCCTCTGGTAATAGCATTCTTGGAAAGTGTGCTTTGAGTTCAGTTCTTCTGGGAAAGACATAACTTACTGAAGAGATATGGAGAAGAGTTGAAACCATAAATGTCGAGCTTACCCAGGAGAGTAAATATAAACCACTTGCATCTTTCAGGCTGAATTATAGCTTATCAAGCACACATTAAAACTTTAAGCCTTTTTTTCCTTAAGTAAGAATAAATCTAAGTTGACTATTCCAGCATATGTATTTGTTTTCCCTGCACTGTCTATAAACCATGTCCAAGGTGAGTATTCATAAGCCTGAGCAAAAACTAGACGAACAATTCTGAGAATAAGTGACAACTATAACAGTTCACGATAAGACAGTCACAACAAAGGAAATGCTATGCATTAAGTGATTTTTCTTGCAAATCCTTTATACATATGTCAGGCTGTGTGCTGGCAGAATGAAAGAGAATAAATCAAAGAGAATACCCGTGTGAGGAAGGCTTTTTAGGCAAATGCCGTCTTGCATGCATAAATCAAATAAATAGTGATTTAAAAAAAAACTAAAAGAACAGGATAGATTTCTATGGAATTTTACACAATGAAGTTATTTAGCAATTGCACAATTTATATTTATAGAACACTTTACAATTATTTGCTCATTATATCTTATGACATTTCTGGCAAGTAGGTCCATACCATTAATTTCATTATATAGGCAAGGTAACTCAAGCAGGGAATTCTAAAGGAACTTTCTCAAGGTCGCACAGCCAGGTGTGAGCAGGAGTTACTTTGGAACTCTTGCTCCCACAATCTTGAGTTGCATTTCAGGGTAGGGCTTAAGCTGCCTCTTAGCTTTCTCCTCGATGAAGGACAGGTCGGGGGGCATACCTGGACATCTGGAGGTGGGTGGTAAAGGCAATGGCTCCTGTCAGTTAATCTAGCAGTGCCAGTGGTTGGTGTTGGTTTTAGCATTTCAGCTGGAATATGGACCCATCGGCATGTCGATATATGTGTATACAACGAAAACACACATCTGCAATAGAGCCTAGTTTGAGTTGTTCATAATGGTTAAGTCTAAAGCTATAGTTTTCGGCCCTGGCTGCAATATTTGGGGGGCATTAAAAATAAACAAATGCCCCAGGATCAGTTAAATCTGAATCTCTGAGATTGGGGCTTGGGCAAGGACATTTTCAAAGAGTGACCAGATTTTTTAACATGTGGCCAGAGTTGAGAACCACTGGTATAACGAATCCTCCAGATCTGTGGTACATGGTTGGGCAGGTTGTTCACTGCATGAGGACACCTAATGGAGCGGCCAGTGAGGACTGAAATCCAGCTCACACAGAGTGTGCCCTAATTTGGAGGTGGCATTTGTTCTCAAAAAAGTCACCTTTTGTTTAATTCCCACAAAGGAAGCCCTGAGTCAGTCCCCTATTCTTGGATATGCATTGTTGCATATTCTACATATTTCGTTTTCAGCTTATTTTTCATGCATTCAGTAAAAATTACATTTAGCATCTACTGCATGCTGAGCACTTGGTATACTTAGGGATACAACAACAAAACCCACACAGTCCTGTTCCTATGGAGTCCACAGTCTGCTGGGGAAGACAAGTGACTGAACAGGGAGTTACACACATGGGAAGTGCTCCAACAGGCGTGAGTACAGGAAGCTGGGGAGGACACTGGAAGGGCGCTCCACCCAGACTTGGGGCACAGGGGTCCTCATGATAGAATAAGGAGGGAGTATAAAAGGGAGAGAGTAGCATTCAAGGCTGAGTGGAAACGTGAAGAAACCTGGAATCAAGAGAGGCCGAGGATTACTGGGGAATTGGCAGTGGTTCAGCCCATCCACCCAGAAGATGGAGTGAAGAAAAGCTGGAGGACGAGCTGGGGAGTGCGGTAAGTTCTCCCAATCTTCCAGCAGCTGGGTTGGCCACTTGCAAGCATCATCACTTGTGCTCTGCTCCTCAGTCTCACCTTCCTCTTTCCATCCTCTCTCCTTCCCTCCCATCTTCTTTTCATATACAGTCCTTTATTAGAGCAGAAAATACCTATACCACTGTACCCTACTTTCTGGAATCTCCAACTTCAAGCGCTGGAAACAATCAAAAAGCTTGGAAGCAGGCAAAGGAACAAACAAGCGTGGGGACACAGATGTCACTGCTTCGCTCGGTGCCACCTGGCAAAAACTTGCAACTGGCACAAATCCTTCCTTGCTCACCACTCTTTTTACTTGATATGCCTCATCCTGAACTCACATTCAACATTACCATCCTAATCCCTGGGCTGGTGGGGGTGGTGTGGAGTGGGGGGATGGGGTATTATAAATGAAACAAGCTTCGTCATGAGCTCATGAAATTACTGAAGCCGGGTGATGAGTACATGAGTATTTACTATACTAGCTCCTCTATTTCTGATTATGTTTGAAATTTCCATTATAAAAAGGATAAAAACAAAAACTTAAGATCTCTGCTGTTTCTTCTTTTGTTTTGCTTATCATTGCCTCTAGTGATGCTCTGTTTTTAAAAAAAAACAAACTCTGGTTTGATTTGATTCAGGTTCTATTTTTTACTTCATAATAGTTTGCCTTTATCTTATTCACAGGGCTGTTATAATGAGCAAAATTTCCTAATGCATAAAAATCATGATTCAGTGGATCAAAATTCACTTCATCCTCAAAAGCTTGGGTGTGCTTTGTATAATATACCCATCCACTCCCTTCCCATTCCCCCCTCATGATTCTGATAGATGGCCTACCTTCCCATCCTGCTGTGGCCATGGCAACTTTCAATATTCAGAGATTGTCAGGCTGACCCTCTGCTTCCATGCGTCCTGTGAAATCGGGAATGTTTCTCCACTTGCAGTTGGAAGGCCTGCAGTGGGAAAGGGGGAAAATGGACAGTCAGTCTTTGAGCAACTTCACTTCCCAATCCCATTTCCATACAGTAGCTGCAGCAACTGCACAGCAACTGTCCTATCTTCTAATGCATGAGACTGAACGCTTGTAAACTGGAATGAGACTTCCCACAGGCCTCCAAGCCATGAAATAACTCACTCACTTCATTTCACAACGTTCTAGAGTAATAGTGTACATGTTTGGCACGAAACATGGCCTCCCCTGAACAGCCATGGTAGCTCGTCCACACATCTATGATACATGGCTATAATGCTGTGTTCTATGCTCTTCCCTCCACCTGCTCCTCCCCATCGATGGAGCTCCCTAAGAACAGGGGCAGGACAATCTTTTTAAACTCCCAGGACCTAGTGTTCTATTTGACCCATGGTGGATGATCCACATGTGTTTGTTAAGTGAATGAATGTCCTAATCATACTGAGATGTAAGCCTACTTGATTTGGAAGGAATTTATTTGGAAGTACTGTATTTAGAAACAAAGTATATTCAAGTCTTCCAGCAGGCAAATGTGGCTATGTCAGGCCCGTCTTTTGATGGCCTCCCTTCCCATACACATGTACCATGACTTGGCTTCCTAAGGCTGAGTCTGTCTGATTAGAACACAGTCATTCTGCCCCAACTCTACCTCTTCCAAAGAATGAAAAAGAAATAAAAATCAAACTTTTCATTTGTGCTTTTGTCAAGATTGAACAACCAGCTTATTGATGAAGGATTTATATTATTTCAACCAGTCTCTATAGCTGCTTATGGCTACAACCAAAGTCTTTCTGGCTCTTGTCTATTCCCAAAGGCCAATATCCCTCTGTGCTATGACCTCCAAGGGGCCCAAGGATGGAGTTAGGGTGAGTATATGGGAAGAACCTTCTACACAACAAGACAGTGCAGACTAAGTTTGCTCCACCCTCTCTTTGTTGTTTCCATCTCCAGGACATACAGGAAGTGGATGAAGATTTGCAGCTCCTTAGAGAGAAGCACCCCTAAGCTGCACCTTGAAGGAAAACAGAAGGGGGAGTCAGCAGGCTCTGGCCCACAGTGCTACTGAGAAGTTACTAGATTACACAGGCATCCAGCCATAAATTTGCTTCCACTAGCATAAATCACACAAATATGACACGACTGAACATGTGCTAGAGCCAAATGTGCATATTGTGATTCTTTTATCATCTCCTCAACCAAATCCGACAACAGGAATTTCATAGTTCTGCCCTTCATTAGAAACCTGACTTTTTAAAAAATGGGCCTGATAGTGTGAGGAACCTCAAACAGCTGTAGCTAAAGCTCTCCTCTGCTCAACTGCCTCCCCTGCCAGATTTCAGTGCCCACTGACCTCCTGCACGGTGGGACAAACTGCACCCACTCTGGCTTTGCTACACCTTGACTGCTCACTTGAGTTTATCTTACAGGTGAGGAAACTGAGACTTTAGATATTAAAACCACTTCCCTCACAGGATTGTTTGAGTATCCAATGAGCTCACTGATCAAAACGCCCAGCGAGTGGCATGGCTGCTGTGCCGCAGGGGCTCAGCAAGGTGCCCATCCCCTGGATAAGCCCTTGCAGAGACGCTGCTGCTGCTGCTTTCTGTGGGCATGTCTCTGCCTCTTCTCTGACTCCATCATTGTCCTGGCTGCCCCTCAAGGCCAGGACCCCTGTCTCCTCTCTGTCTCGTGGCACCCTCTCTCATTAGGCACTCAATAAATGTTGTTGACAGACTGGCTGACTGCCTGGCTGACTAAAGATGGCATCTTTCCACCAAGGGCAAGTGTCCTTCGTTGCCTTTATTTATTGCTTAATGTCGAATGGTGTCCTCAGCATGATATAATTTTCCTGAAACACACATCAGAATTAATAAGAATTAAAGAAATCTAAATTGTTGGAGGGTATTGGCCCTAATTAGTATCATATCATTAGTAACAGAATTTGAGTAATGTCTTACAGGTGTAGAAATCTTTTGAGTTAAACATGTCAATTTAACCCTGATTTTTATCTAAATGTTCCCAATTTTTATGACATCATTTCTATGTACATTAATTTTCAAGGAAATTTTCAAGAGAATAGAGAATTACTTCCTGTTTCTTTAAGTTTGGGAGACAAAAATTAAGTAAGAAGCACATTTTATGCTGTTGAACAAATGATA
Source organism: Eubalaena glacialis (assembly GCF_028564815.1). Classification (NCBI taxonomy): domain Eukaryota; kingdom Metazoa; phylum Chordata; class Mammalia; order Artiodactyla; family Balaenidae; genus Eubalaena; species Eubalaena glacialis. The sequence continues at coordinate 48,896,819 of NC_083719.1, forward strand.
AGAATAAACAAAACCATATTCCTTGAAGATCTCCCTTCTTTTCAACACATTGTTAGCAGGCCTTGGAATCAAAGTGAAGGCATCTTTATCCCAAGCTACATTCATCACCATTCTTGCCTATATGATTTGCAAGAGGATGGGGGGAAACATTTAAGTTCAATCAGGTCCTCGGACAGCTTTTTCCTTAGTAAAACATTAAATAAAAACATACATACAGACATATATATATACACACACCACACCAAGAACATAGTAAATCCAGTTTTATGAAGTTTATGAAATGGTTCTGAATTTTTTTTAAAAATCCACCCATATGTCATTTCCCCTTGTCTGCCATTCCTTTAAAATCTCCATCACTGTTGCTTTCACAAACACTCCCCAAATGCTGTCAAATGGGTTATCACTGCCTTGCACTTTTGTTCTTTTGTTAATTTTGGATAAAGTCCTAGAGTGTAGCAATATTATTGAACTCATTTCTGCTTAGCTCTCAAGTTTCCATATCTCCTCTATTACCAAGTGGCAATGCACCCTATAGGCACAATAAATAAATAATACAGCACTGAAGCTATAACAAATCACAAAATACATTATTAAAAAATTAAGAAATAAATATCCTTCTCTTACTTAAATAGAGATTGATTTTATAATGTGGAATGCTGAGGAGAGCTGCTCTGAGATATATTAAAGCCTGGGGACATGCAGAATACAATGTAATGGGCATTGTGCTCCCTCAGCCAGAGGAAAAAACTGCTGCAAGTGAATGGATGTATTTGTGAAATGGAAGCTGATATTCTCTGTTTGTTCACAAGCCAAATATGATGCACTGCTCCCTTTTTCACATAAGGGGGGAAAGACCTGTAGGACACATCTGTCTTTCCTAAGCACAAACTGAGAGTCTAGATGAGAGTCATGAAGATAAATGCTTTCCTGGAACTGAAGTTGGTGAAGAACTATTCCTTTCCTTGGACTTTAAGCACAATTCCGGCTTCCAAAAAGATATTCTCGAACCAGGATTCTGCCAAGCTTCCTCCAAGGTGCTTTATTTAACAAGGAGAGGATATGGCATAGATCTCTCCACAAGGTGTACATTTCAAGAGAAGAAATTAAATAGGATCCCTTCTCCAGAGGCATGAATATTTTCTATGGAAAAGACAAAGTCTATTGGGTCCTAGGACTCTCAGGAAGTTACTCCTGTGTTGTTCACCTTAAGATTTATGTGGGACCATCAACCCACCAGAAGCCACTGCTTCTGTACTGAAGATATACTCTTACTCCATCCTGGAATGGTGTGGCATTTCTCTATCCTGGCCCTAGATGAATCAGGACTGAGAAAACCTTGCTGACTTCACTGCCCTCTGCAAAGACTCCCAACACCTCCACATAAGGGGAAAGACAATGGCTAACAATTGCCACCATCCTTACCCCATTCCAGAACTTGGCAAGAAGTTTACTCTGGTGGCACAAAAACCACTTCATTTCCTTATCTCATTGCTCTCTGTAAAAGATGCTGGGGAGACTCTAACAACCTCCCGGAGCTGGGATGGTAAACCCATGTAGAGAGGAGTTCCCACCAACTGAGTCATTTTTAATAGACCATTGGAAATAGTTCACTTATAATGAGCTGATCCATTTGGGGATAAGATAGTAAATAAGTGGGCCCCTCTGGTTCCAAAGGCTCTTAAGGCACTACTGGCCAAAAGCTTGACTTGTCTATGTTTTTTATATGACTGTGTCCTTTATCTCCTGTAAGTACATAAGGTGTATATAGGACATACGGCATATATAGGTGATGATTTAGTATTTGCTTTTCTTGCTCTTCGTGGAGAGATTTTTCTCACCTACACCTGAAATTCTCTGGAACATGGAGACTTCCAGGAGCTGGGGCTCACAGAGACTGTGCCATCTTCAATATACAGCTTCTGAGGTCACCCTGGACATGAATACCTGGATGGCAAATGAAAAAGAGAAAAGTGGAAGAACGTAGGGAGATTTCTCACATATCAAACTCCATGTGGAATATATCACTTCCATGCATGTTCCACTGGCCAGAACTAGTTACAGGATCCTACCTATATTCAAGTGGGGCTGGCAGGCATCCTCCCAGTTGGGCATCAGCACGATGGTGGTGAAGACTACAACAGCAGAAAATCAGAACACTGGTGAGAAATGTGTCGGCTGGCATCCCTGAGACCCATAAAACTCAGTGTGGAAAAAAACTATTTCACACCCCATAGTAATTCTGAAATTTTTACAAAGATCTTGGTGAATTCTTCAGATTTAAATTTGCAACATGACCTCTGACTATGAACTCCCACTCCTGTACCTGCTGTCTCTATCCTGCAGTGGGTCACTGAAAGTGCACAAGGTAACCTATTCCTAGTTTTGAATGACCCTGTGCATGTGCACACACACACACATACACAAACAATCCATTCACATACAGTGTATGTGAAGATGGTAGGTCCTACTAAGAATAGGTCATGGGCATTTATGGATCACATTGCAATCCACATAGTAAACAACTTCCCATTCATGTTAGTCCTGCAACTGAGAATTTCTCAGCATCTGCATCATTCCCCAAAAAAACGTCCAAGTGTTCTTCATGCCTCACTCACTTACTGGTCGTCATCTCTCTTTTAACCTGCTGTACTCCTCTTCTCTCCTCATCCCAGCAGTAAAATTCCTAATTCCTCTGCTTGCCTCATACAGAGCACACTGATTCTCTTGGTTTGCTTGAGCCCCTACCTTCAACCCCTACCAGTTTGTCAATAAGTATCATTTAAAACAAGATGAAAAGGAGCTAACCATGTGGGGAACACATTTCATGCAAAAAGAAGAGAAGAGACCCTAAGGGGAGGACAAAGCTTGTCATGTCATATAACTGAGAAAAAGCAGGTTTAAGGACATGGTTGGGAACCTCTCCTTCCAATGTTGATTTGCAACTACGAAGTGGCTGCCCAACCAGAGACTACATTTCCCAGCTCACCTAGATAGGTGAGGCCATGTGACTCGGTGGTAACCTAAGAAAAATACAGATCTTCCTCAACTTACTATGGGGTTACATCCCAATAATCCATTGCAAGTTGAAAATACCTTAAGACAAAAATGCCTTTAAAAGGATCTGGGACAAGATGGCAGAGAAGAAGGACAGTGAGCCCACCTCCTCTGATGAGAACACCAAAATCACAACTAACTGCTGAACAACCACGGGAAAAAAAAAAGACTTCAACCTACCAAAAAAGATACTCTACATCCAAAGACAAAGAAGAAACCAAAATGAGACAGTAGGAGGGGCACACTCACGATATAATCATATCCCATACTCCCTGGGACAGCGACACACAAAGTGGAGAATAATTATAATTCAGAATTTCTCCCACGGAAGTGAGATTTCTGAGCCCCATGTGAGGCTCCCCAGCCTGGGGGTCTGACATGACGAGGAGGAGCCCCCAGAGCATTTGACTTTGAAGGCCAGCAGGGCTTGATCACAGGAGCTCCACAGGACAAGGTGAAACAGAGACTCCACTCTTGGAGGGCACACCAAGGTCTCATGCACACCGGGACACAGAGCAAAGCGGTGACTTCATAGGAACCTGATCCAGACCTACCTGCTGGTCTTGGAGGGTCTTGTAGAGAGGTGGGGGGCAGCTGTGGCTTTCTCTAGGGTCAGAAAAGCAGGTGGCAGAAAATATTGAAGAGTGTTCATCTACTTGAACTTTTTTTTTTTTAACATCTTTATTGCAGTATAATTGCTTTACAGTGTTGTTAGTTTCTGCTGTATAACAAAGTGAATCAGCTATATGCATACGTATATCCCCATATCCCCTCCCTCTTGCATTTCCCCTCCCACCCTCCTTATCCCAACCCTCTAGGTGGTCACAAAGCACGGAGCTGATCGCCCTGTGCCATGCAGCTGCTTCCCACTATCTATTTTACATTTGGTAGTGTATATATGTCAATACTACTCTCTTACTTCGTCCCAGCTTACCCTTCCTCCTCCCGTGTCCTCAAGTCCATTCTCTACGTCTGTGTCTTTATTCCTATCCTGCCCCTAGGTTCATCACAACCGGTTTTTTTTTAGATTCATATATATGTGTTAGCATATGGTATTTGTTATTCTTTCTTACTTCACTCTGTATGACAGACTCTAGGTCCATCCACCTCACTACAAATAACTCAATTTCATTTCTTTTTATGGCTGAGTAATATTCCATTGTATATATGTGCCACATCTTCTTTATCCATTCATCTGTCGATGGACACCTAGGTTGCTTCCATGTCCTGGCTATTGTAAATAGAGCTGCAATGAACGTTGTGGTACATGACTCTTTGAATTATGGTTTTCTCCAGGTATATGCCCAGTAGTGGGATTGCTGGGTCATTTGGTAGTTCTATTTTTAGTTTTTTAAGGAACCTCCATAATGTTCTCTATAGTGGCTGTATCAATTTACATTCCCACCAACAGTGCAAGAGCGTTCCCTTTTCTCCACACCCTCTCCAGCATTTATTGTTTCTAGATTTTTTGATGATGGCCATTCTGACTGGTATGAGGTGATACCTCATTGTAGTTTTGATTTGCATTTCTCTAATGATTAGTGATGTTGAGCATCCTTTCATGTGTTTGTTGGCAATCTGTATATCTTCTTTGGAGAAATGTCTCTTTAGGTCTTCTGCCCACTTTTGGATTGGGTTGTTTTTTTGGTATTGGGCTGCATGACCTGCTTGTAAATTGTGGAGATTAATCCTTTGTCAGTTGCTTCATTTGCAAATATTTTCTCCCATTCTGAGGGTTGTCTTTTCATCTTGTTTATATTTTCCTTTGCTGTGCAACAGCTTTTAAGTTTCATTAGGTCCCATTTATTTTTGTTTTTATTTCCATTTCTCTAGGAGGTGGGTCAAAAAGGATGTTGCTGTGATTTGTGTCATAGAGTGTTCTGCCTATGTTTTCCTCTAAGAGTTTTACAGTGTCTGACTTTACATTTAGGTCTTTAATCCATTTTGAGTTTATTTTTGTGTATGGTGTTAGGAGTGTTCTAATTTCATTCCTTTACATGTAGCTGTCCAGTTTTCCCAGTACCACTTATTGAAGAGGCTGTCTTTTCTCCATTATATATTCTTGCCTCCTTTATCAAAAATAAGGTGACCATAGGTGCATCAGTTTATCTCTGGGCTTTCCATCCTGTTCCATTGATCTATATTTCCAGTTTCGTGCCAGTACCATACTGTCTTGATTACTGTAGTTTTGTAGTATAGTCTGAAGTCCAGGAGCCTGATTCCTCCAGCTCCGTTTTTCTTCCTCAACATTGCTTTGGCTATTCAGAGTCTTTTGTGTTTCCATACAAATGGTGAAATTTTTTGTTCTAGTTCTGTGAAAAATGCCATTGGTAATTTGATAGGGATTACATTGAATCTGTAGATTGCTTTGGTAGTATAGTCATTTTCACAATGTTGATTCTTCCAATCCAAGAACATGGTATATCTCTCCATCTGTTTGTATCGTCTTTCATTTCTTTCATCAGTGTCTTATAGTTGTCTGCATACAGGTCTTTTGTCTCTTTAGGTAGGTTTATCCCTAGGTATTTTATTCTTTTTGTGGCAATGGTAAATGGGAGTGTTTCCTTAATTTCTCTTTCAGATTTTTCATCATTAGTGTATAGGAATGCAAGAGATTTCTGTGCATTAATTTTGTATTCTGCTACTCTACCAAATTCATTGATTAGCTCTAGTAGTTTTCTGGTAGCATCTTCAGGATTCTCTATGTATAGTATCATGTCCTCTGCAAACAGTGACAGCTTTATTTCTTTTTTTCCGATTTGGATTCCTTTTATTTCTTTTTCTTCTCTGATTGCTGTGGCTAACACTTCCAAAAGTATGTTGAATAATAGTGGTGAGAGTGGGCAACCTTGTCTTGTTCCTAATCTTACAGGAAATGGTTTCAGTTTTTCACCATTGAGAACGATGTTGGCTGTGCGTTTGTCATATATGGCCTTTATTATGTTGAGGTAATTTCCCTCTATGCCTACTTTCTGGAGGGTTTTTATCATAAATGGGTGTTGAATTATGTCAAAAGCTTTTTCTGCATCTATTGAGATGATCATATGGTTTTTCTCCTTCAATTTGTTAATAAGGTTTATCACATTGATTTGCGTATACTGAGAATCCTTGCTTTCCTGGGATAAACCCCACTTGATTATGGTGTATGATCCTTTTAATGTGCTGTTGGATTCTGTTTGCTAGTATTTTGTTGAGGATTTTTGCATCTATGTTCATCAGTGATATTGGCCTGTAGTTTTCTTTTTTTGTGACATCTTTGTCTGGTTTTGGTATCAGGGTGAACGTGGCCTCGTAGAATGAGTTTGGGAGTGTTCCTCCTCCTGCTATATTTTGGAAGAGTTTGAGAAGGACAGGTGTTAGCTCTATTCTAAATGTTTGATAGAATTCACCTGTGAAGCCATCTGGTCCTGGACTTTTGTTTGTTGGAAGATTTTTAATCGCAGTCTCAATTTCAGTGCTTGTGATTGGTCTATTTATATTTTCTCTTTCTTCCTGGTTCAGTTTCAGAAGGTTGTGCTTTTCTAAGAATTTGTCCATTTCTTCCAGGTTGTCCATTTTATTGGCATATAGTTGCCTGTAGTAATCTCTCAAGATCCTTTGTATTTCTGCAGTGTCAGTTGTTACTTCTCCTTTTTCATTTCTAATTCTATTGATTTGAGTCTTCTCCCTTTTTTTCTTGATGAGTCTGGCTAATGGTTTATCAATTTTGTTTATCTTCTCAAAGAACCAGCCTTTAGTTTTATTGATCTTTGCTATTGTTTCCTTCATTTCTTTTCCATTTATTTCTGATCTGATCTTTATGATTTCTTTCCTTCTGCTAACTTAGGGTTTTTTTTGTTTTTCTTTCTCTAATTGCTTTAGGTGTAAGGTTAGGTTGTTTATTTGAGATGTTTCTTGTTTCTTGAGGTAGCACTGTATTGCTATAAACTTCCCTCTTAGAACTGCTTTTGCATCACTTCTCGGCCTTTTGGCTAAGATCAAGTGTAGAACTGCTTTTGCTGCATCCCATAGGTTTTGGGTCGTCGTGTTTTCACTGACATTTGTTTCTAGGTATTTTTTGATTTCCTCTTTGTTTTCTTCAGTGATCTCTTGGTTATTTAGTAGTGTACTCTTTAGCCTCCATGTGTTTGTATTTTTTGCAGATTTTTTCCTGTAATTGATATCTAGTCTCATAGCATTGTGGTCGGAAAAGATACTTGATACTATTTCAATTTTCTTAAATTTACCAAGGCTTGATTTGTGACCCAAGATATGATCCTGGAGAATGTTCCATGAGCACTTGAGAAGAAAGTGTATTTTGTTGGTTTTGGATGGAATGTTCTATAAATATCAGTTAAGTCCATCTTGTTTAATGTATCATCAAAGCTAGTGTTTCCTTATTTATTTTCATTTTGGATGATCTGTCCATTGGTGAAAGTGGGGTGTTAAAGTCCCCTACTATGATTGTGTTACTGTCGATTTCCCCTTTTATGTCTCTTAGCATTTGTCTTATATATTGAGGTGCTCTATGTTGGGTGCATAAATATTTGCAATTGTTATATCTTCTTCTTGGACTGACCCCTTGATCATTATGTAGTGTCCTTCTTTGTCTCTTGTAATAGTCTTTATTTTAAAGTCTCTTTTGTCTGATATGAGAACTGCTACTCCAGCATTCTTTTGATTTCCATTTGCATGGAATATCTTTTTCCATCTCCTCACTTTCAGTCTGTATGTGTCCCTAGGTTGAAGTGGGTCCCTTGTAGACAGCAATACATACGGGTCTTGTTTTTGTATCCATTCAGCCAGTCTATGTCTTTTGGTTGGAGCATTTAATCCATTTACATTTAAGGTAGTTATTGATATGTATGTTTCTATTACCATTTTATTAATTGTTTTGGGTTTGTTATTGTAGGTCTTTTCCTTCTCTTGTGTTTCCTGCCTAGAGGAGTTCCTTTAGCATTTGTTGTAAAGCTGGTTTGGTGGTGCTGAATTCTCTTAGCTTGTGCTTGTCTCTAAAGGTTTTCATTTCTCCTTTGAATATGAATGAGATCCTTGCTGGGGAGAGTAATCTTGGTTGTTGGTTTTTCCCTTCTTCACTTTAAATATGCCCTGCCACTCCTTTCTGGCTTGCAGAGTTTCTGCTGAAAGATCAGCTGTTAACCTTATGGGGATTCTCTTGTATGTTATTTGTTGTTTTTCCCTTGCTGCTTTTAATATTTTTTCTTTGTATTTAATTTTCGATAGTTTGATTAATATGTGTCTTGGCATATTTCTCCTTGGATTTATCCTTATGGGACGCTGCGCTTCCTGGACTTGATTGACTATTTCCTTTCCAATATTAGGGAAGTTTTCATCTATAATCTCTTCAAATATTTTCTGAGTCCCTTTTTTTTTTCTTCTTTTGGGACCCCTATAATTCAAATGTTGGTGTGTTTAATGTTGTCCCAGAGGTCTCTGAGACTGTCCTCAATTCTTTTCATTCTTTTTTCTTCATTCTGCTCTGCGGTAGTTATTTCCACTATTTTATCTTCCAGGTCACTTATCTCTTCTTCTGCCTCAGTTATTCTGCTACTGATTCCTTCTAGAGAATTTTTAATTTCATTTATTGTGTTGTTCATCATTGTTTGTTTGCTCTTTAGTTCTTCTAGGTCCTTGTTAAACGTTTCTTGTATTTTCTCCATTCTATTTCCAAGATTTTGGATCATCTTTACCATCATTACTCTGAATTCTTTTTCAGGTAGACTGCCTATTTCCTCTTCATTTGTTTGGTCTGGTGGGTTTTTACCTTGCTCCTTCATCTGCTGTGTGTTTCTCTGTCTTCTCATTTTGCTTAACTTCCTGTGTTTGGGGTCTCCTTTTCGCAGGCTGCAGGTTTGTAGTTCCTGTTGTTTTTGATGTCTGCCCCCAATGGCTATGGTTGGTTCCATGGGTCGTGTAGGCTTCCTGGTGGAGGAGACTGGTGCCTGTGTTCTGGTGGATGAGACTGGATCTTGTCTTTCTGGTGGGCAGGACCACATCCGGTGGTGTGTTTTGGGGTTTCTGTGACCTTATTATGATTTTAGGCAGCCTCTCTGCTAATGGGTGGGGTTGTGTTCCTGTCCTGCTAGTTGTTTGGCATAGGGTGTCCAGCACTGTAGCTTGCTGGTCGTTGAGTGGAGCTGGGTCTTAGCGTTGAGACAGAGATCTATGGAAGAGCTTTCGCCATTTGATATTACGTTGAGCCAGGAGGTCTCTGGTGGACCAATGTTCTGAACTCGGCTCTCCCACCTCAGAGGCACAGGCCTGACACCCCGCCAGAGCACCAAGACCCTTTGTAAAAGATTCAGGTTCAGCTATTTTGCATTACAGTTGGCCCTTCCATTAATTGCTGGTTTCTCATTAAATTTTGGGTGACAACCTTAGGCTTCTAAAAATGCATCAAGCATCTCTTGCATAGAAGTCTGATTTTCTCCTGTTGTAATTCACTTTCTAGTCTTGCAGACTGGCTCTATTAGGTTACTCTTCTGACGCTCAGCAAGGCTTGTCACCGCTCCAGTCGGCAGCTCATTTCCCTCCTTAAGTGGGAAGATCCTACCTGAACTCTTGACGGAAGCAGACATCTCACTTGGGTAATCAGCACCAAGACCTGGCCCTACCCAACAGCCTGTAGGCTCCAGTGCTGGCATGCCTCAGGCCAAACAACCAACAGGGTGGGAACACAGCCCCACCAATCAACAGACAGGCTGCCTAAAGAATTCCTGAGCCCACAGCCACCTCTAGACACACCCCTTGACATGGCCTTGCCTACCAGAGGGCCAAGACCCAGCCTTAAATGATATATTAAACCAGCTGGACTTAACTGATATCTATAGAGTGTTCTATCTGAAAGCAGCAGAATACACATTCTTTTCAGTGCACATGGAACATTCTCCAGGATAGATCACATGCTGGGCCACAAAGCAAGCCTCGGTAAATTTAAGAAAATTAAAATCAGGGACTTCCCTGGTGGTGCAGTGGTTAAGAATCCGCCTGCCAATGCAGGGGACATGGGTTTGATCCCTGGTCCAGGAAGATCCCACATGTCGCAGAGCAACTAAGCCTGTGCACCACAACTACTGAGCCTGCACTCTAGAGCCTGTGAGCCACAACTACTGAGCCCACGTGCCACAACTACTGAAGCCCGCACACCTAGAGCCTGTGCTCCACAAGAGAAGCCACCACAATGAGAAGCACGTGTACTGCAATGAAGAGTAGCCCCCCTCTCCGCAACTAGAGAAAGCCCGCACACAGCAACAAAGTCCCAACACAGCCAAAAATAAATAAAAAGTAAATAATTAAAAAAAAAATTTTAAATCATATCGAGCATCTTTTCTGACCACAATGCTATGAGAATAGAAATCAACTACAAGAAAAAAACTGCAAAAAATACAAACATGTAGAGGGTAAACAATATGCTACCAAACAACCAATGGATGACAGAAGAAATCAAAAATAAACCTAGAGACAAATGAAAATGAAAACACAATGATCCAAAACCTGTGGGATGCAACAAAAGCAGTTCTAAGAGGGAAGTTTATAGCGATACAAGTTTACCTCAGCAAACAAGAAAAATCTCAAATAAACAACCGAACCTTACACCTAAAGCAACTAGAGAAAGAAGAACAAACAACACCCAAAGTTAGTAGAAGGAAAGAAATCATAAAGATCAGGGCAGAAATAAATGAAATAGAGATGAAGAAAACAGTAGAAAAGATGAATGGAACTAAAAGCTGGTTCTTTGAAAAGATAAACAAAATTGATAATCCTCTAGCCAGACTCATCAAGAAAAAAAAGAGAGAGCACCCAAATCAAAAAAATTAGAAATGAAAATGGAGAAGTTACAATTGACACCTCAGAAATACAAAGGACCATTAGAGACTGCTACAAGCAACTACATGCCAATAAAATGGACAACCTAGAAGAAATGGACAAAAAGATTCTTAAAAAGATACAATCTCCCAAGACTGAACCAGGAAGAAATAGAAAACATGAGCAAACCAATCACAAGTACTGAAATTGAATATGTGATTTAAAAACTCCCCAACAAACAAAAGTCCAGGACCAGATGGCTTCATCTGGTGAATTCTAGCAAATATTTACAGAAGAGTTAACATCTATCCTTATGAAACTATTCTAAAAAACTGCAGAGGAAGGAACACTTCCAAACTCATTCTACGAGGCCACAACCTCCCTGATCCCAAAACCAGACAAAGATACCACAAAAAAGAAAACTACAGGCCGATATCACTGATGAACAAAAATCCTCAACGAAATACTAGCAAACTGAATCCAACAATACATTAAAAGGATCATGTATCGTGATCAAGTGGGATTTATCCTAGGGATGCAAGGCTTTTTTAATATACACAAATCAAACAGTGTGATACAGCACATTAACAAATTGAAGAATAAAAACCATATGATCATCTCAGTAGATGCAGAAAAAGCTTTTAATAAAATTCAATATCCATTTATGATAAAAACTCTCTAGAAAGTGGGCATAGAGGGAACCTTCCTCAACAAAATAAAGGCCATATATGACAAACCCACAGCTTATATCATTCTCAATGGTGAAAAGCTGAAAGCATTTCCTCTAAGATCAGGAACAAGACAAGGATATCCACTCTCACCACTTTTATTCAACATAGTTTTGGAAGTCCTAGCCACGGCAATCAGAGAAGAAAAAGAAATAAAAGGGATCCAATTTAGAAAAGAAGTAAAACTGTCACTGTTTGCAGATGACATGATACTATACAGAGAAAATCCTAAAGACGCTACCAGAAAATTACCAGAGCTCATCAATGAATTCACTAAAGTTGCAGGATACAAAATTAATATACAGAAATCTGTTGCATTTCTATACACTAACAACAAACAAAAATTCGAAAAGATACATGCATCCCAATGTTCATAGCAGCACTATTTACAACAGCTAAGACATGGAAGCAACCTAAGTGTCCCTCGACTGAGGACTGGATAAAGAAGTTATGATATATATATACATACGCACATATACATATACACACACATATACACACACACAATGGAATATTACTCAACCATAAAAAAGAATGAAATAATGCCATTTGTAGCAACATGGATGAACTTAGTGATTATCATACTAAGTGAAGTAAGCCAGACAAAGACAAATATCATATGCTATTGCTTATATGTGGAATCTTAAAAAAACCATACAAATGAACTTATTTACAAAACAGAAATAGACTCACAGACAAAACAAATTTACCATGACCAAAGGGAAAGGGGTGGGGGGAGGGATAAATTACGAGTTTGGGATGAATGTATACACCACTATATATAAAATAGGAGCTACTGTATAACACAGGGAACTATATCAATATCTTGTAATAACATATAACAGAAAAGAATCTAAAAATGATTATATATGTATGTATGTATTTATATATATATAAAACTGAACCACTTAGCTGTACACTTGAAGCTAACACAACATTGTAAATCAACTATATTTCAATAAAAATTTTTTAAAATAAATTTAATTTAAAAAGACCAAAAATGCCTTTAGTATGTCTAACCCACTGAATATCATAGCCTAGCCTAGCCTCCCTTACACATGCTTAGAACATTTACATTCACCTACAGTTGGGCTAAATCATCTAACACAAAGCCTATTTTATAATAAAGTTTGAATATCTCATGTAATGTATTGAATACTATACTGAAAGTGAAAACCAGAATGGTTGTATGGGTACAGAATGGTTACGAGTGTATTGGTTGTTTACCCTCATGATCCCATGGCTGACTGGGAGCTGCTACTGCCACTGCCCAGCATCACAAGGGAGTATCGTACAGCATGTTCCTAGCCCAAGAAAAGATCAAAATTCAAAATTCGAAGTACCGTTTCTAAAAAATGTATATCACTTTTGCACCATCGTAAACTCTAAAAATCGTAAGTCAAACCATCATAAGTCAGGGACTGTCTGTATAGGCCAGACTCGTCACCCTCAAGCCTTCACTGTTTCTCTTCCTCCATTTACTGGCTGGATATTGACACCTAGCAAGAACTTGAAGTTATTCGATGAAGACAGTAGAGTTTCTGTCAGTCCAGGTTCCTAAATAACAGCATAGAGCAGATCCGCTCTTCCCAGCTGACACTTGAATATATTATGTGTGTTAGTTATCTATTCCTTTCCAACAAATTACCTGAAAACTTAGTGGCTTAAAACAACACTCATTTATTATCATAATTTCCGTGAGTCAGAATGTGGGCATGGCATAGTTTAAGCCCCTGCTTTAGGATCTCTCAACAAGGCTTGAAAAAGGATTTGTACAAAGCCGTGGTCTCATCTCAAGTTTCAATGGCAGAAGAATCTGCTTCCAAGTTCACTTCTGTGCTTTTTGACAGGAATGAGTTCCTTCAGGGCTATTGGACTTAGAGACTCAGCTCCTTGCTGGAAGTTGGCCAGAGGCTGCCCTCAGTTCCTTGTCATATAGGCCCTTTCAACTTTCTTCATTAGAACAAATGCACACAAAGCGCCAGAGAGCACTAGCAAGATGGAAGTCACAGTCTTTTGCAATCTAATCATGGAAGTGACAGCCCATCACTTTTACCATATTCCGTTTGTTAGAAGCAAGTCACTAGATCCAGCCCACGCTAAGGGGGAAGGGATGACACTAGGGCATGAATACCAGGAGTCATGGATCTTTGGGAGCTGTGTCAGAAGCTGCCTACCACTGTAAGATATAAACGTCTGCTGTGATAAGCCACTGAGATTCCAGGTTTTATCAGTTACAACGGCTGGTCTTACCTTAAGTGACATAGGAGGAGAGCAGCAGCAGATGGTTCTAGTAAAGCAAGGTTAGAGCAGACCAGGTCATGCAATGCCTTATAAACACTGATAAGAAACTGGCTTTTATTATAAGTGCAATGGGAGGCCATTGGATTTAAGCATGAGAGAAGGAATCCAAGTGTTGTGTCTTGCTACTGTTTATAAATGCACTGGAAGGAAACGAGTGGAAGCAGAGAGACCCATTAGGAGTCTGTTTTCATCTGATGCAGTCTTGGGTAATAAAGAAAGGGGGTGTGATGGTTAATTTTATGTATCAACTTGGCTGGGCCACGGTGCCTAGATATGTGTTCAAATGTTATTCTGGATATTTACGTGAGGCTGTTTTTGGATGAGACGAACATTTAAATCAGTGGACTCTGAGTAAAGCAGATTGCCCTCCATCTTGTGGGTAGGATTCAATCAGCTGAAAGCCTGACATTCCCCAAGCAACAGTGAATTCTGCAGCAGATGGCCTTTGGACTTGAACCACAACATCGGCTCTCTCTCCTAGGTCTCCAGCCTGCTAGCCCACCCTGCAGATTTTGGACTTGCCAGCCTCCATAATTGTGTGAGCCAATTCTTAAAATAACTCTCTCTCTCTCTCTCTCTCTTCCTATATATATATATATATATATATATATATATATATATATATATATGGACACACACACATATCCTATTTCGTTCTGTTTCTCTAGAGTCAGGACTAACAAGGAGCTTAAGCGCACCCAATATTGAGCAGTAGCAGCTGTGGCAGCAAATTCTGCTATTTTTGAATACCTATTCTGTGTTCTAGGCACTCTGCTAGATGTTTTATACACATCATCTCATCCAATCATCCCACAAATACAGATTTTGACACCCATTTTACAAATGAGGAAATCAAGACTCAGGAGGTTAAGTGAATTACCCAAGGCCACATACCTAGTAAGTGTCAGAACTTCCTGATCAATTTGTCAGGAGCCCATTTTTTTTCAAATGCTTGAATGAAAATAATGAAGAGCAGCCGTAACAAAAAAATCAAAGTTTCGCACTTCAAATCAGAAATTCCATTTTGCTGATGACCAAAGCAAATTCACTAAATCCAGGACATTTTCCTTATGTATTAAAATAACATTTGCAATCTGCAAGGGGCCCTTCTTTCTTCTAACACATGGCAATTATATCTTTACACTGCAATTGCAAATCTGGTTTTTAGTTTTCCCGTTTTGTTTCCATAAGCATACTTTTACAGCCAATTGTTAACGGATTAACAACTTTGGGTGAAATCCATCAGTCTGCCACGGTTTACCTCCATGGCTGGGAGAGTCTGTTAACAAGGACAGAGCACAGAGGAGCTGGCTCTAACTTAAGCAGACCAAATGGAGCATTAGGTCCCCCAATAAACATTCATTGTGCCTCTGCTACGTTCCAGACACTGTGCTGTGCATTCTGGACTATGCCTCATCAGCAGCAAAGAGTCTTTTTGAATTGTCTGGGCTCCCAGAATATAAAGAAATTCCTATCAGGAGATAAACACATCTAAATAGCAAAATATTTAGTCTCATAAATATAGCCAATTTGATGTGTCCAAAAATTTTACGTTGGGTCTTCGTTGCTACGCATGGGCTTTCTCTAGTTGTGGTGAGCGGGGGCTACTCTTCGTTGCGGTGCGCAGGCTTCTCATTGCAGTGGCTTCTCTTGTTGCAGAGCACGGGCTCTAGGTGTGTGGGCTTCAGTAGTTGTGGCACGTGGGCTCAGTAGTTGTGGCTTGCAGGCTCTAGAGTGCAGGCTCAGTAGTTGTGGCACACAGGCTTAGTTGCTCCACAGCATGTGGGATCTTCCCTGACCAGGGCTTGAACCCGTGTCCCCCTCCCACTGGACCTACCCTCAACCTATTGCTATCTACCTTCTGCCCCACTGCTGCACCAAAACTGCTCTTGCCAAGGCCAGTGAGGCCCATGTTTCATTCAGTCTATTGAACACTTCTTAACCACTGCGCCACCAGGGAAGTCCCTATCTATCTCTTTCTATCTCTCTTTCTACCCATTGATCCATCCATCCATCTCTCTAAACCATTTCTAAGCAATGATATTTCAATAGCGGTATTTTGAGATAATCAACAAAATGGCAACATCTAAAACCCACTCTTATTGAACTTCTTTTCTGTACCAAAGCTTCCAAAAAAGTCACTCAAGAGCTGCCATCATTTGAAAGGTGAGGATTATTAATCTCCAGGATTTAACCCTCTGCCCCCAATGCACAGCTGCACTCCAGCTTCTGGGGGGTCAGAAATGCAGGAAAAAATTCACACTTAATTTTTCCTCAAATGGGAGGGATGTACAAAGAAAATCAGAGTTGGAAAAAATATCCCAGGCTTTTATTCTTGTAGTAAATGAATTTAAAAAGTAGAATGTGTTGAAAGAAGGAGGACATGAAGACATTATACAAAATACATAGTTAGAATCCTCCTTGAGCCCGTTACACCTCCTCTGTGCCACAGACAAGTCACTGTCATCACATATAAGATGGTAGGATAGGAAAGAGTTAAGTAACAAAAGCTGCTGAGAAGGCACTGAGCAGATCTAACTCCAGCTGCAGAAGCTGAGTGAGGGGTAAAAGGAACAGGAAGGACCCAGGTGCAGCATTACAGAGTGGATTACAGAAAGCAACCACAGAGGAGTGAACTCAGTAATCTGGAAGAGAGAAATGCAGTTTTCTTTCTGTCCATAAAATCTCTCACCCTGTAACCGAAGCTAGAGTTTTGTAGGAGGAAGTATTCACAGATAGTGGTATTTTGGAAAAGGCGTTTTGCCCAAGGCATCAGCAGAATACATTTGTCATCTGAAGGCAGCACATGGAGAATTATACCTCCAGCTTTTCAGTGTTGCACAGAATTGTGCTGTCACCAATAGGAACAGAAAAAGCTAGAAAGAGAAATGCAAACAATGAAGTCTGAACAGTTCAAAGGGGAAAATCCCTGAATTGTGAAGACTGAATTTCTAGAGTTACAGGCAGGAAGACTTGATACCTGTCTGGGATACCTAGGATAGTATATCCACTTTAGTAAAATAAAGTGGCCTTGTGGGTGGGGACCAGCATGGATCTGCATTGGAGATGGGCAGTGTGGGTCAACATGCAGAAGTGGATTCAAAGGCAATGGAGAATGAGGACAGCAAAGTCCTGCTTCATCTGTGGTAAAGGGCATCTGTGGGAAGGGGGGCAGACAAGCAACAGAAAGAAAGTCACTCTTGTTCGGGTGTTGCAGGGTGAGCAGGAGTTCACTGGGCTAATGGTAGAAGAGAAGAAACATTCTAAGCCAAATGCAAAAGCACTGAAATAAGAAACAGTATGGTTCATTCACCAGTGGCTAGTGAAGAGGAACAATAATAATAATTACATTTACTAAATACCTTTTTACATTCATTATCTCATTTAATCCTTTTAAGATACCTATGAAATCAGCATAATTGCTTCCATTCTACTAATGAGAAAACCAAGGCAAGAAAGCCAAATAACTTGCTAACGGTAGTATACTTGCCAATCATTGACCTAGAATTCAAACCCAGTTCTACACTGTACTACATATTATTTGTTTACTGTAAAATTATTTGTGCTAAAATAAATCATATATAGTGTATTTAATAAACCCTTCCTCAACACGACAACCTCCTCAAGTGACCATCTTAGATGTCTCCTCCTATTTGCACCCAAACTTCTTAAAAGAGTTCTCACACTTTGACTGCATTTCCTTACCTCCCACTGGACCTACCCTCAACCTATTGCTATCTACCTTCTGCCCCACTGCTGCACCAAAACTGCTCTTGCCAAGGCCAGTGAGGCCCATGTTTCATTCAGTCTATTGAACACTTCTTGGTATTTATCTTGCTTGATTCTTGGCTGCCTTAAATGTCACTGACAACTCAGGACAATTTCTCACTTTGGCTTCTGTGGGTTAGCAGCCTCTCACCTTCCTTTCATCAGTCTTATGGCTCCCCCTCGTCCCCCTTTTCAGTCTCCTCCTTCTCTTCTCATCCCTGGAATATGGAAGTCCTTCAGGGCTCTGCTCTCCTCACCCTCTCTCCACATACCCCTGAGAGGTTTCATCAACACCTGCCTTCAGTTACATTCTGCACTCTGCTGATTCCTGGAGAGGACTTTTGTTTGCTTCTGTTTCAGTATTTTCTGTCCAGCACCAGCCACATTTCTGGTGACAGCATTTGTTTTTCCTCTGAGGACCTTCCCCTGTCCTTATTCTCAGAGTGTATGGTTTGATGGGACTACAGGGGTGGTCATGTGACCTTCATTCTCCTCTCCTCACTCCAGGAATTGCTTTAAAAATGGACTCACGGCCAACTGGTTCAGGACTTTTGTTCTCACTATAGAGGGGACAGAAGTTCCTTTTGATATGGGACCTGAACCTGAAAAGGTATAACTTGCTGCTACAGCCATTTTGCTACCATGAGGAAAGAGCATCTTTTAGAATGAAGCCGACAGAGGAGGAGCAGAATAGAGAAACTGGGGAGAGAAATGGATCCTGATGCCTCATTTGAATCTCTGTATCCAGCCATGCCTCTAGACATACAGGTTCCAATCCGGTAGCCACAAGCCACCTGTGGCTATTGAATACTTTATATATTTTAATACGTCTTATGTTTATATAGAACATAAACATATTAAATTCATTTTAATATATTTTGGATATATCAGATTAAATAAAATATATTATTATTAAAATTAATTTTTCCCTTTTTTTTTCTCATTTAATGTAGCTACTAGAAAATTTTAAATTACCTATTGGCTCAGATTATATTTCTATTGGACTACAATGCTCTAGACTTTTCAGCTTCATGATTGAAAAGAAAGCAGTGAATGTAAAATTCTGTGACTCCTTATGATACAACAACCAAATACATCTCCATCTCAGTTCCTTCTCCTATACCCCAGTCCCAAATGCAGCAAGACATCTGGAGGGACAGACATTTATTTTAAAACTAGTGAGGTGTCCTTTAAAAGTTGCTAGCAATTTTCTATCTCTACAGGTAAAGACATCAATTTATCTTTGGAAAAAACTTCCTTTGTTTTAAGAAAATAATTGGAGAGGATGCTTTTTTGACCCAAAGGTAAAGCAAATGTGTACACACCATTTTTGAAGAAGACTGTCACCGATTAACCTAGATGTAAATGTCTCGAACAGAGTTGTAAAATATTTTGTTTAGAAATGCAAATTGGTGTATTTTTAGCAGGATTGTGCCCTTGAAAAGACATTTTCTTCCTAAATGTGATTTTTTAACTTAATTATCTTTGTACATTATTCTTTGTTCTTCGGAAGTGTGTGTGTGTGTGCATGCGTGCGCACATACACATGTGGGTTCCATCTTAAAGTTACTTATAGGAGATCAAGAGCAGAAACCAGATGATGACAGAATAGGCAAAGAGACGTATCTTTACCTTAAGCCGGGGGTAGAGAACTAAAAGGAACCAGATGGGAAATGCCAAAGTCTACTCTGGACTGAAAGTCCACATGTAGTTTTATTTCAGGTGGTATAATCTAGATTCTGGGAAATCGAATGTCAAATTTTGTGATTGCCCTGTCTGAGCTCTTAAGACAAGACCACACACTGTGAGCAAGAGTTGAATTTTCCCCTAAAGAAAAAGGATGTAAAGCTGAGGGAGGGAAGCAGTTCTCCTTTCTTGAATGCCAGGAGCAAATCTGTCCTCTTGAGTAGGAGGGACGTGGAAAAGCACTGCCATTCTGGGCTGGCCACTGTAAATGTTACAGCAGGCTGAGGAGTCCAAGAAAAGTGTCATAGCCAGAAGGAAACCACTTACTAAAGGGCATGGTCTAGAAGAAGTATAGTTAACATCAAAGTTTTCCTCTTCTGTGTTGTAATTCCCTTCTAGTATCACCAAGCTGTCTGTAGGATTTTGTTAGATACCACTGTTTGGTCTACGTGTGCTCTGTAAGGTTAATAAGCTTTATGTGTCCAACCTGGAATAAAAGCAGAGTACAATGGAGAGAGCTGATATAGCTCAGAGAAGTCAAATATAAGCTGTAAGAGCTGACTCACCTCCTGGGTGGGATGTAGCAGCTAGAGAAAAGATGTCTTGTTAAGGTGACAAGTGACCTCCAGGAGAGACTAGTGTAAAACGTAAGCATGACTGAGGAATTCCCAGGAGTTACTCGGCGGGGAGAACCCAGTAGCAGAGTGAAATTCCAATGGCCTGTGGAGTAAGTCCTCAGACTTTGTTACCTGGGTCTTAAATGAGATAATCCATGAATAGCAAAGATAGTAACTCTCACCAAATATTCCAGGTGCTTCTCAACATTTCTTAGCACCTGTACTAAGTTAGGTGGGGCCATGTAGCTAGTACTGTTCAGCGGGCTGTGACGAAAAGGTAAGAACCTCGGCACAGTTCTCCAGGTTCTCTTCTCCTCGGGGACAACCAAAAAGGTAACATGTTCCAGATGACATAGCTATAAGATTCAGGAGCTGCCATCAGTGTAGGTCCCTGTGTGTGGAGCAGAGCCTACCACCAGCCTCTATTAAGCATATGATATGAGTGAGAAATAAACTTTTGTGCTCACTAAGCCACTGAGATTTTTGTCTATTTGTTCTTTCAAATTGTAGCATAACGTAGTCTATCTTCATGAACACACTAGTATTCATGTAATATGATTAGCACGGTGCATGGTACAAAGTAAACACTTCACAAATGTTAGCTATTATGCAAGTCTGTGTCCTGTTTGCCTTCAGACCCGTTCCTTGCCTTCCCT